>NC_086445.1:5589385-5918135 GCF_028390025.1 Pseudophryne corroboree | reverse complement strand
CCTTATGTCGACGCGGACAAATGTCGACATTGACAAAATGTCGACAGGAACAAGGTCGACATGGAAAAAGGTCGACATGAGTTTTTCACAATTTTTTTCTTTTTTGGAACCTTTTCATACTCAACGATCCACGTGGACTACGATTGGAACGATAATCTGTGCTGAGCGAAGCGGTAGCGGAGCGAAGGCACCATGCCCGAAGCATGGCAAGCGAAGCGAGCCATGCGAGGGGACGCGGTGCACTAATTGGGGTTCCCGGTCACTCTACGAAGAAAACGACACCAAAATAACATTAAAAACTCATGTCGACCTTTTTCCATATCGACCTTGTTCCTGTCGACATTTTGTCCATGTCGACCTTTTGTCCATGTCAACATAAGGTGTGTCGACCAATTGGCATCGACCTAAGGTGTGTCGACCTTTTTGTTGTCGACCTGGAGTCTCAGACCCGGAAAACTAGCCTGGGAAATGTATGAAAACATCATTAATAAGGACGGTGTCTGATAAGGGGGTTGGGCTGTTGAGGGGGCGGGTTTCCTCCTCTTAGGGTCTGATTCTGAGTTGGACCTAATTGCGGCCTTCCTTGTATTTTTGATGCAGTGCCCCTGTCATAGTCTGGCCTCCCATGTGAGTGATTCAGCATCTCAGGGCCTAATTCAGACCTGATCACAGCAGCAAATGTGTTAGCAGTTGTGCAAAACCCTGGGGGTCATTCCGAGTTGATCGTAGCTGTGATAAATTTAGCACAGCTACAATCAGGCACTCAGACATGCGGGGGGACGCCCAGCACAGGGGTAGTCTGCCCCGCATGTCAGTGCCGCCCCCCCCCCCCCCCCCAGCACAGGGCTAGTCCACCCCGCATGTCAGTGCCGCCCCCCCCCCCCCCCCCCAGCACAGGGCTAGTCCACCCAGCATGTCAGTGCCGCCCCCCAGCACAGGGCTAGTCCACCCCGCATGTCAGTGCCGCCCCCCCCCCCCCCAGCACAGAGCTAGTCCACCCCGCGTGTCAGTGCCGCCCCCCCCCCCCTCCCAGCACAGGGATAGTCCACCCCACATGTCAGTGCCGCCCCCCCCCCCCCAGCACAGAGCTAGTCCACCCCGCATGTCAGTCCCCCCCTCCCAGCACAGAGCTAGTCCACCCCGCATGTCAGTGCCGCCCCCCCCCCCCCTCCCAGCACAGGGATAGTCCACCCCACATGTATATCCCCCCCCCCCAGCACAGGGCTAGTCCACCCCGCATGTCAGTGCCCCCCCCCCACCCAGCACAGGGCTAGTCCACCCCGCATGTCAGTGCCGCCCCCCCCCCCCCCCCCCCCCAGCACAGGGCTAGTCCACCCCGCATGTCAGTGCCCCCCCCCCCCCCCCCAGCACAGGGCTAGTCCACCCCGCATGTCAGTGCCGCCCCCCCCCCCCAGCACAGGGCTAGTCCACCCCGCATGTCAGTGCCGCCCCCCCCCCCCAGCACAGGGCTAGTCCACCCCGCACGTCAGTGCCGCCCCCCCCCCCCCCCCCCAGCACAGGGCTAGTCCACCCCGCACGTCAGTGCCGCCCCCCCCCCCCAGCACAGGGCTAGTCCACCCCGCATGTCAGTGCCGCCCCCCCCCCCCCCCCCCAGCACAGGGCTAGTCCACCCCGCATGTCAGTGCCGCCCCCCCCCCCCCCCCAGCATAGGGCTAGTCCACCCCGCATGTCAGTGCCGCCCCCCCCCCCAGCACAGGGCTAGTCCACCCCGCATGTCAGTGCCGCCCCCCCCCCCCCCCCAGCACAGGGCTAGTCCACCCCGCATGTCAGTGCCGCCCCCCCCCCCAGCACAGGGCTAGTCCACCCCGCATGTCAGTGCCGCCCCCCCCCCCCCCCCCAGCACAGGGCTAGTCCACCCCGCACGTCAGTGCCGCCCCCCCCCCCAGCACAGGGCTAGTCCACCCCGCATGTCAGTGCCGCCCCCCCCCCCCCCCCCCCCAGCACAGGGCTAGTCCACCCCGCATGTCAGTGCCGCCCCCCCCCCCCCCCCCCAGCATAGGGCTAGTCCACCCCGCATGTCAGTGCCGCCCCCCCCCCCCAGCACAGGGCTAGTCCACCCCGCATGTCAGTGCCCCCCCCCCCCAGCACAGGGCTAGTCCACCCCGCATGTCAGTGCCGCCCCCCCCCCCAGCACAGGGCTAGTCCACCCCGCATGTCAGTGCCGCCCCCCCCCCCCCCAGCATAGGGCTAGTCCACCCCGCATGTCAGTGCCGCCCCCCCCCCCCCCCCAGCACAGGGCTAGTCCACCCCGCATGTCAGTGCCCCCCCCCCCCCCCCAGCACAGGGCTAGTCCACCCCGCATGTCAGTGCCGCCCCCCCCCCCCAGCACAGGGCTAGTCCACCCCGCATGTCAGTGCCGCCCCCCCCCCCCCCCAGCATAGGGCTAGTCCACCCCGCATGTCAGTGCCGCCCCCCCCCCCCCCAGCACAGGGCTAGTCCACCCCGCATGTCAGTGCCCCCCCCCCCCCCCCCCAGCACAGGGCTAGTCCACCCCGCATGTCAGTGCCGCCCCCCCCCCCCCCCCCCCCCCAGCACAGGGCTAGTCCACCCCGCATGTCAGTGCCGCTTCCCCCCCAGCACAGGGCTAGTCCACCCCGCATGTCAGTGCCGCCCCCCCCCCCCCCCCCCCAGCACAGGGCTAGTCCACCCCGCATGTCAGTGCAGGCCCCCCCCCCCCAGCACAGGGCTAGTCCACCCCACATGTCAGTGCCGCGCCCCCCCCTCCCTGCAGAAGTGCACAGGCATCACACAGCGGCGATGCTTTTGCATTTAAGGAGTAAATCCCGGCCCGCGCAGCTCCTGCAGCTGGCTGGGAGAACCTCCTCACTGCCCTGGTCACAGCAGCTGCGTGTGACGTCACGTAGCCACCGCGGCCCCCCCCCCAATGGTCCGGCCACGCCTGCATTGGCCGGACTGTGCCCCCTAAACGGCGGCTTGACGCCGCTGTCCAGCCCCCTCCCGCCCAGCGACCGCCTCTGCCTCAGCACATGCACAGTTCCGACCCAATCGCTGGGCTGCGATATACTGCAGCGAGCGATCGGGTCGGAATGACCCCATATGTGCACTGCAGGGGGGGGGGGGGGCAGATATATAACGTGCAGAGAGAGATAGATTTGGGTGGGGTGTGGCAGGTGGGGCAGATGTAACATGCACAGAGAGTTACATTTGGGTGAGTCGTGGCAGATGTAACATGTGCAGAGAGTTAGATTTGGGTGAGGTGTGGCAGGTGGGGCAGATGTAACATGTGCAGAGAGAGTTAGATTTGGGTGGGGTGTGATCAAACTGAAATCTAAATTGCAGTGTAAAAATAAAGCAGCCAGTATTTACCCTGCACAGAAACAAAATAACCCACCCAAATCTAACTCTCTCTGCACATGTTACATATGCCCCACCTGCAGTGCACATGTTACCCTGTCCAGAGCATTGTAGAATGAGGCTGATAGAGGGCAGCAGGTACGTGGGAGAGAAATGGTCAGAATAGGAGGACAGGGCTGGCAGGGAAAAGCATTGTTAGTGACACATGGAGCCTCCTTACCTGTGCTCTCTGCTGCTCTCACAAGGCCCCGGCTGAACTGAGTTTTCAGTCTTGGACTGATGCTGAAATTCTTGGACCCTCCAATCACTGATATGAGAAGCCTGGGTGCACTGAGACCCCATTGTTGTATCATGAGGTCATACAATACATTGGATGCCGTGTCGCATGATGCCCGCACATACTGTAGAGGAACACAGTACAGAGAGTTACTTATACACTGTAGTAAGACAGATAGGAATAGTCTATAACATGAGCCTCATTCATAGGGGTGATGCCCCATTTCTGGCGCTGTCATCATGAGGCCTGATTCAGAGTTATACTCTAATATAGGGGGTCATTCCGAGTTGTTCGCTTGTTGCCGATTATCGCTATGCTGCGATTTGTTGCTAATTGCGCATGTGCATGGTACGCAGGGCGCATGCGCTTAGTTATTTAACTAAAAACTTAGTAGATTTGCTGTGGATCCTGCAACGCTTTTCAGTTGCACTGCTGATCGTGAGTGATTGACAGGAAAGGGGTGTTTCTGGATGGTAACTGAGCGTTTTCCGGGAGTGTGCTAAAAAATGCAGGCGTGTCAGGGAAAAACGGGGGAGTGTCTGGAGAAACGGGGGAGTGTCTGGCCGAACGCAGGGCGTGTTTGTGACGTCAAACCAGGAACTAAACAGACTGAGCTGATCGCAATCTAGGAGTAGGCCTGGAGCTACTCAGAAACTGCAGGGAATTATTTAGTAGCAATTCTGCTAATCTTTCGTTCGCTATTCTGCTAAGCTAAGATTCACTCCCAGAGGGCGGCGGCCTAGCGTGTGTAATGCTGCTAAAATCTGCTAGCGAGCAAACAACTCGGAATGAGGGCCATCATTGCAGCTGTGAATGTGTTCTCAGATACTGTGCGACAATACGCAAATGCCGCAGCCGCCTATGTACTGAGCCTCCCACTGGCGGCTCTGTGAGTCCCAGGGGCTGCGTACAAACACTCAGCGTCAGCCGCAGGAAGTGATTAATGAGCTTCTCAGGAGCCCTATTGCTGCGCAGCGTGGACGCGGGAAGAGAGACGCCGGAGCTGCTGTTACTGTATACGGGATGGGAGACACAGGCTGAGACTCCTCACATAGTACAGTCACAACACTCCTGGGTTGTTGCCGGCACTCCCCGTTACCACCCTCAAATGGTCCCTGTCTGTCAATCACTTTCCAAATAAATCCTGTCTGCGGCCGCTGGCGCAAGCCCATCGCAGCACATGCGCAGTTAGACGATAATCACCGAATTACAAAAACATCTCTGGATCAGCCCCATAGACCACAATACCTGTGTCAGACACTACACAGCGCCCAGATAGACCCTCAGAACCCTGCCCTCACCTGTGCCCATGTCCTGTTGGTTCCTGTGAAGGTCATATTTCCATGGCAATCACTAGGGAATTCTGTGACACACGTCTGAGGGTCCCACATGGATCCTGGAGACACATCAGGATCTGCGGGTTCCTGGACGTGTAACTCTCTGGTTTGGCCGCAGCCGCAGGTCATTCTGTGTGAGGGAAAGTGACATGGTGACACGTTTCCTGGTGTCCATTACAGGTCAGAGATCCATATCTGTTGCAGTAAATAGTCAATGGCTTATCACAGAATAATGTACACCCACCGGAGACCCGGACCAATCACAGGGCAGGGAAACATAATGCAGCCAATTAGTAAGTAGCGTCGTCACATATCTATTGCTGCACAGTCAGAGGTTACACCCCCAGAATCTCATCCTCCAGGACTGTGCAACTGTAACACAACAGCTACACACTGTGCGATTCGTCTGCCAGAGGAAGAGCCTGATTTCCTGCCATGCCACACTGACCATGCATATGTCTACCCACAGGGAGGAAGAGTATGTGGCACCCCAGTGGTGCTTCCATGAACTGTAAAACAACAGCTACACACTGTGCGATTCTTCTGCCAGAGGAAGAGCCTGATTTCCTGCCATGCTACACTGACCTTGCATATGTCCACCCACAGGGAGGAAGAGTATGTGGCACCACAGTGGTGCTGCCATGAACTGTAACACAACAGCTACACACTGTGCGATTCTTCTGCCAGAGGAAGAGGCTGATTTCCTGCCATGCCACACTGACCGTGCTTATGTCCGCCCACAGGAAGGATGAGGTCATCAAGATAATCTGACGTACAGTATGAGCAGATTATCCACACACTCTACAAAATCAGGACCTGTAGGCAAAGCCGAGCGTTTCTGGCCGTGTTTTTACCATTTTAATAGCGTTTGGCCAAAACACTTCTGCCTACATACAGATGTGTCCTGCTTTAGCTTTGCTGCGTATAGCGGTGTGCTGTAGCGGGGCTGTGATGAGAACGCAGTGCGACATTCCACGCTTGTCTGCCGCTTCCCTTAGGTATCAATGGGGCGGTGGACGCTTGCGCACACTGGTCGCATTGAAGTGAATGCATAGCGGGAGCATACACATAGCCTACGCCCGCTACGCCGGGTGTTGTATGTACGTATCACAGCAACAACATAAGATGACACATCTGTATTACACAATAAGGCAGGACAACACCCGATTATTGGAAAATCAGAACAATAATTGTATAATGTGTAGTTACAGGGTGGGATGTACTAAGCTGTTCCGCTGCGCTAATTACCTTCTTACCGCTCTGTTGAAATCTCCATGGTTAGATTCCTCCTCACCTCCCGGCGCTGCCGTTCTGTCCCATTGTTTTCTCCGCAGCAATCGCCGGTATGAACTAACTGATGCCGTGCTGCTCCTCTGCGTTCTGGTTGCTGCGCTCTCATAAGATAAAATTCTGCGCACGCGCGAGCTGTAGCTTTCCACAGCTTGTACATGCACAGGAATGTGTCTTATGAGAGCGCAGCATCCACACCGCAGATCCCTGAGAGACTGCAACGGAGGAGCGGCGCGGCATCAGTTAGTTCATACTGGCGATTGCCGTGGAGAGAATATCGGGACAGAATGGCAGCGCCGGGAGGTGAGGAGGAATCAAACCGTGGAGATGTCAACAGAGCGATAAGGAGGCAATTAGAGCAGCGAAACAGCTTAGTACATCCCGTACACAGTAGCTTAAGATGTCTGTGGATGCCCCATGTGGCTATTGGTAGCCAAAATCAGACATATAACAGATAATTTACTATAGGCTCAACCACTGCATAGAGAGAATGGGGAAATGCTGCACTACATCAGATCGGGGCTCAGCACCTCTGTCTAGAGCAGCACAGACACTCATCCATACATACAGCAAGACAGGGAGAATGTGATTGTATTTCCCTTGTATAGATAGAATGGGGAAATGCTGCACTACATCAGATCGGGGCTCAGCACCTCTGCCTAGAGCAGCACAGACACTCATCCATACATACAGCAAGACAGGGAGAATGTGATTGTATTACCCCTGTATAGAGAGAATGGGGAAATGCTGCACTACATCAGATCGGGACTCAGCACCTCTGCCTAGAGCAGCACAGACACTCATCCATACATACAGCAATACAGGGAGAATGTGATTGTATTACCCCTGTATAGAGAGAATGGGGAAATGCTGCACTACATCAGATCGGGGCTCAGCACCTCTGTCTAGAGCAGCACAGACACTCATCCATACATACAGCAATACAGGGAGAATGTGATTGTATTACACTGTATAGAGAGAATGGGGAAATGCTGCACTACATCAGATCGGGGATCAGCACCTCTGTCTAGAGCAGCACAGACACTCATCCATACATACAGCAAGACAGGGAGAATGTGATTGTATTACACTGTATAGAGAGAATGGGGAAATGCTGCACTACATCAGATCGGGGCTCAGCACCTCTGTCTAGAGCAGCAAAGACACTCATCCATACATACAGCAATACAGGGAGAATGTGATTGTATTACCCCTGTATAGAGAGAATGGGGAAATGCTGCACTACATCAGATCGGGGCTCAGCACCTCTGTCTAGAGCAGCACAGACACTCATCCATACATACAGCAAGACAGAGAGAATGTGATTGTATTACACTGTATAGAGAGAATGGGGAAATGCTGCACTACATCAGATCGGGGCTCAGCACCTCTGCCTAGAGCAGCACAGACACTCATCCATACATACAGCAAGACAGAGAGAATGTGATTGTATTACACTGTATAGAGAGAATGGGGAAATGCTGCACTACATCAGATCGGGGCTCAGCACCTCTGCCTAGAGCAGCACAGACACTCATCCATACATACAGCAAGACAGAGAGAATGTGATTGTATTACACTGTATAGAGAGAATGGGGAAATGCTGCACTACATCAGATCGGGGCTCAGCACCTCTGCCTAGAGCAGCACAGACACTCATCCATACATACAGCAAGACAGAGAGAATGTGGTTGTATTACACTGTATAGAGAGAATGGGGAAATGCTGCACTACATCAGATCGGGGCTCAGCACCTCTGCCTAGAGCAGCACAGACACTCATCCATACATACATCAAGACAGAGAGAATGTGATTGTATTACCTCTGTATAGAGAGAATGGGGAAATGCTGCACTACATCAGATCGTGGCTCAGCACCTCTGTCTAGAGTAGCACAGACACTCATCCATACATACAGCAAGACAGGGAGAGAATGTGATTGTATTACCCCTGTATAGAGAGAATGGGTAAATGCTGCACTACATCAGATCGGGGCTCAGCACCTCTGTCTAGAGCAGCACAGACACTCATCCATACATACAGCAAGACAGGGAGAATGTGATTGTATTACACTGTATAGAGAGAATGGGGAAATGCTGCACTACATCAGATCGGGGCTCAGCACCTCTGTCTAGAGCAGCAAAGACACTCATCCATACATACAGCAATACAGGGAGAATGTGATTGTATTACCCCTGTATAGAGAGAATGGGGAAATGCTGCACTACATCAGATCGGGGCTCAGCACCTCTGTCTAGAGCAGCACAGACACTCATCCATACATACAGCAAGACAGAGAGAATGTGATTGTATTACCCCTGTATAGAGAGTACGGGGAAATGGTTCACTACATCAGATCGGGGCTCAGCACCTCTGTCTAGAGCAGCACAGACACATCCATACATACAGCAAGACAGAGAGAATGTGATTGTATTACCTCTGTATAGAGAGAATGGGGAAATGCTCCACTACATCAGATCGGGGCTCAGCACCTCTGCCTAGAGCTGCACAGACACTCATCCATACATACAGCAAGACAGGGAGAATGTGATTGTATTACCCCTGTATAGAGAGAATGGGGAAATGCTGCACTACATCAGATCGGGGCTCAGCAACTCTGTCTAGAGCAGCACAGACACTCATCTATACATACAGCAATACAGAGAGAATGTGATTGTATTACCCCAGTATAGAGAGAATTGGGAAATGCTGCACTACATCAGATCGGGGCTCAGCAACTCTGTCTAGAGCAGCACAGACACTCATCCATACATACAGCAAGACAGAGAGAATGTGATTATATTACACTGTATAGAAAGAATGGGGAAATGCTGCACTACATCAGATCGGGGCTCAGCACCTCTGTCTAGAGCTGCATAGACACTCATCCATACATACAGCAAGACAGGGAGAGAATGTGATTGTATTACACTGTATAGAGAGAATGGGGAAATGCTGCACTACATCAGATCGGGGCTCAGCACCTCTGTCTAGAGCAGCACAGACACTCATCCATACATACAGCAAGACAGAGAGAATGTGATTGTATTACCCCTGTATAGAGAGAATGGGGAAATGCTGCACTACATCAGATCGGGGCTCAGCACCTCTGTCTAGAGCAGCACAGACACTCATCCATACATACAGCAATACAGGGAGAATGTGATTGTATTACCCCTGTATAGAGAGAATGGGGAAATGCTGCACTACATCAGATCGGGGCTCAGCACCTCTGTCTAGAGCAGCACAGACACTCATCTATACATACAGCAAGACAGAGAGAATGTGATTGTATTACACTGTATAGAGAGAATGGGGAAATGCTGCACTACATAAGATCTGGGATCAGCACCTCTGTCTAGAGCAGCACAGACACTCATCTATACATACAGCAATACAGAGAGAATGTGATTGTATTACCCCAGTATAGAGAGAATTCGGAAATGCTGCACTACATCAGATCGGGGCTCAGCAACTCTGTCTAGAGCAGCACAGACACTCATCCATACATACAGCAAGACAGAGAGAATGTGATTATATTACACTGTATAGAAAGAATGGGGAAATGCTGCACTACATCAGATCGGGGCTCAGCACCTCTGTCTAGAGCTGCATAGACACTCATCCATACATACAGCAAGACAGGGAGAGAATGTGATTGTATTACACTGTATAGAGAGAATGGGGAAATGCTGCACTACATCAGATCGGGGCTCAGCACCTCTGTCTAGAGCAGCACAGACACTCATCCATACATACAGCAAGACAGAGAGAATGTGATTGTATTACACTGTATAGAGAGAATGGGGAAATGCTGCACTACATTAGATCGGGGCTCAGCACCTCTGTCTAGAGCAGCACAGACACTCATCCATACATACAGCAAGACAGGGAGAATGTGATTGTATTACACTGTATAGAGAGAATGGGGAAATGCTGCACTACATCAGATCGGGGCTCAGCACCTCTGTCTAGAGCAGCACAGACACTCATCCATACATACAGCAAGACAGAGAGAATGTGATTGTATTACACTGTATAGAGAGAATGGGGAAATGCTGCACTACATCAGATCGGGGCTCAGCACCTCTGTCTAGAGCAGCACAGACACTTACCCATACATACAGCAAGATAGAGAGAATGTGATTGTCTTACACTGTATAGAGAGAATGGGGAAATGCTGCACTACATCAGATCGGGGCTCAGCGCCTCTGTCTAGAGCAGCACAGACACTCATCCATACATACAGCAATACAGAGAGAATGTGATTGTATTACCCCTGTATAGAGAGAATGGGGAAATGCTGCACTACATCAGATCGGGGCTCACCACCTCTGTCTAGAGCAGCACAGACACTCATCTATACATACAGCAAGACAGGGAGAATGTGATTGTATTACCACTGTATAGAGAGAATGGGGAAATGCTGCACTACATCAGATCGGGGCTCAGCACCTCTGCCTAGAGCAGCACAGACACTCATCCATACATACAGCAATACAGAGAGAATGTGATTGTATTACACTGTATAGAGAGAATGGGGAAATGCTGCACTACATCAGATCGGGGATCAGCACCTCTGTCTAGAGCAGTACAGACACTCATCCATACATACAGCAAGACAGAGAGAATGTGATTGTATTACACTGTATAGAGAGAATAGGGAAATGCTGCACTACATCAGATCGGGGCTCACCACCTCTGTCTAGAGCAGCACAGACACTCATCTATACATACAGCAAGACAGGGAGAATGTGATTGTATTACACTGTATAGAGAGAATGGGAAATGCTGCACTACATCAGATCGGGGATCAGCACCTCTGTCTAGAGCAGCACAGACACTCATCCATACATACAGCAATACAGGGAGAATGTGATTGTATTACACTGTATAGAGAGAATGGGGAAATGCTGCACTACATCAGATCAGGGCTCAGCACCTCTGTCTAGAGCAGCAAAGACACTCATCCATACATACAGGGAGAATGTGATTGTATTACCCCTGTATAGAGAGAATGGGGAAATGCTGCACTACATCAGATCGGGCTCAGCACCTCTGTCTAGAGCAGCACAGACACTCATCCATACATTCAGCAATACAGACAGAATGTGATTGTATTACCCCTGTATAGAGAGAATGGGGAAATGCTGCACTACATCAGATCGGGGCTCAGCACCTCTGTCTAGAGCAGCACAGACACTCATCCATACATACATCAAGACAGGGAGAATGTGATTGTATTACACTGTATAGAGAGAATGGGGAAATGCTGCACTACATCAGATCGGGGCACAGCACTGTCACGATCCGGATACTGAGACACCATTTCCCTTCTGGATGTACGTCCTCCATGGGCCTCTGCTGCCACTCATGTCTCGCTGACCGCCGCGCGCCGCTGGGCGCATGTTATTCTGCTACTGCGGCCTACATCGCAAGTGTTGCACCTTTCCTATAGTACTTAATTCCCCTTCTTTGTTTGTTCATGGGCGCAGCCATGTTAGACTCCAGTCACATGACATTATTCCTCCTATCCACGGTGCTGGAGCCTTGTCATAATTGCCCAGCCAATCCCTGCTATGCAGCAGGTATAAATATCCGGTCCCAGCTCCCAAAAGATGTCAGTGCTTTCATTGTCAACAGTGTTTCCAGCCTACAAGCTTCACTACAGACTTTCTCCTGCAATTCCATTCTGCAGACCAGCCTGACTTCCCTGGTGATTACACTCTGCCTGTGTAACCCGACTCTCCAGTGTTAACCCCTTACAGGCTACTTTGGATTCCTGTGTTTGAACTTTTGCTTTGCAGTAATCATCCTTCATTCTTCAGTTCCTGCGCACTCCAGCTTCATTCCTCATCTTCCAGCGAACTCCAGCTTCATTCCTCATCTTCCAGCGAACCCCAGCCTCATTTATTGTTTACAGGACTTTCTTCCATATTCCAGGTTACTGGCCTTTTCCGATTGTGAACCTAATTATCACGTGTGACTTTCTATTATTCTTTTGCACGTTATTTGACTTTTTATTTAATAAAAGCACTTAAGGAATTCCCAGTTGTCGTGGTCACGCCCTCGGGCATTCTTTGCTGCTGTCAATACGTATGTCCAGGAGTCACATAGCTCCTCCTAAATTTAAGTACCCGTCAGCCCCTACAACTGAGGCTCCCAGTCACGGTCTCCAGCCCTCAGTTGTGATAAGCACCTCTGTCTAGAGCAGCACAGACACTCATACATACATACAGCAAGACAGAGAGAATGTGATTGTATTACCCCTGTATAGAGAGAATGGTGAAATGCTGCACTACATCAGATCGGGGCTCAGCACCTCTGCCTAGAGCAGCACAGACACTCCTCCATACATACAGCAAGACAGAGAGAATGTGATTGTATTACCTCTGTATAGAGAGAATGGGGAAATGCTGCATTACATCAGATTGGGGCTCAGCACCTCTGTCTAAAGCAGCACAGACACTCATCCATACATACAGCAATACAGAGAGAATGTGATTATATTACACTATATAGAGAGAATGGGGAAATGCTGCACTACATCAGATCGGGGCTCAGCACCTCTGTCTAGAGCAGCACAGACACTCATCCATACATACAGCAAGACAGGGAGAGAATGTGATTGTATTACGCCTGTATAGAGAGAATGGGGAAATGCTGCACTACATCAGATCGTGGCTCAGCACCTCTGTCTAGAGCAGCACAGACACTCATCCATACATACAGCAAGACAGAGAGAATGTGATTGTATTACACTGTATAGAGAGAATGTGGAAATGCTGCACTACATCAGATTGGGGCTCAGCACCTCTGTCTAGAGCAGCACAGACACTCATACATACATACATACATACATACAGCAATACAGAGAGAATGTGATTGTATTACCCCAGTATAGAGAGAATGGGGAAATGCTGCACTACATCAGATCGGGGCTCAGCACCTCTGCCTAGAGCAGCACAGACACTCATCCATACATACAACAAGACAGGGAGAATGTGATTGTATTACCCCTGTATAGAGAGAATGGGGAAATGTTGCACTACATCAGATCAGGGCTCATCACCTCTGTCTAGAGCAGCACAGACACTCATCCATACATACAGCAAGACAGGGAGAATGTGATTGTATTACACTGTATAGAGAGAATGGGGAAATGCTGCACTACATCAGATCGGGGCTCAGCACCTCTGCCTAGAGCTGCACAGACACTCATCCATACATACAGCAAGACATGGAGAATGTGATTGTATTACACTGTATAGAGAGAATGGGGAAATGCTGCACTACATCAGATCGGGGCTCAGCACCTCTGTCTACAGCAGCACAGACACTCATCCATACATACAGCAATACAGATAGAATGTGATTGTATTGCCCCTTTATAGAGAGAATGGGGAAATGCTGCACTACATCAGATCGGGGCTCAGCACCTCTGTCTAGAGCAGCACAGACACTCATCCATACATACAGCAAGACAGGGAGAATGTGATTGTATTACCCCTGAATAGAGAGAATGGGGAAATGCTGCACTACATCAGATCGGGGCTCAGCACCTCTGTCTAGAGCAGCACAGACACTCATCCATACATACAGCAAGACAGAGAGAATGTGATTGTATTACACTGTATAGAGAGAATGGGGAAATGCTGCACTACATCAGATCGGGGCTCAGCACCTCTGTCTAGAGCAGCACAGATATTCATCCATCCATACAGCAATACAGAGAGAATGTGATTGTATTACCCCTGTATAGAGAGAATGGGGAAATGCTGCACTACATCAGATCGGGGCTCAGCACCTCTGTCTAGAGCAGCACAGACACTCATACATACATACATACATACATACATACATACATACAGCAAGACAGAGAGAATGTGATTGTATTACACTGTATAGAGAGAATGTGGAAATGCTGCACTACATCAGATCGGGGCACATCACCTCTGTCTAGAGCAGCACAGACACTCATCCATACATACAGCAAGACAGGAAGAATGTGATTGTATTACCCTTGTATAGAGAGAATGGGGAAATGCTGCACTACATCAGATCGGGGCTCAGCACCTCTGTCTAGAACAGCACAGATATTCATCCATACATACAGCAAGACAGAGAGAATGTGATTGCATTACCCCTGTATAGAGAGAACGGGGAAATGCTGCACTACATCAGATCGGGGCTCAGCACCTCTGTCTAGAGCAGCACAGACACTCATACATACATACATACATACATACAGCAAGACAGAGAGAATGTGATTGTATTACACTGTATAGAGAGAATGTGGAAATGCTGCACTACATCAGATCGGGCTCAGCACCTCTGTCTAGAGCAGCACAGACACTTATCCATACATACAGCAAGACAGAGAGAATGTGATTGTATTACACTGTATAGAGAGAATGGGGAAATGCTGCACTACATCAGATCGGGCTCAGCACCTCTGTCTAGAGCAGCACAGACACTTATCCATACATACAGCAAGACAGAGAGAATGTGATTGTATTACACTGTATAGAGAGAATGGGGAAATGCTGCACTACATCAGATTGGGGATCAGCACCTCTGTCTAGAGCAGCACAGACACTCATCCATACATACAGCAAGACAGGGAGAATGTGATTGTATTACACTATATAGAGAGAATGGGGAAATGCTGCACTACATCAGATCGGGGTTCAGCACCTCTGTCTAGAGCAGCACAGACACTCATCCATACATACAGCAAGACAGGGAGAATGTGATTGTATTACACTGTATAGAGAGAATGGGGAAATGCTGCACTACATCAGATCGGGCTCAGCACCTCTGTCTAGAGCAGCACAGACACTCATCCATACATACATCAAGACAGAGAGAATGTGATTGTATTACCTCTGTATAGAGAGAATGGGGAAATGCTGCACTACATCAGATCGGGGCTCAGCACCTCTGTCTAGAGCAGCACAGACACTCATCCATACATACAGCAAGACAGGGAGAATGTGATTGTATTACACAGTATAGAGAGAATGGGGAAATGCTGCACTACATCAGATCGGGCTCAGCACCTCTGTCTAGAGCAGCACAGACACTCATCCATACATACATCAAGACAGAGAGAATGTGATTGTATTACCTCTGTATAGAGAGAATGGGGAAATGCTGCACTACATCAGATCGGGGCTCAGCACCTCTGTCTAGAGCAGCACAGACACTCATCCATACATACAGCAAGACAGGGAGAATGTGATTGTATTACACTGTATAGATAGAATGGGGAAATGCTGCACTACATCAGATCGTGGCTCAGCACCTCTGTCTAGAGCAGCACAGACACTCATCCATACATACAGAAAGACAGGGAGAATGTGATTGTATTACCCCTGTATAGAGAGAATGGGGAAATGCTGCACTACATCAGATCAGGGCTCATCACCTCTGTCTAGAGCAGCACAGACACTCATCCATACATACAGCAAGACAGGGAGAATGTGATTGTATTACACTGTATAGAGAAAATGGGGAAATGCTGCACTACATCAGATCGGGGCTCAGCACCTCTGTCTAGAGCAGCACAGACACTCATCCATACATACAGCAAGACAGGGAGAATGTGATTGTATTACCCCTGTATAGAGAGAATAGGGAAATGCTGCACTACATCAGATCGGGGCTCAGCACCTCTGTCTAGAGCAGCACAGACACTCATCCATACATACAGCAAGACAGGGAGAACGTGATTGTATTACACTGTATAGAGAGAATGGGGAAATGCTGCACTACATCAGATCGGGGCTCAGCGCCTCTGTCTAGAGCAGCACAGACACTCATCTATACATACAGCAAGACAGGAAGAATGTGATTGTATTACCCTTGTATAGAGAGAATGGGGAAATGCTGCACTACATCAGATCGGGGCTCAGCGCCTCTGTCTAGAGCAGCACAGACACTCATCCATACATACAGCAAGACAGGGAGAGAATGTGATTGTATTACCCCTGTATAGAGAGAATGGTGAAATGCTGCACTACATCAGATCGGGGCTCAGAACCTCTGTCTAGAGCAGCACAGACACTCATCCATACATACAGCAAGACAGAGAGAATGTGATTGTATTACCCCTGTATAGAGAGAATGGGGAATGCTGCACTACATCAGATCGGGGCTCAGCACCTCTGTCTAGAGCAGCACAGACACTCATCCATACATACAGCAAGACAGAGAGAATGTGATTGTATTACACTGTATAGAGAGAATAGGGAAATGCTGCACTACATCAGATCGGGGCTCAGCACCTCTGTCTAGAGCAGCACAGACACTCATCCATACATACAGCAAGACAGGGAGAGAATGTGATTGTATTACCCCTGTATAGAGAGAATGGTGAAATGCTGCACTACATCAGATCGGGGCTCAGAACCTCTGTCTAGAGCAGCACAGACACTCATCCATACATACAGCAAGACAGAGAGAATGTGATTGTATTACCCCTGTATAGAGAGAATGGGGAATGCTGCACTACATCAGATCGGGGCTCAGCACCTCTGTCTAGAGCAGCACAGACACTCATCCATACATACAGCAAGACAGAGAGAATGTGATTGTATTACACTGTATAGAGAGAATGGGGAAATGCTGCACTACATCAGATCGGGGCTCAGCACCTCTGTCTAGAGCAGCACAGACACTCATCCATACATACAGCAATACAGGGAGAATGTGATTGTATTACCACTGTATAGAGAGAATGGGGAAATGCTGCACTACATCAGATCGGGGCTCAGCGCCTCTGTCTAGAGCAGCACAGACACTCATCCATACATACAGCAATACAGTGAGAATGTGATTGTATTACACTGTATAGATAGAATGGGGAAATGCGGCACTACATCAGATCGTGGCTCAGCACCTCTGCCTAGAGCAGCACAGACACTCATCCATACATACAGCAAGACAGGGAGAATGTGATTGTATTACCCCTGTATAGAGAGAATGGGGAAATGTTGCACTACATCAGATCAGGGCTCATCACCTCTGTCTAGAGCAGCACAGACACTCATCCATACATACAGCAAGACAGGGAGAATGTGAATGTATTACACTGTATAGAGAGAATGGGGAAATGCTGCACTACATCAGATCGTGGCTCAGCACCTCTGTCTAGAGCAGCACAGACACTCATCTATACATACAGCAAGTCAGGGAGAATGTGATTGTATTACCCTATATAGAGAGAATGGGGAAATGCTGCACTACATCAGATCGGGGCTCAGCACCTCTGTCTAGAGCAGCACAGACACTCATCCATACATACAGCAAGACAGGGAGAATGTGATTGTATTACACTGTATAGAGAGAATGGGGAAATGCTGCACTACATCAGATCGGGGCTCAGCACCTCTGTCTAGAGCAGCAAAGACACTCATCCATACATACAGCAATACAGGGAGAATGTGATTGTATTACCCCTGTATAGAGAGAATGGGGAAATGCTGCACTACATCAGATCGGGGCTCAGCACCTCTGTCTAGAGCAGCACAGACACTCATCCATACATACAGCAATACAGGGAGAATGTGATTGTATTACCCCTGTATAGAGAGAATGGTGAAATGCTGCACTACATCAGATCGGGGCTCAGCACCTCTGTCTAGAGCAGCACAGATATTCATCCATCAATACAGCAATACAGAGAGAATGTGATTGTATTACCCCTGTATAGAGAGAATGGGGAAATGCTGCACTACATCAGATCGGAGCTCAGCACCTCTGTCTAGAGCAGCACAGACACTCATACATACATACATACATACATACATACATACATACATACAGCAAGACAGAGAGAATGTGATTGTATTACACTGTATAGAGAGAATGTGGAAATGCTGCACTACATCAGATCGGGGCTCATCACCTCTGTCTAGAACAGCACAGATATTCATCCATACATACAGCAATACAGAAAGAATGTGATTGTATTACCCCTGTATAGAGAGAACGGGGAAATGCTGCACTACATCAGATCGGGCTCAGCACCTCTGTCTAGAGCAGCACAGACACATCCATACATACAGCAAGACAGAGAGAATGTGATTGTATTACACTGTATAGAGAGAATGGGGAAATGCTGCACTACATCAGATCGGGGCTCAGCACCTCTGTCTAGAGCAGCACAGACACTCATCCATACATACATCAAGACAGGGAGAATGTGATTGTATTACACTGTATAGAGAGAATGGGGAAATGCTGCACTACATCAGATCGGGGCTCAGCACCTCTGTCTAGAGCAGCACAGACACTCATCCATACATTCAGCAATACAGAGAGATTGTGATTGTATTACACTGTATAGAGAGAATGGGGAAATGCTGCACTACATCAGATCGGGGATCAACACCTCTGTCTAGAGCAGCACAGACACTCATCCATACATTCAGCAATACATACAGAATGTGATTGTATTACCCCTGTATAGAGAGAATGGGGAAATGCTGCACTACATCAGATCGGGGCTCAGCACCTCTGTCTAGAGCAGCACAGACACTCATCCATACATTCAGCAATACAGACAGAATGTGATTGTATTACCCCTGTATAGAGAGAATGGGGAAATGCTGCACTACATCAGATCGGGGCTCAGCACCTCTGTCTAGAGCAGCACAGACACTCATCCATACATTCAGCAATACAGACAGAATGTGATTGTATTACCCCTGTATAGAGAGAATGGGGAAATGCTGCACTACATCAGATCGGGGCTCAGCACCTCTGTCTAGAGCAGCACAGACACTCATCCATACATACATCAAGACAGGGAGAATGTGATTGTATTACACTGTATAGAGAGAATGGGGAAATGCTGCACTACATCAGATCGGGGCTCAGCACCTCTGTCTAGAGCAGCACAGACACTTATCCATACATACAGCAAGACAGGGAGAATGTGATTGTATTATACTGTATAGAGAGAATGGGGAAATGCTGCACTACATCAGATCGGGGATCAGCACCTCTGTCTAGAGCAGCACAGACACTCATCCATACATACAGCAAGACAGGGAGAATGTGATTGTATTACACTGTATAGAGAAAATGGGGAAATGCTGCACTACATCAGATCGGGGCTCAGCACCTCTGTCTAGAGCAGCACAGACACTTATCCATACATACAGCAAGACAGGGAGAATGTGATTGTATTACACTGTATAGAGAGAATGGGGAAATGCTGCACTACATCAGATCGGGGCTCAGCACCTCTGTCTAGAGCAGCACAAACACTCATCCATACATTCAGCAATACAGACAGAATGTGATTGTATTACACTGTATAGAGAGAATGGGGAAATGCTGCACTACATCAGATCGGGGCTCAGCACCTCTGTCTAGAGCAGCACAGACACTCATCCATACATTCAGCAATACAGACAGAATGTGATTGTATTACCCCTGTATAGAGAGAATGGGGAAATGCTGCACTACATCAGATCGGGGCTCAGCACCTCTGTCTAGAGCAGCACAGACACTCATCCATACATACAGCAAGACAGGGAGAATGTGATTGTATTACACTGTATAGAGAGAATGGGGAAATGCTGCACTACATCAGATCGGGCTCAGCACCTCTGTCTAGAGCAGCACAGACACTCATCCATACATACATCAAGACAGAGAGAATGTGATTGTATTACCTCTGTATAGAGAGAATAGGGAAATGCTGCACTACATCAGATCGGGGCTCAGCACCTCTGTCTAGAGCAGCACAGACACTCATCCATACATACAGCAAGACAGGGAGAATGTGATTGTATTACACTGTATAGATAGAATGGGGAAATGCTGCACTACATCAGATCGTGGCTCAGCACCTCTGTCTAGAGCAGCACAGACACTCATCCATACATAGAGAAAGAAAGGGAGAATGTGATTGTATTACCCCTGTATAGAGAGAATGGGGAAATGCTGCACTACATCAGATCAGGGCTCATCACCTCTGTCTAGAGCAGCACAGACACTCATCCATACATACAGCAAGACAGGGAGAATGTGATTGTATTACACTGTATAGAGAAAATGGGGAAATGCTGCACTACATCAGATCGGGGCTCAGCACCTCTGTCTAGAGCAGCACAGACACTCATCCATACATACAGCAAGACAGGGAGAATGTGATTGTATTACCCCTGTATAGAGAGAATGGGGAAATGCTGCACTACATCAGATCGGGGCTCAGCACCTCTGTCTAGAGCAGCACAGACACTCATCCATACATACAGCAAGACAGGGAGAACGTGATTGTATTACACTGTATAGAGAGAATGGGGAAATGCTGCACTACATCAGATCGGGGTTCAGCACCTCTGTCTAGAGCAGCACAGACACTCATCTATACATACAGCAAGACAGGAAGAATGTGATTGTATTACCCTTGTATAGAGAGAATGGGGAAATGCTGCACTACATCAGATCGGGGCTCAGCGCCTCTGTCTAGAGCAGCACAGACACTCATCCATACATACAGCAAGACAGGGAGAGAATGTGATTGTATTACCCCTGTATAGAGAGAATGGTGAAATGCTGCACTACATCAGATCGGGGCTCAGAACCTCTGTCTAGAGCAGCACAGACACTCATCCATACATACAGCAAGACAGAGAGAATGTGATTGTATTACCCCTGTATAGAGAGAATGGGGAATGCTGCACTACATCAGATCGGGGCTCAGCACCTCTGTCTAGAGCAGCACAGACACTCATCCATACATACAGCAAGACAGAGAGAATGTGATTGTATTACACTGTATAGAGAGAATAGGGAAATTCTGCACTACATCAGATCGGGGCTCAGCACCTCTGTCTAGAGCAGCACAGACACTCATCCATACATACAGCAAGACAGGGAGAGAATGTGATTGTATTACCCCTGTATAGAGAGAATGGTGAAATGCTGCACTACATCAGATCGGGGCTCAGAACCTCTGTCTAGAGCAGCACAGACACTCATCCATACATACAGCAAGACAGAGAGAATGTGATTGTATTACCCCTGTATAGAGAGAATGGTGAAATGCTGCACTACATCAGATCGGGGCTCAGAACCTCTGTCTAGAGCAGCACAGACACTCATCCATACATACATCAAGACAGAGAGAATGTGATTGTATTACCCCTGTATAGAGAGAATGGAGAAATGCTGCACTACATCAGATCGGGGCTCAGCACCTCTGTCTAGAGCAGCACAGACACTCATCCATACATACAGCAAGACAGAGAGAATGTGATTGTATTACCACTGCATAGAGAGAATGGGTAAATGCTGCACTACATCAGATCGGGGCTCAGCACCTCTTTCTAGAGCAGAACAGACACTCATCCATACATACAGCAAGACAGGGAGAATGTGATTGTATTACCTCTGTATAGAGAGAATGGGGAAATGCTGCACTACATCAGATCGGGGCTCAGCACCTCTGTCTATAGCAGCACAGACACTCATCCATACATACAGCAATACAGGGAGAATGTGATTGTATTACACTGTATAGAGAGAATGGGGAAATGCTGCACTACATCAGATCGGGGCTCAGCACCTCTGTCTAGAGCAGCACAGACACTCATCCGTACATACAGCAATACAGGGAGAATGTGATTGTATTACACTGTATAGAGAGAATGGGGAAATGCTGCACTACATCAGATCAGGCTCAGCACCTCTGTCTAGAGCAGCACAGACACTCTTCCATACATACAGCAATACAGAGAGAATGTGATTGTATTACCCCTGTATAGAGAGAATGGGGAAATGCTGCACTACATCAAATCGGGGCTCAGCACCTCTGTCTAGAGCAGCACAGACACTCATCAATACATACAGCAAGACAGAGAGAATGTGATTGTATCATCCCTGTATAGAGAGAATGGGGAAATGCTGCACTACTTCAGATCGGGGCTCAGCACCTCTGCCTAGAGCAGCACAGACACTCATCCATACATATAGCAAGACAGAGAGAATGTGATTGTATTACCTCTGTATAGAGAGAATGGGGAAAATAGGATTTTGGTACCTACCAGGTAAATCCTTTTCTTTGAATCCATAGGGGGCACTGGAGTACTCTTGGGATATGGACGGCTTCCACCGGAAGAAGGCACTGAATAAATTAATTTTTGAGACTACTCCTCCCCTCCATATCCTGCAGCACTTCAGTGTTTTTTACTGAGCCGAACAGGATCGATAGAGAGATTGACAAAAGGAGAATTACATATAGTCTCACAGACAACAATAAAGTTGACACAACGTAACAGACAACTAAACAGTTGACACCATAACTGATTAACCCTTGTTAAATTTAAACCAGTCGTGAAAGTGTGTTACCATAAGAACCACTGGACTCCTAAAACAGGTAAACTGCTCTGGGTGGGCGTCCAGTGCCCCCTATGGATTCAAAGAAAAGGATTTACCTGGTAGGTACCAAAATCCTATTTTCTTTTTCATCCACTAGGGGTCACTGGAGTACTCTTGGGATGTACCAAAGTCTCCTCCGTGGCGGGAGAGCTGTTTGGCACCTGTAACACTAAACGGCCAAAGCTAGATGCTGCTGCCGCGAACGTATCAAACTTGTAAAAGCGCACAAACGTGTGCACTGACGACCAAGTAGCCGCACGGCAAAGCTGTGTCGTAGAAGCCCCACGACTCGCTGCCCATGACGTCCCCACAGAACGTGTGGAATGAGCTGTTACTGAAGTAGGTGGCTGTAACTTAGCATAAAGGTAAGCCTGACGTATAGTCAGTTTGATCCATCTGGATAAGGTCTGCTTAGAGGCTGGCCAACCCCTCTTAGCTGCGTCATAGAGAACAAACAACGTATCTGTCTTACGCACAGTAGACGTTCGGGAAACATAGATACGCAATGCGCGAACCACATCCAACGTTCCAGAGTCTCCTGTTAACACAGGAACTACTATTGGTTGATTGATGTGAAAAGACGACACTACCTTTGGTAGAAAAGCGGGATTCGTCCGAAGTTCCGCTCTGTCATCATGAAAAATTAAATACGGTGACTTGCATGACAAGGCACCCAAATCTGAAACACGCTTAGCCGAGGCTAAGGCTAAAAGAAAAATCGTTTTCCAAGTGAGAAATTTAATATCCACTTGTTGTAAGGGTTCAAAGTAATCGGACTGTAAGAAATCTAAAACCAGATTCAAGTCCCATGGTGCTGTAGGTGAAATGAAAGGAGGCTGTATCCTCTTTACACCCTGTAGAAACGTATGTATTGACTGCAACGAGGCCAATTTCCTTTGAAAATAAATTGACAACGCAGATACCTGCACCTTTAATGTGGAAAGACGTAGTCCTCCATCTAACCCCATTTGTAAAAATAACAAAAGACGGGATAATTTAAAAGACGATGTCGGAAATTTCCGAGCTTCACACCAACCTATATAAGTACGCCAAATTCTATAATAATGAGCTGCCGTAACCGGCTTCCTAGCTCGTACCATGGTTGGTATAACAGACTCAGGAATGCCCTCTTTCCTTAAGATGGCCTTTTCAACAGCCACCCCGTCAAACGCAGCCGCGCTAAATCGGGGTAAAGGAACGGACCCTGTTGTAACAGGTCCGGACGTAGTGGGAGTGGCCACGGATCGTCTGCGAGTAACCCGAGGAGATCCGAGAACCAAGCCCTCCGAGGCCAATGAGGCGCTATTAGAATGACTGTGACGAACCCTCTCTTGATCCGTTTTAGCACCAACGGGAGCAGCGGAAACGGTGGAAACAGATACACAAGGCTGTATGGCCACGTGGCTGTGAGAGCATCCACCGCCACTGCCCCTGGATCTCTTGTTCTGGACACATATCTTGACACCTGATGATTGTGGCGTGATGCCATTAGATCCACCTGAGGGTAACCCCACTTCTGGATCAACATCTGAAATACTTCTGGATTCAATGCCCACTCTCCTGGATGAAAATCCCGACGACTGAGAAAATCTGCCTCCCAGTTGTCCACTCCAGGAATGAACACTGCCGATAATATCACCTGGTGATATTCGGCCCATCTGAGGATCCGAGCTACTTCCCGCATAGCCATGCGGCTTCTCGTTCCTCCTTGTTTGTTTATATATGCGACTGCCGTCGCGTTGTCTGACTGCACCTGAACAGTCTGAAAACGAAACATGTACACCGCTTGTCTTAGAGCATTGTAAATCGCCCTGAGTTCCAGAACATTTATGGATAGCGATCTTTCGTGATCCGCCCAGAGGCCCTGGAGCCGATAACTCTGAACTACAGCTCCCCAACCTCTGAGACTTGCGTCTGTTGTCAGAATTATCCAATTCGCGACGCCGAATCGTCTCCCTGCAGATAGATTGTGTATTTTTAACCACCAGAGAAGAGACACCCTGACTTGTGGTGACAACCTCACCCTGTGGTGCAGCTGCAGATGTGATCCCGACCACTGTGCTAACACCTCCAGTTGAAACGGACGTGAGTGAAATCTTCCGAACTGAAGTGCTTCGAAAGCCGCCACCATTGTGCCTAGAAGGCGAATGCACAAATGTACTGAGACTGTGCGTGGCTTGAGCACTAATTGCACCAGATGACGAATGCCCTGTACTTTCTGTTGTGGCAGGTAAACCCTTTGTTTTACTGTATCGAGAATCATCCCTAGGAATTGAAGTCGTTGACACGGAATTAGATGTGATTTCTTTAAACTGACTATCCAACCGTGCTGAACTAGTACATTGTACGTTAGTAAGGCATGTTGGAGAAGCAATTGTTGAGACGGAGCCTTTATGAGTAGATCGTCTAAATACGGAACAATTATTACCCCTAGGGACCTGAGATGAGCTGTCATCACGGACATTACCTTGGTGAATACCCGAGGCGCTGATGAGAGGCCAAACGGTAGAGCCTGAAATTGGTAATGGTCTCGTCTTATCGCAAACCTTAAGAAACTCTGGTGAGGTGGCCAAATCGGAATGTGCAAATACGCATCCTTGAGATCTAGTGCAATCATGAATTCCTGTGGCTCTAACCCTGCAATTACTGACCTGAGAGATTCCATCTTGAATCTGTGGTAAGTGACGTAATGATTGAGACCTTTTAGGTTCAATATTGGCCTGACTGAGCCATCTGGTTTTGGTACCAGAAACAGACTGGAATAATAACCCTGCCCCTGTTCCTGCACAGGGACCGGAATTATCACTGCAGCATTCAGCAGAGACTGAATGGCAACCTGCAGAACTGCTTTCTTGTCGTCCGACACAGGCAGTCCTGTCGTGAAAAATCTTCCTGTCGGAAGATAATCGAACTCTATTTTGTAACCCTCTAATACTAAATTGCGGATCCACCCATCTGTGGACGTCTGCAGCCACGCCCCTGAAAGCTCTGAAGGCGTGCTCCCACAATTGGAGATCCGAGATGGGCTGGGAGCCCGTCATGCCACTGGTTTGTTAGTGGTCTTGGTGTCTTGACGACGTGCATTGGATTGTCGGGCACTACGTCCCCGACCTCTTCTGCCCGGCGTGACTGCTCCTCCCTGCCCACGAAAGGGCTGAGTTCTAAAGGATTTGAACGCCGGACCAGAATATTTCCGTTTAGGTATAGTTGTAGGCGATGGAAGAAAAACAGACTTCCCTCCAGTAGCCTCAGAAATCCATTTGTCCAATTCAGGACCAAAAAGTTTCTCGCCATCATAAGGCAATGCCTCTATACCTTTTTTAACCTCCGTCTCCGCCTGCCACGAACGCAGCCAAAGTGCTCGTCGTACTGTGACTAGCGATGAGGACAGGCGAGAAGTAAGCTGACAGACGTCAGTAGAAGCTGTACATAGATATTCAGCAGCTTCCCAGATTTGATCCGCGAGAAGTATAAGATGATCATCTTGCAGAGCCGACTTGAGCTCTTTTATCCATACCATTAAAGCTTTAGTAACCCAAATGCCAACCAACCCAGGTCTTAACAGCACTCCAGTTGCTGTATACATGGACCTTAGCATAGCCTCTATTTTACGATCTGCAGGGTCTTTAAGCGTAGTAGCAGTTGGGACTGGTATGGTTAACTTCCTCGTAAGTTTAGATACGGATGAATCCACCAAAGGTGGGTTCTCCCATGTAGCTGTCATGGCCTCTGGAAACGGGTAACTCGATTTAAATCTACGAGGAATAGAAAACCGTTTGTCCGGATTTTTCCGTGACTCCAGTAACATTTTATTAAGAGATTCCGAGATAGGGAAACACATCGGAGATCTCTGTCGTTTAGTAAAGACTACCTCATCATTCGTCAGTGGCTCCTCAGTTTCCGTAAACTCCAGCGACTGACGAACTGCTCTGATGAGATTGTCAATACCTGGGCTGTCAAAGTCGTCACCTTCTGACTGTTGTTCTATTTCGCCCTCCTCGTACTCCTGTTCAGTGAGGTCTAGTATCCCAGAGACAGGAAAATTAGTAGGAAAAGGAAACTTATCTTTTCCACTCAAGGTGGACTTATGACCAGTTTGAGACTCCCCAGGTAACTCAAATGGTCTCATCTTAAACTCAGATCTTGCCGCCTCTCTTTCTTCACGAGAGGCGGCCAGTTCTGATTGTAAACCAACTAATACATCTGCAAGTAAAGCCCATGGCGGGTCCTGAGATGCCTTTACTTCTGGAATGGAAATCGTATTTATGGCTGTATTAACAACACATGCTGTACATGTGGTGGATCCATCAGGCAACACACTCTTACAGACATGACATGACAAATGTTTCTTAGATTTTGCTGGTGTCTTACTCATTATGAAGACAGACAATACAAACTCCACACAGACAGACTGCACGACTCAGTAATAACACCAAAGTTCCTGGTATATATCTAGGCAAGTGCAGTGCCTGCCAGAAATACGAAAACTGACCCCAAAATTCCTCTAGTACCACTCTTAGCCGAGATGTAAAAATAGGAAACCTGGAACAGACAGGAGAACATTTAAACATATTAAGCATTTCTTGCACTGCCAAATACTGTTGAAGTCTCCCCCCCCCCACTCCCACGACCTCCGTGTACAGCACCGGGTCTGGGCCTGTGGAAGTTTTGCAAAGGGCCGTGTGAGCGGCCTGTCTGTAGACCCCGGACAACGGAACTCCTCGGCTGCTGCGGGCGGATGGCGGAAGCAGAGAGCGTGCTGCATGGAGCCGTGGAGCGGCCCATGCACACGTGCTCCCGCCCGCCACACACAGCATAACGGCGTGTCTGTGTAGCCAAGCAGCGCTGCTGCTGCGCAGGGAGCAGCGGTCTTTTAGGATGCTGGGAGCCGGAGAGTGAGAGCGCGCCGCATGGACCGTGAAGCGGCCCATGTACACGCGCTCCGGGCAGCGGTGAGTACCCAACAATCCCCAACAGTGGAGCGGCAGCAAGCGCTGACCGCCCCAACCCAACATACCTGGACCGTGACAAAAGTCTATGACGGGGCCTTCATCCAAGCTCCGTCCAGCTTTCCTGCAGGCAGCCTGCAAGTGGAGTGAGGGAGCTCTTTACAGAGAGGTCCGACACTCACGGCTACTCAGCCGCTTCCACTGTCCCTGACCCACGCCTGTTAGAAGGGGGGAAAGGACGTGGAAATTGAAGAAAAAAAAAAAAAAAACTTAGAAAAAAATTCCAATACTTTGTGGATGAGCTCCACTATGCCTTCTAACTGTGTCGAGCACAGAAAAAACACTGAAGTGCTGCAGGATATGGAGGGGAGGAGTAGTCTCAAAAATTAATTTATTCAGTGCCTTCTTCCGGTGGAAGCCGTCCATATCCCAAGAGTACTCCAGTGACCCCTAGTGGATGAAAAAGAAATGCTGCACTACATCAGATCGGGGCTCAGCACCTCTGTCTAGAGCAGCACAGACACTCATCCATACATACAGCAAGACAGGGAGAATGTAATTGTATTACCCTTGTATAGAGAGAATGGGGAAATGCTGCACTACATCAGATCGGGGCTCAGCACCTCTGTCTAGAGCAGCACAGACACTCATCTATACATACAGCAAGACAGAGAGAATGTGATTGTATTACCACTGTATAGAGAGAATGGGTAAATGCTGCACTACATCAGATCGGGGCTCAGCACCTCTGTCTAGAGCAGAACAGACACTCATCCATACATACAGCAAGACAGGGAGAATGTGATTGTATTACCTCTGTATAGAGAGAATGGGGAAATGCTGCACTACATCAGATCGGGGCTCAGCACCTCTGTCTATAGCAGCACAGACACTCATCCATACATACAGCAACACAGGGAGAATGTGATTGTATTACACTGTATAGAGAGAATGGGGAAATGCTGCACTACATCAGATCGGGGCTCAGCACCTCTGTCTAGAGCAGCACAGACACTCATCCATACATACAGCAAGACAGGGAGAATGTGATTGTATTACCCCTGTATAGCTACACATGCTGAGGAATAGATGTGAGGTAATAAACTTATATACGGTATGTGACTGTGCCCCTGATTATCCTCTGTGTATGAGTAAACTTTAACGCGTTTCTCCGCCAGTACTGGCCTGGTCAGTCGGTGTTAGTAGGAGGAGCTTAGCACTGACTTCCGGCTTTCTGCGCCTGGCACTGCCCTCCTTCCATCCATTGTCCCTGTTATAAGACACCTGGGCTGCCACTTCCAGACCCCACTTTGCATGTATCCAGTATAACTCTCCCTGGTTTAGCTGTACCTGGCTGCAGAAGATCTGATCAGGAGGAGGCTGGCTTTCCAGACCTCACTCAGTTGGTCAGTGCGAGTATGACAAAGCGTTTCCCCTGCACATGTGCTGGTGGTGGCTTCTGATTGGTTGTCATCTGGACCTGAGTTTTCTGTATTGTGGATTCCTCATTGATGTCTAGGGTTGTTTCCTGGATTATACTGATGCCTCCTGCACCTGACCCTGGCCTGTCTCTGAATTACATATGTGTCTGCCATCAGCCCTGACCCAAACAATCTGTATACTTCTGCCTGCTATCAGCCCTGATACTGCCTGTATAGGGATACCTGCTTGTCTGCTGCCAGCCCTGACCCAAACAGTCTGAATACTTCTGCCTGCCATCAGCCCTGACACTGCCTGTCTAGGGATACCTGCTTGTCTGCTGCCAGCCCTGATCCAGACAGTGTGAACACTTCTGCCTGCCATCAGCCCCGACACTGCCTGTCTATGGATACCTGCTTGTCTGCTTCCAGCCCTGACCCAGACAGTCTGAACACTTCTGCCTGCCATCATCGCTGACACTGCCTGTCTAGGGATACCTGCTTGTCTGCTGCCAGCCCTGACCCAGACAGTCTGGACACTTCTGCCTGACATCAGCCCTGACACTGCCTTTCTAGGTATACCTGCTTGTTTGCTACCAGCCCTTACCCAGACAGTCTGAACACTTCTGTCTGCCATCAGCCTTGACACTGCCTGCCTAGGGTTACCTGCTTGTCTGCTGCCAGCCCTGACCCAGACAGTCTGAACACTTCTGCCTGCCATCAGCCTTGACACTGCATGTCTAGGGATACCTGCTTGTCTGCTGCCAGCCCTGACCCAGACAGTCTGAACACTTCTGCCTGCCCACTTCCAGATCTTCCTCTTGCTGTCATTATTCGGCTACCATCTCAGTTCTGTGTCCAGTCTCTTGTATAGCAGGTATATGCCCCAATGCAGAGGTGAGAGCTGCTGTAACTGCACATGTGTCTGTTACCGGAGTGTTGGGAGCAATAATATGAAAATGCTAGTTTCAACCTTCGCCTGGTCTACAAAGGTTCCCTGACTGTGTCAGCACTGAGATGCCCACTGTCAGCGTGTCTGCATGCTAACCTACTAATCTTTGAATTGCTGTCATTTACCGTCCACCTGGCATTTCCTCCAAATTCCTCAACAACTTTGCTTCCTGGCTACCTCACTTCCTCTCTTCTGACATTCCCTCCATTATCCTAGGTGATTTCAACATCCCTATGGATAACCCCACAAAATCAGCTGCTCTAAACTCCTTAACCTCACCTCTTCACTTGGTCTCTCCCAGTGGACCACCTCACCCTCCCATGTGAACGGGAGCTCACTGGATCTGGTCTTCACTCACCACTGTGATCTTTCTGATTTCTCCAATTCCCCTTTTCCCCTCTCTGAACACCACCTGCTCTCTTTCAACTTATCTATCTCTGCTTCTCCATCTCTCCCTCCTAAGGCTACCATCACTAAGCGTAACATTGAGGCTATTGACACCACATTAATTTCCTCCCTGTTTGACTCTCTTCTCTGTCCTCTTTTCTCTCTCTCATGCCCTGAACAAGCCACATCCCTATACAATGCATCTCGTACTTCTGCCCTTGACTCTGTTGCTCCGCCAACCACTATTCACCCTCACAGATCAACACCTCAACCCTGGCACACCAAATGCACCAGATATCTTGAAAAATGCTCACGTACTGCCGAGCGACAGTGGAGGAAATCATGCTCTAAAGCAGACTTACTCCATTTCACACTTATGCTCTCAACCTTCAGTGCTGCCCTTTCCCTCGCTAAACAATCATACTTCAAAATCCTCATCTCTACCCAGTCTTCCAACCCCCGGCGCCTCTTTGCCACTGTTAACTCCCTCCACTGCCCACCACCACCTCCTCTCTCTTCCTCATTGTCTGCGCTTGACTTTGCCACTTATTTCACATACAAGATTGACTCCATACGTCAGGACATCACATCCAACCAGACCAGCAACCAGCCATCACCCATCCCTTGCTACCCCTCCCCTTCCCTCTTACCAACTCTGACATCTTTCGCCCATGTATCTGGGGAGGAAGTCATGGCCCTCATCTGTTCCTCCCTCCACAACCTCCCCACTGGACCCTATCCCCTCCCACCTCCTCCGCTACCTGTCTCCTTCTGCCTGTTCTCATCTTGTCCACCTTTTCAATCTCTCCCTCTCATCAGGCACTGTCCCCTCTGCCTTCAAGCATGCTCTTGTCTCCCCTATTTTTAAAAAACCTACCCTTGATCCAAACACTCTCTCCAACTATCGACCCATCTCTCTCCTCCCTTTTGCCTCCTAACTTCTTGAGCGTATTGTCTTTAATCGCCTCACTGCCCTTCTTTCCTCTCACTCACTGCTTGACCCATTCCAGTCTGGTTTCCGTTCTGTCCACTCCAACAAAACTGCCCTCACAAAAGTCTGCAATGACCTCCATGCAGCCAAATCTAAGGGTCACTACTCTCTGCTTATACTTCATAACCTCTCTGCTGCTTTTGACACTGTGGACCACCCTCTCCTTCTGCAAATCCTTCACTCTCTTGATCTGCATGATACTGACCTCTCCTGGCTGTCCTCCTACCTCTCTGATCTTTCCTTCTCTGTCTCCTCTCATGATGCTACCCCCCCCACTTCCACTAACTGTTGGTGTCCACCAAGGCTCTGTTCTTGGTCCTCTCCTTTTCTCTCTCTATATGTCCTCTTTAGGTGAACTCATTAGTTCTTTTAACTTCCAATACCACCTCTATGCTGATGACACTCAAATCTACCTCTCCTCCCCTGATCTCTCCACCGCTCTCCTCACTCGTACCTCCAACTGTCTTTCTGCTATCTCTTCCTGGATGTCCCAGTGCTTTCTTAATCTCAACATGTCTAAGACTGAGCTGATCATCTTCCCACCCTCCCGCACAACCTCACCTCCCACAATCTCATTATCCATTGATGGTACGACTATCTCCTCTAGACCCCAAGTACGCTGTCTTGGCATAATCCTTGACTCCTCCCTCTCCTTCAAACCACACATTCAGCACCTCTCACAAACCTGTCATTTTCATCTCAAAAACATGTCCAGGATCAGACCTTTTCTCACCCAGGATGCTACTAAGATCATTATTCACTCACTGATTATTTCCAGACTGGACTACTGTAATCTCCTAACTGGCCTCCCTGACAAATACCTCTCTCCACTCCAATCTATCCTCAATGCTGCTGCCCGGCTCATCTTCCTCACCAAACGCACAATGTCTACCTCTCCTCTCTTACTAGACCTTCACTGGCTCCCCTTCCCTTTCAGAATCCAATTCAAACTTCTCACACTCGCTTACAAAGCACTCACCCACTCCTCTCCCATCTACATCTCTGATCTTATCTCCCTTTACATTCCCACCCGTCCTCTTCCCTCTGCTAATGCACACCAACTCTCCTGTCTTCTGATTACTTCCTCCCACTCCTATCTCCAAGATTTTTCACGTGCTGCACCACTTCTCTGGAATTCCCTACCTCTCCCCCTCAGACTCTCCACCTCTCTACAAAACTTCAAACGGGCTCTTAAGACCCACTTCTTTACCAAACCCAGCTGTCTCTCCTCCTAACCCTCTGTTCCACGCTCTCTATGTACCCCAACTGTGTCACCCCTGTCTGTCTGCCCCTCCCCTTTAGAATGTACGCTCTCACGAGTAGGGCCCTTTTCCCTCATGTGCTTATCCTTTTCTCACTCCAATAATCCTCAACTGCCCAAATCCCGCAGTTTTTTGGCTACCTTGGAACTTATCTCTATATTTACTGGTGTAGTTAGGCTTAGTTGCCCTGTACTTGTCCTAAATTGTCTTCACCTGTAAGTCACTGTTTTCTTATTTTGATTATGTGCACATGTACTCTGTAATTGGGCGCTGCGGAACCCTTGTGGCGCCATATAAATAAAGGATAATAATAATAATGCTGTAATACCACCGGTGATTCCTGGCATGCCACCATTGGCGTAACAGGGGTGATTTATCAGAGTCCAGAAAGGGAGGATTATCTGCTTTTGGGCCAATGGTGACAGTATTACTGACACAGCGCAATGTGTGACCTGGTTGTGTGCTGCTATGGTGAAGGTGTATCGTGACTGGACAAATGACACCATTGCGAATAACCGATGTGGAAACTGCGGAGCACCACGCGCCATTGATGTGAGAAGTGAACGTCAGCTACAAAGGTGAAGTGAGGGCGACCGACGTGCTACAGTGGAGCAGCTCACCATCACAATGAACCTGGGGGCGGCCAGACGTGTGTCTAACATGGCAGCTCAGCCCGTCTAGCTGCGTCACTGGGACAGGAATACAGCGACACACAGAGATACCGTATGTTACATGTTCCCGCATTCCTATTCACTTTACTGTGGAAATATTCATATGTGTCATAAAGTATTTACCCTTCATCTGCTGCCTGTGGGATAAAAGTCGCACATTCTTTCTTCTTAATATTACTTGTCACCCAGGAGTTCAGAACATCAACCTGTAAATGAATGAGAAATAATGAAAAGAGAGACAGCACAAGAGAGGTCAGTGAGAAAGAGACAGCACAAGAGAGGTCAGTGAGGAAGAGACAGCACAAGAGTGGTCAGTGAGAAAGAGACAGCACAAGAGAGGTCAGGGAGGAAGAGACAGCAAAGGAGTGAGCCATGAGAAAGAGACAGCACAAGAGAGGTCAGGGAGGAAGAGACAGCACAAGAGAGGGCAGGGAGGAAGAGAGTGAGACAGCAAAGGAGTGAGCCATGAGAAATAGACAGCACAGGAGTGATCAGTGAGGAAGAGACAGCACAAGAGAGGTCAGGGAGGAAGAGACAGCAAATGAGTGAGCCATGAGAAAGAGACAGCACAGAACTAGAAAGAGACAGCACAAGAGTGGTCCATGAGAAGGAGACCGTACAAGAGTTGTCCATGAGAAATAGACAGCACAAGAGCGGTCCATGAGAAGGAGACAGTACAAGAGTGGTCCATGAGAAATAGACAGCACAAGAGCGGTCCATGAGAAGGAGACAGTACAAGAGTGGTCCATGAGAAAGAGACAACACAAGAGCGGTCCATGAGAAGGAGACAGTACAAGAGTGGTCCATGAGAAAGAGACAGCAAAAGAGTGGTTAATGAAAAAGAGACAGTACAAGAGCGGTCAGTGAGAGGGAGACATCAGAAGGACAGTCAGTGAGGAAGAGATATCAAAAGAGTAGTCACTTAGAAAGAGACAGCACGGGAATGATCAGTGAGGAGCCATCACAGCAGTGATCAGTGAGAAAGAGACATCACAAAAGAGATCAATGAGGAGGAGACAGCACTGGAGCGGTCAGTGAGGAGAGTATATAATTAACTTCTAATATTACCATTTTTTTTAAATTATATATATATATATATATATATATACATACATACATACAGTGTGTGTGTGTGTGTGTGTGTGTGTGTGTGTGTGTGTTTGTGTGATTTCTAATTATTGTGGGAGCCTCTGTTTGTGGTTCCAGGGCACCATTAGTAGTTTTGCACCATATGGTCCATTGTAAATCCGGCAGTGGAGGATTTCTGTGGTGGCCCCTTCCCTTGATGCCCTCAGCATGTGCTTATTTTGATTAATGGTTACTTCCTGCCCCTGGTCTACTCTGCTCTTCCTGTATACTGACAGGCAGAGCAGAGCCCAGAGCCGGCCCCTGTGGTCATCCTCTGTATCTGATAGACCACCGGCTGATCACAGGCAATATAAATATTATAGAAAATAAATAAAACTTACCTCCATTCAGGGGTGGGTGATCGGTGAGCGGCTTCTCTGTGACCCGGTCAGCTGATCTGTGTAATCAGCTGAGATGCCGGCCGGGACTTTCACCGCACCGCACAGATCAGCTGACAGGGTCACAGAGCAGTAGCCCCCCGATCACCCACCCCTGGGTGCAGGTAAGTTTTATTTCATTATTGTCTATTACAGATGAGAGAGGGGCAGGAGAGGGGGCTGGGAGCGGGGCATAGGGGGAGATCGAGGGAACCGGGGCAGACAGAAACACACTGGAGGGGTAACAGGGGCAGACAGAAACACAATGGAGGGGTAGCCGGGGCAGACAGAAGCACAATGGAGGGGTAGCCGGGGCATGTGCAGCATCTTCTCAGGAAATTCTGTGCAAAAAATACCCGAGAAGTGTGGGGAGGGGATTTGCAGGGACAGATCTTTTTATTATACATTCATGTGATATATGCATAGCTCCCAACTATCCTGATTTTTGCAGGACAGTCCTGTTTGTTTGGGACTGTCCTGATGTCCTACCCATGGGCCGCAGTGTCACGCGGTGGGGGGGGGGGGGGGGCAGTTGGGAGGATCCTGTCAGTCGCTGCTCTGCCTAACATGCGCACAGCGTCTATTCACAGGAGTCAGAGGGAGAGAGGGCATGCCCCTCAATGATAAAATCGGGAGGTGTGGCTTGCGATCGCAGCATCCCCGCGGAGCCATGCCCCCTTTCTCTTAGGCCACACACCCTTTTTGGGCGCGGACATGGCTATGCCTCGCAGAGGTCACAACTGCAGATGCAGCAATGTAATCATGATTATTGCATCACACCCGCATCTGAGATGTGTATTGTGAAACATACAGTATAGCCCAATGTATTATTTTCACCTTGTTACACCACACATAATATAAGGATGAGATGGGCATGGGAGAGACTCTACCTGAACTCTTTCCACCATAATATAAAATAAGGAACACACAGAGCTTGTTCCTCTTCATACATATTCTTATGAGAGGAAAGTGGTATGTTACACAAGTTGTGTGTTATGGATGTAGTATCCTCCAGACGTTGTGTATCCTGGAAGTTGTGTATTATGTTTGGGATACGCTGCTTGGGCATCTGGTGCTTAACACATCTTTTTCTAGGGAATGCTGTATGGGAAACCTTAAACTATATTGTAATACAGGCATCTTCTGCAATATGGAGTGATATAAACATTTAGTTTGATGATTGTTCACAGTTATATCTCACATTTGCTTGAGTTCGGCATTTTGGTGACTTCTTCCTTTTCTTCCCATCAGCAATGCCAGGACAGCATGGGGGCTGCGAGATGTTCCTCATGGGAATCTCAACTCTGTCATTTTGGTCCTGACATCTGTCAATACTCATCCTATTCCTCATGATATACGAGACTATGGACACCTGGTCCTATGGAACTTCTCATCCTGGGAGAGACAACACAAGACAGAGATTAGAAGACTGACCATATATCATGAGGACCCCCCTCTCCCTCCCACTGTGCAGTAAGATGCCCTCAGGGAACCCCAAAAACACTCTTATAGGGGGAACCAGAACTTCAGACTCACATAGCCATCGCACCGAGTAACAAGAGGTCCTCAGGGCACCCACCCAACGGGATCTTAGGGACACATGAACTAAGTCTTGGAGAGTGATAAAGCGGAGAGAGATAAAGTACCAGCCAATTAGCTCCTGTCATTTTTCAAACACAACCTATAAAATGGCAGTTAGGAGCTGATTGGCTGGTACGTTATCTCTCTCCACTTTCTTACTCTCCAAGGCTAAGTACACCTCCCATGTAATCCCTATTATCATGTCTGACAGTGATGTCTCCCTCCCTTGGCTGTCTGCAACATGCCTGAGCACTGCATTATCAGCTGTAAACAAGCAGTCTGGCTACATGGGTGTGGTCATATTGGATTCTGCCATGTGATCCCTCACATGACCAGCTCAGCCTATGGTCTCTGACAGTAATCTATTTAAACCAGCTCTGGTGTTCGGCCCATTGTCAGAGCATCGTGTATCCTTCCTGAGGACAGGGCTTGTCTCCAGGCTTCAGTTGCATCCTGCTCTGTCCCTGTTACTGCTCCTCTGATCTCCTTGTACTCAGCACCATCTATTATCAGTGATTTGTGGTTTCCAGTCTCTGCAGGTACCATCAGTTACACACAATACGGCTGGTTGGTTACATGATACGGTCATTCCTCATAGAGTGAAAGCACCCCAGGGTGCGAAATGCGTCAGGATTTACCCTTAAAGGACTTGTACATCTGTTGCGGACACCTGTCTACACGCTGACTACATTTAACAAATCCTCCTGCACTCACGACTGCTATTTGGATGCTGCAAGCTAGAGGCGCCCATTGTGAAGGAGAATCCGGGATCGGAGCTGACAGCTGGACAGGAGTGTCAGGGCCGGACGCGGCCCCATCACAGGAGCGATACCCGGAGGCTGGAGCTCACCGCCAGGAGACGCGCCTGCCCCGGTCACCAGCGGAGCGTTCTACAGGTACGGCTGCTCACCGCTCACTCTCGCCGGAGGTTAATTGATTTAAAAATGGAGATTACAGCTAAAGACACCTCTCATCTCTGGGCACAAACAACTGGGAGCGGTGAACTGAACAGTACAGAAAGTGGAGACAGGCGAGCACGGAACAAGTGGATACACGGCTGTTTGTTTACATTATAGGAATACATTGGATCACATTGGATCGACATTAAGATACAAAGTTTACAGTTTTGGGGACATAATCTATTTACCGAGGACTTTCATCTATATTGTGTTTGAACTAGACACAAAAAGTCACGTGGCTAAAATTTCTATTTTATAATATTTTCATACTGTGTCACTGGATGCCGCTTATTGAGTTTGTTGTTTTAAGTTATATTAAATGTTTGTTCATATAAAAGTTTTTTCATACTTGACATAAAGAAAATGTATATATGCACATTCATTGTACTGATGTGGTCTCAAGTCATTTTATGCACCTGTAATCTATTAGCGCATAAAGTCACTAGGAATTGTCCCCATCATTCGCCAACAGCTCTATGTTCATAACTGAGAATGAAAATATTCATCATCATCTAACAGATAATACCAATCTGATACCGTAAACAAGGTATATAGATGACCTTCTGTTGATATGGAGAGGTGAATCTGGCACTCTATACAAGGTATATAGACGACCTTCTGTTGATATGGAGAGGTGGATCTGACACTCTATACAACGTATATAGACGACCTTCTGTTGATATGGAGAGGTGAATCTGACACTCTATACAAGGTATATAGATGACCTTCTGTTGATATGGAGAGGTGACTCTGATACTGTACACAAGGTATATGGACGACCTACTGTTGATATGAAGAGGTGACTCTGATACTGTATACAAGGTATATAGATGTCCTTCTGTTGATATGGAGAGGTGACTCTGATACTGTATACAAGGTATATGGACGACCTTCTGTTGATATGGAGAGGTGAATCTGACACTCTATACAAGGTATATAGACGACCTTCTGTTGATATGGAGAGGTGAATCTGACACTCTATACAAGGTATATAGATGACCTTCTGTTGATATGGAGAGGTGACTCTGATACTGTATACAAGGTATATGGACGACCTTCTGTTGATATGGAGAGGTGAATCTGACACTCTATACAAGGTATATAGACGACCTTCTGTTGATAGGGAGAGGAGAATCTGACACTCTATACAAGGTATATAGACGACCTTCTGTTGATATGGAGAGGAGAATCTGACACTATACAAGGTATATAGATGACCTTCTGTTGATATGGAGAGGTCAATCTGACACTCTATACAAGGTATATAGATGACCTTCTGTTGATATGGAGAGGTGAATCTGACACTCTATACAAGGTATATAGATGACCTTCTGTTGATATGGAAAGGTGAATCTGACACGCTATACAAGGTATATAGATGACCTTCTGTTGATAAGGAGAGGTGAATCTGATACTACATACAAGGTATATAGATGACCTTCTGTTGATATGGAGATGTGAATCTGACACTCTATACAAGGTATATATATGACCATCGGTTGATATGGAGAGGTGACTCTGACACTATACACAAGGTATATAGACAACCTTCTATTGATATGGAGAAGTGAACCTGACACTCTATACAAGGTATATGGATGACCTTCTGTTGATATGAAGAGGTGAATCTGATACTCTATACAAGGTATATAGACAACCTTCTGTTGATATGGAGAGGTGAATCTGACACTATATACAAGGTATATAGATGAACTTCTGTTGATATGGAAAGGTGACTCTGATACTGTATACAAGATATATGGACAACCTTCTGTTGATATGAAGAGGAGAATCTGACACTCTATACATGGTATATAGACGACCTTTTGTTGATATGAAGAGATGAATCTGATACTCTATACAAGGTATATAGATGACCTTCTGTTGATAAGAAGTGATGAATCTGACACTCTGGTCTCATTGATAGATCAAAAATATCAGTCCTCTTCACCGGTCAAATTGACTTTTTCAATGGATGCTAGAACCATCAATTACTTGGATGTATCTGTCACCAGTAATGAGGGTAAGGTAGTCACTTCATTATTTGTGAATCCAACGGATCACAATAATCTATTGCTTGCCTCAAGTCACCATCCGACACCCCTAAAGAGAGGACTCCCATATTCCCAGATGCTCGGGGTGGCACTCAATAATATGATGGAGAAATTCTCTGATGGATGATACCAGATGTCATTATTATTAGCAGCCAGAGACAAAGCATTATGATCCTTACAACGTGGCTCCACCTTGTAATCCACTCAGGTAGAAGCTGATAATAAATTTGTCTTGATCAATTCTTACCATGATCTAAGTACAGTATTTAACAAAATCTCTAAATCACGATGGTCCATCATTAAACCTGATCCATCACTTCATTCAATGAAACATGAATGACTGATGTCATGGAAGAATATGAGGGAATACCTCGTCAAGAATCATGTTTACAAATTAAAACCTGGGACCCCTACTGCCTCCTTTCTTGGTACACCCCATCCTGGGTGTTTTAGGTGTGTGAGCTGTACAACATGCAGCTTTATGGTAGTCCAGTCTGGAGATGACCAGTGAGTGGATGAGGGTCTTAGTAGCATCCTGGGTCAGAAAGGGTCTGATCCTGGAAATATTTTTTAGATGAAAATGGCAGGTTTGCAAGAGGTGCTGAATGTGTGGTTTGAAGGAGAGGGAGGAGTCAAGGATTACTCCAAGAAAGCGCACTTGGGGGCTAGAGGAGACAGTAGTGCCATCAATAGATAATGAGAATGTAGGAGGTGAGGTTATGCGGGAGGGAGGGAAGATGATCAGCTTGGTCTTAGACATGTTAAGTTTAAGAAAGTGCTGGGGCATCCAAACACAGATAGCAGAGAGACAGTTGAAGATACGAGTGAGGAGAGCAGGGGAGAGGTCAGGAGAGGAAAGATAGATTTGAGTGTCATCAGCATAGAGATGATATTGGAAACCAAAAGAACTAATGAGCTTACCTAGTGAGGACGTATAGAGAGAGAAAAGAAGAGGAACCAAGGACAGAACCTTGGGGTACAACTACAGTTAGTTGAAGTGAGGGGGAGGTGGTGTCATGAGAGCAGAGAATGAATGGTCAGAGCGGTAGGAAGACAGGCAAGAGAGGGCAGTATGATGCGGACCAAGGGAGTGAAGGATTTGCAGTGGGAGAGGGTGGTCCATAGTGTCAAAAGCAGTAGAGAGATCAAGTTGAATAAGTAGAGAGTAGTATCCCTTAGATTTAGCAGCATGGAGGTCACTGCAGACTTTTGTAAGGGCAGTTTCAGTGGAGTGGAGAGGATGGAAGCCAGACTGGAATGGGTCAAGCAGTGATGAAAGAAATTAAGTAAGGCGGTTGTAGACAATGCGCTCAAGAAGTTTGGAGGCATAAGGGAGAAGAGAGATGGGTCTGTAGTTGGAGAGAGTGTGTGGATCAAGGGTAGGTTTTTAAAGAATAGGAGAGATGAGAGCATGCTTGAAGGCAGAGGTGACAGTGCCTGATGGGAGGGAGAGATTGAGAATGTGGGAAAGATGGGAACAGGCAGAAGGAGAGAGGTAGCGGAGGAGGCGGGAGGGGATAGTGTCAAGTGGGGAGGTGGTAAGGGGAGAGGAACGAATGAGGGCCATGACTTCCTCACCAGATGCATGGGAGAAAGAGGTCAGAGTTGGTGAGAGGGATGGGGAGGGGTGGTAATGGATGGGAGGAGGCCGGTTGCTGAAGGACTGGTGTGATGTGATGTCCTTACGTATGGAGTCAATTTTGGATGTGAAGTAAGTGACAAAGTCAAGAGCAAAAAGTGAGGAAGAGAGACGAGGTGAAGGTGGACAGAGGAGTGAGTTGAGAGTGGCAAAGAGGCACCAGTGGTTGGAAGACTGGGAGGAGATGAGGTTCTTGAAGTATGACTGTTTAGCAAGAGAAAGGGCAGCACTGAAAGATGATTTAGTCTGCCTTAGAGCGTGATTTTGTCCAGTTTCGCTCATCAGTACGTGAGCATTTGTGAAGATATCTGGTGCATTTGGTGTGCCAGGGTTGAGTTGTTGATCTGTGAGGGTGAACAGAGGTTGGTGGAGCAACAGAGTCAAGGGCAGAAGTAAGTGATGCATTGTATAGGGATGTGGCTTGTTCAGGGCATGAGAGAGAGAGAGAATAGGAGAGAGGAGTGAGTCAAACAGGGAGGAAAGGAGTGTGGTGTCAATAGCCTCAATGTTACGCTTAGTGATGGTAGCCTTAGGAGGGAGAGATGGAGAAGCAGAGATAGATAAGTTGAAAGAGAGCAGGTGGTGTTCAGAGAGGGGAAAAGGAGAATTGGAGAAATCAGAAATATCACAGCGGTGAGTGAAAACCAGATCCAGTGAGCTCCCGTTCACATGGGAGGGTGAGGTGGTCCACTGGGAGAGACCAAGTGAAGAGGTGAGGTTAAGGAGTTTAGAGCAGCTGATTTTGTGGGGTTATCCATAGGGATGTTGAAATCACCTAGGATAATGGAGGGAATGTCAGAAGAGAGGAAGTGAGGTAGCCAGGAAGCAAAGTTGTTGAGGAATTTGGAGGAAATGCCAGGTGGACGGTAAATGACAGCAATTCAAAGATTAGTAGGTTAGCATGCAGACACGCTGACAGTGGGCATCTCAGTGCTGACACAGTCAGGGAACCTTTGTAGAGTAGGAGAGAGAAGTGAGTCAAACAGGGAGGAAAGGAGTGTGGTGTCAATAGCCTCAATGTTACGATTAGTGATAGTAGCCTTGGGAGGTAGAGATGGGGAAGCAGAGAAAGATACGTTAAAGGAGAGTAGAGAGAGATATATATATATATATATATATATATATATATATATATAAAACCATCCAATGTATACCGGCACTCACAAATATACAGACAACTTCCTCCGGTGCATGTCCATATCAAACGTAGATTTCCAGCAATGACAGCACTCAGAGATTTTTTCAGCAATAAAAGTGTATTAAAGTAATTGACGTTTCGGAGCTACAAGCTCCGTCCTCAGAATACACACATTGTGGTGTGTATTCTGAGGACGGAGCTTGTAGCTCCGAAACGTCAATTACTTTAATACACTTTTATTGCTGAAAAAATCTCTGAGAGCTGTCATTGCTGGAAAGCTATATATATATATATATATATATATATATATATATATATATAGCATTCAAAATAAAGGCACTCAGCAGACTTTGTAAATGAATCAATGCAGCTTGTATTGGCAAATTACGTCAAACGTTTTCGGGGTCACAGCCCCTTCCTCAGGACCACACCAACATATAGCATAAGCCACGAACCCCACCTATATACCACACAGGTAATCATACTCACCTGGGCAGAGATCAGAACAGCGCGCTCTCAACCCTCGTTGCAGCATTCCACGCTGTTTCCGATGGGCTGAAGCAGTCACTGTGGAAACGGCATTGCGTTCCACACAGCACCGCTTCAGCGTTCCACCCGGTCACAACGTCACTTCCGCCTCACAGGGGAGAACTCTATTACCCGAACCCCAATTATAATATAAACAATACCAGCCCCATAATCAGAGCATAACAACACATATTTACAAAAAAAACCATTAATTAGTGCTATACCGCGAGAAGACAGAAAATAGAAAACATATGTAATAGTCGAAAAACAAGGAAGATAGCAATTTATAACATATTCCAATTAATTTTCTCATTCCGACCATTCGGATAAATGGTTCCTAATCTCATAATCCATTGAGACTCCTTAATGAGTAACATTTTAGCTCTATCACCACCTCTAATAGGTGGAGGAACATGGTCAACCATAAAATGCCTAAATGATGACAGTGGATGATTGCATTTTTTAAAATGTTTTGCCACAGGTTGGTTAATATCACGGCCTAGTAAAGTCAGATGTATGGCAGATCTATGTGCTGCCATCCTCTCACTAAATATACGAGTGGTCTGACCCACGTAGAATAATCCACAGGGACAGACCACAATTGATATGAGCAACTTGCATTCTGTTTTGCTAGTATGAGAGGCATAGATGGGACCAGTGTTTGGAGGGCATGCTGGTTCCTACAGTGCCATATGGAGATCCCAGGGGTGGCTCCAGGTAAGTTAGCTCTCAATTTGGGTATATCTGTTAGGTGCCATTATCATGTGGCACTATATTTAGTATGACCCAGAAGGGCTATTATTATTATCATTATTATTATTATTATTATTAGTACTGGAAATGGGTCTGGGGTGCAGTTCCCCCTGATTGGAGTGGCTGGGCTGCTGTGGGGTAGCACACTATTATATTTATTTAGCACCCCCCTTAACACTGTTATTAATCCTTTAGGTCTTTTAATTACACCGTCACTAGTGTATCACTTTTTGTATATAGATTTTGCGTTCCCTTTAATTAACACATACTAACACTTTACCTTCTCACATGTGTGCTGCCCTGGGGTGGCTGGCCTATGCCGGTTTGTGGGGTTCTGCACCCCGGGCCCAGATATAGTATTGGGTTTAGGACCACCAGCATCAGAGGAGCCTTGTCGAGGCCTGGTGGCTTTGCCATATTTCTGCAGATATATGTAACGAAGACCTCTGGATTTCTATTATATGTAGGTTTTCAAGTCATGTTACCCATATAGTTTGGTGTGCTGGGGGACACCAGGGGTTAATCCCCATCCTGTCTCTTGCTTAGAATTACCCCTCCCTTTCAAGCACCTGAAGTATATTATCAAATTGATATGAGCAACTTGCATTCTGTTTTGCTAGTATGAGAGGCATAGATGGGACCAGTGTTTGGAGGGCATGCTGGTTCCTACAGTGCCATATGGAGATCCCAGGGGTGGCTCCAGGTAAGTTAGCTCTCAATTTGGGTATATCTGTTAGGTGCCATTATCATGTGGCACTATATTTAGTATGACCCAGAAGGGCTATTATTATTATTATTATTATTATTATTATTATTATTAGTACTGGAAATGGGTCTGGGGTGCGGTTCCCCCTGATTGGAGTGGCTGGGCTGCTGTGGGGTAGCACACTATTATATTTATTTAGCACCCCCCTTAACACTGTTATTAATCCTTTAGGTCTTTTAATTACACCGTCACTAGTGTATCACTTTTTGTATATAGATTTTGCGTTCCCTTTAATTAACACATACTAACACTTTACCTTCTCACATGTGTGCTGCCCTGGGGTGGCTGGCCTATGCCGGTTTGTGGGGTTCTGCACCCCGGGCCCAGATATAGTATTGGGTTTAGGACCACCAGCATCAGAGGAGCCTTGTCGAGGCCTGGTGGCTTTGCCATATTTCTGCAGATATATGTAACGAAGACCTCTGGATTTCTATTATATGTAGGTTTTCAAGTCATGTTACCCATATAGTTTGGTGTGCTGGGGGACACCAGGGGTTAATCCCCATCCTGTCTCTTGCAAAGTCAGATGTATGGCAGATCTATGTGCTGCCATCCTCTCACTAAATTTACGAGTGGTCTGACCCACGTAGAATAATCCACAGGGACAGACCACAATGTAAACAACAAAAGAGGAATTACAAGACATTATAAATCGTATATCATAGATCCAGTCGACATGAGGATGTCAGAAGGATTTACAAGGGATCATGTGACTAAAAGTAGTGCACTGAGTGCACTTGTAACATCCAGGGGCTTTAAAGTACACATTACTGGGTATAGGCATATTTCTACCTATGATATCTGTCTTCACAAGCCTATCTCGTAGATTACGCCCCCTACGAAAAGCGGTCACTGGTTTCACCTCACTGAAGCAATGTAAGTCAGAATCAGATTTCACTATGGGCCACAACGCCCTAGTAGCTCTTTTTACAATAGGGCTGGCAGTCGTGAAATCTGAAGCCCACGGAAGGATCTTATCATTCCTTCTAACGGCTGGTTGTAAAAGTACATCTCTAGACAAATTGGTAACCTCTTCTTTTTGTTTCCTAAGTACACTCAAGTCATAACCTCTACTAACAAACTTCTCAATTAAGCCATCCAAAAGGGAAGATAACTTTACAGGATCACTGGTGATGCGGGCATACCGCATCATCTGTGATCTCGGAAGCCCCTTCTTTAAAGCATCTGGGTGATGGCTGGAGGCCATAAGGAAGGTATTCCTATCTGTAGGTTTATGATGAACTGTCGTCTCAAAACTGCCGTTTGTGAACATTATTTTAACATCCAAAAATACTGCCTCAGCTGAGTCACACTTGTAAGTGAACTTAATGGGGGAGTCCAACGCATTGACCTCCTCCATAAGTTTCACAAACCTATCCTCACCTCCTGTCCAAAGTAAAAAAATGTCATCTATATATCTGGTATACCAGAATATATAGTCACTGGCATGTTCATTATGTAAAAACATGCGCTCTTCCTTTTGAAACATAAAAATATTTGCATACGAGGGGGCCAAGGAAGATCCCATGGCACACCCTCGTAGCTGAAGAAAAAACTGTCCATCGAATAGTAAATAATTCCAGTTCAAGGTAAGTTCCAACAAATGCAAAAACACGTCATGGTCGAAGTCAGAACACAATAAGAACAGCAATAAGAATTCTCTCATAGCTGTCATACCCCCCATGTGAGGTATAGACGTGTATAAACTGGACATGTCCAGACAACACATCAGGGTATCAGCAGGGATATCCTTTAAATTCATCAATTGGTTCAAGAATGAGGTCGTATCTTTAAGAAACGACTTCTTCCTGGATAACAAGGGCTGAACAATGCAATCAAGAAACTGTGACACAGGCTGAATAAGCGAATTATGTGCCAAGATAATGGGGCGGCCTGGCGGACACAGAGGATTCTTATGTAATTTTGGCAAGGTATATAAAACCGGTGTTACCGGATGTAACACTGTGAGTGCATCATATACTTTTTTAGGAATCAGTCCATTATCCACGGCTGATTTCAAAATACCTTGAAGTTCCTTCTGATATTTATTTGTAGGGTCACCATTTAGTTTTTTGTATACCTCTGTGTCCCCCGATTGCGACATAATCTCAGCTCGATCTGGACTGTATATATATATATATATATATATATATATATATATATATCTCCATTGTCAAAACAAGCATCAACATGCAAAGTCTTTTTATGCAGTAAGGCCTCCCCCTAGTTGCGGCTGTGACAGAGCAGATATGACAACTTTGCTATAGTTTCGTTTAATTCATGGTAGCAGTTACTATATAGGCTGGGTAAATGACAGTACCGTTTAGGGCAGCCCAAGTCTAAACTTTTGCTTTGTAGCTCGAGTTTTGCCATTGTGTAGGGGCTATGGATTTTAAGTCTTGAAGTGCATGTGTGCTGAGTGGGAGACTCTGAGTGTGTGCAGGGATGCATAAAAGAGAAGCAGGTACAAATATCTATTTCCAGGCCTCCAGTGGGGGAATGGCGCTTGCCAATAAAATGTATGACAATGGGGCTTTGGGTCTGTCCACCCATCCACAACCCCATTTAAGCTGTACTACAGACTGGGAAAGTGACAGTGCAAAGCAATGGCTTCTAATTGGCCTGGAGTGGTCACATGCCTAAGCTATACTTCCAGTTCCAAGTAGTCAAGTTCAAGGGATCCCATGAAATGGATGATGGCGGCTATGGGAAGTGACCGCGGCGGGTGGGGATGGAGGAACAGCTGGCTGAGGGAGCCAGCTGAGGCAGGCAGGTAGCTGTTCAGGAGGGTTTGCAGAAGGTGCTGCTAGGCAAGAGGGCAGAGGGAGACTTGCAGCAGCAATGGACTGTGACGGTGCACTTGCCATGATGGCAGCTGCGAGAGGTGATTGCGGTGGGTGGGGATGTAGGCAGCCAGCCAGACTTTGCTGCTGCTGCTCAAATGCACATGACCCCTTAGCTCCGCTTTCTAGTTGCAGCCATGGTAGTAGTGCCCCTTACACATCATGCCCACAGTTGTAGGGCCCCTTATACACATAAAGACAACAGCAGTAGTGCCCTTACACATAATACCCACAGTAGCAGTGTCCCTCATACACATAATGCCACAGTAGTAGTGCCCCTTACACACATAATGCCACAGTAGTAGTGCCCCTTACACACATAATGCCACAGTAGTAGTGCCCCTTACACACATAATGCCACAGTAGTAGTGCCCCTTACACACATAATGCCCACAGTAGTAGTACCCCTTATACACATAATGCCCACAGTAGTAGTACCCCTTATACACATAATGCCACAGTAGTAGTACCCCTTACACTCATAATGCCACAGTAGTAGTGCCCCTTACACACATAATGCCACAGTAGTAGTGCCCCTTACACACATAATGCCACAGTAGTAGTGCCCCTTACACACATAATGCCACAGTAGTAGTGCCCCTTATACACATAATGCCACATTAGTAGTGCCCCTTACACACATAATGCCACAGTAGTAGTGCCCCTTACACACATAATGCCCACAGTAGTAGTACCCCTTATACACATAATGCCCACAGTAGTAGTGCCCCTTACACACATAATGCCCACAGTAGTAGCACCCCTTACACACATAATGCCACATTAGTAGTGCCCCTTACACACATAATGCCACAGTAGTAGTGCCCCTTACACACATAATGCCCACAGTAGTAGTACCCCTTATACACATAACGCCACATTAGTAGTGCCCCTTACACACATAATGCCACAGTAGTAGTGCCCCTTACACACATAATGCCACAGTAGTAGTGCCCCTTACACACATAATGCCACAGTAGTAGTGCCCCTTACACACATAATGCCACAGTAGTAGTGCCCCTTACACACATAATGCCCACAGTAGCAGTGCCCCTTACACACATAATGCCACAGTAGTAGTGCCCCTTACACACATAATGCCACAGTAGCAGTGCCCCTTACACACATAATGCCACAGTAGTAGTGCCCCTTACACTTATAATGCCACAGCAGTAGTGCCCCTTACACACACAATGCCACAGTAGTAGTGCCCCTTACACACATAATGCCACAGTAGTAGTGCCCCTTACACACATAATGCCCACAGTAGTAGCACCCCTTACACACATAATGACACAGTAGTAGTGGCCCTTACACACATAATGCCACAGTAGTAGTGCCCCTTACACACATAATGCCCACAGTAGTAGCACCACTTACACACATAATGCCCACAGTAGTAGTGCCCCTTACACACATAATGCCCACAGTAGTAGCACCCCTTACAAACATAATGCCCACAGTAGTAGTACCCGTTACACACATAATGCCCACAGTAGTAGCACCCCTAATACACATAATGCCCACAGTAGTAGTGCCCCTTACACACATAATGCCCACAGTAGTAGCACCCCTAATACACATAATGCCCACAGTAGTAGTGCCCCTTACACATATAATGCCCACAGTAGTAGCACCCCTTACACACATAATGCCCACAGTAGTAGCACCCCTAATACACATAATGCCCACAGTAGTAATGCCCCTTACACACTTAATACCCACAGTAGTAGCACCCCTTACACACATAATGCCCACAGTAGTAGTGCCCCTTACACACATAATGCCCACAGTAGTAGCACCCCTTACACACATAATGCCCACAGTAGTAGCACCCCTTACACACATAATGCCACAGTAGTAGTGCCCCTTACACACATAATGCCCACAGTAGTAGTGCCCCTTACACACATAATGCCCACAGTAGTAGTACCCCTTACACACATAATGCCACAGTAGTAGTGCCCCTTACACACATAATGCCCACAGTAGTAGTGCCCCTTAAACATAATGCCTACAGAAGTAGTGCCCCTTACACACATAATGCCCACAGTAGTAGTGCCCCTTACACACATAATGCCCACAGTAGTAGTGCCCCTTAAACATAATGCCTACAGAAGTAGTGCCCCTTACACACACAATGCCCACAGTAGTAGTGCCCCTTACACACATAATGCCCACAGAAGTAGTGCCCCTTACACACATAATGCCACAGTAGTAGTGCCCCTTACACACATAATGCCACAGTAGTAGTGCCCCTTAAACATAATGCCTACAGAAGTAGTGCCCCTTACACACATAATGCCCACAGTAGTAGTGCCCCTTGCACACATAATGCCCACAGTAGTAGTGCCCCTTACACACATAATGCCCACAGTAGTAGTACCCCTTACACACATAATGCCACAGTAGTAGTGCCCCTTAAACATAATGCCTACAGAAGTAGTGCCCCTTACACACATAATGCCCACAGTAGTAGTGCCCCTTACACACATAATGCCCACAGTAGTAGTGCCCCTTAAACATAATGCCTACAGAAGTAGTGCCCCTTACACACATAATGCCCACAGTAGTAGTGCCCCTTACACACAATGCCACAGCAGTAGTGCCCCTTACACACATAATGCCCACAGTAGTAGTACCCCTTACACACACAATGCCACAGTAGTAGTGCCCCTTACACACATAATGCCCACAGTAGTAGTGCCCCTTAAACATAATGCCTACAGAAGTAGTGCCCCTTACACACATAATGCCCACAGTAGTAGTGCCCCTTACACACATAATGCCCACAGTAGTAGTGCCCCTTAAACATAATGCCTACAGAAGTAGTGCCCCTTACACACATAATGCCCACAGTAGTAGTGCCCCTTACACACATAATGCCCACAGAAGGAGTGCCCCTTACACACATAATGCCACAGTAGTAGTGCCCCTTACACACATAATGCCACAGTAGTAGTGCCCCTTAAACATAATGCCTACAGAAGTAGTGCCCCTTACACACATAATGCCCACAGTAGTAGTGCCCCTTACACACATAATGCCCACAGTAGTAGTACCCCTTACACACATAATGCCACAGTAGTAGTGCCCCTTAAACATAATGCCTACAGAAGTAGTGCCCCTTACACACATAATGCCCACAGAAGTAGTGCCCCTTACACACAATGCCACAGTAGTAGTGCCTCTTACACACATAATGCCACAGTAGTAGTGCCCCTTAAACATAATGCCTACAGAAGTAGTGCCCCTTACACACATAATGCCCACAGTAGTAGTGCCCCTTACACACATAATGCCATAGTAGTAGTACCCCTTACACACATAATGCCACAGTAGTAGTGCCCCTTACACACATAATGCCACAGTAGTAGTACCCCTTACACACATAATGCCACAGTAGTAGTACCCCTTACACACATAATGCCCACAGAAGTAGTGCCCCTTACACACATAATGCCACAGTAATAGTGCCCCTTACACACAAAATGCCCACAGTAGTAGTGCCCCTTACACACATAATGCCCACAGTAGTAGTGCCCCTTACACACATAATGCCCACAGCAGTAGTACCCCTTACACACATAATGCCACAGTAGTAGTACCCCTTACACACATAATGCCACAGTAGTAATGCCCCTTACTCACATAATGCCCACAGAAGTAGTGCCCCTTACACACATAATGCCACAGTAGTAGTGCCCCTTACACACATAATGCCCACAGTAGTAGTGCCCCTTACACACATAATGCCACAGTAGTAGTGCCCCTTACACACAAAATGCCCACAGTAGTAGTGCCCCTTACACACATAATGCCCACAGTAGTAGCACCCCTTACACACATAATGCATACAGTAGTAGTGCCCCTTAAACATAATGCCTACAGAAGTAGTGCCTCTTACACACATAATGCCCACAGTAGTAGTGCCCCTTACACACATAATGCCCACAGCAGTAGCACCCCTCACACACATAATGCCCACAGTAGTAGTGCCCCTTAAACATAATGCCTACAGAAGTAGTGCCCCTTACACACATTATGCCCACAGTAGTAGCACCCCTTACACACATAATGCCCACAGTAGTAGCACCCCTTACACACATAATGCCTACAGTAGTAGTACCCCTTACACACATAATGCCACAGAAGTAGTGCCCCTTACACACATAATGCCCACAGTAGTAGTGCCCCTTAAACATAATGCCTACAGAAGTAGTGCCCCTTACACACATAATGCCCACAGTAGTAGTGCCCCTTACACACATAATGCCCACAGAAGTAGTGCCCCTTACACACATAATGCCACAGTAGTAGTGCCCCTTACACACATAATGCCCACAGTAGTAGTGCCCCTTACACACATAATGCCACAATTGTAGTGCCCCTTAAACATAATGCCTACAGAAGTAGTGCCCCTTACACACATAATGCCTGCAGTAGTAGTGCCCCTTACACACATAATGCCCACAGTAGTAGTGCCCCTTACACACATAATGCCACAATTGTAGTGCCCCTTAAACATAATGCCTACAGAAGTAGTGCCCCTTACACACATAATGCCTGCAGTAGTAGTGCCCCTTACACACATAATGCCCACAGTACTAGTGCCCCTTACACACATAATGCCCACAGTAGTAGTGCCCCTTAAACATAATGCCTACAGAAGTAGTGCCCCTTACACACATAATGCCCACAGTAGTAGTGCCCCTTACACACATAATGCCACAGTAGTAGTACCCCTTACACACATAATGCCACAGTAGTAGTACCCCTTACACACATAATGCCCACAGAAGTAGTTCCCCTTACACACATAATGCCACAGTAGTAGTGCCCCTTACACACATAATGCCACAGTAGTAGTGCCCCTTACACACATAATGCCACAGTAGTAGTGCCCCTTAAACATAATGCCTTCCGAAGTAGTGCCCCTTACACCCTAAATGCCCGCAGTAGTAGTGCCCCTTACACACATAATGCCCACAGTAGCAGTGCCCCTTACACACATAATGCCCACAGTAGTAGTGCCCCTTAAACATAATGCCTACAGAAGTAGTGCCCCTTACACACATAATGCCCACAGTAGTTGTGCCCCTTACACACATAATGCCCACAGTAGTAGTGCCCCTTACACACATAATGCCCGCAGTAGTAGTGCCCCTTACACACATAATGCCCACAGTAGTAGTGCCCCTTACACACATAATGCCCACAGTAGTAGTGCCCCTTACACACATAATGCCCACAGTAGTAGTGCCCCTTACACACATAATGCCACAGTAGTAGTGCCCCTTACACACATAATGCCCACAGTAGTAGTGCCCCTTACACACATAATGCCCACAGTAGTAGTGCCCCTTACACACATAATGCCCGCAGTAGTAGTGCCCCTTACACACATAATGCCCACAGTAGTAGTGCCCCTTACACACATAATGCCCACAGTAGTAGTGCCCCTTACACACATAATGCCCACAGTAGTAGTGCCCCTTAAACATAATGCCTACAGAAGTAGTGCCCCTTACACACATAATGCCCACAGTAGTAGTGCCCCTTAAACATAATGCCTACAGAAGAAGTGCCCCTTACACACATAATGCCCACAGTAGTAGTGCCCCTTAAACATAATGCCTACAGAAGTAGTGCCCCTTACACACATAATGCCCACAGTAGTAGTGCCCCTTACACACATAATGCCCACAGTAGTAGTGCCCTTTACACACATAATGCCCGCAGTAGTAGTGCCCCTTACACACATAATGCCCACAGTAGTAGTGCCCCTTACACACATAATGCCCACAGTACTAGTGCCCCTTACACACATAATGCCACAGTAGTAGTGCCCCTTACACACAATGCCCACAGTAGTAGTGCCCCTTACACACATAATGCCCGCAGTAGTAGTGCCCCTTACACACATAATGCCCACAGTAGTAGTGCCCCTTACACACATAATGCCCACAGTAGTAGTGCCACTTACACACATAATGCCCACAGTAGTAGTGCCCCTTAAACATAATGCCTACAGAATTAGTGCCTCTCCTGTTATAATGATTAAGATTAACTGTCTGAAGCCGGGGGTAGGGCCAAGATGCCGGCAATAAAAGCCAATTGAAAAATTAACTAAAAATGCAGCTGTACATATGCCTCATTGACAGGGCTGTGCCTTGAGGCCACATGAAAGCCCGCCCCCTGTCAGTCACTGGACAGCGGATCAAGCACTGCTTCTGAGGATATGGTCAGTGAGCAGAGAAACTTGCTAACTCCTTGCCTGGCTTGGTGCCACGTGATGTGACCAAATCCAGGAGTCTGTGACCTGTCTTGGTTGTATCACATGTCACCTGCTGTCCCTGACATCCGAAGGCCCCGGCGTCAGCTGCTGAATTCCTTCTGTGCTAATGTGTGACAATGTGTGAGCCCTGTGTTATACTGCGGGTTTATTCCTGCCAGCACCGGGAGATGGGGGGCAGTGCCGTGCCTTGCTGCTACCACTGAGAGCCGTGGTTACAGAGAGCTGATGCTGGCGGTCCAGCATATAGAACACTATTGAATTTCCCAGAGCAGTGCAATCAAAGTGACGGCAGGTCATACCGCTGCTTACCGGCACACTTCAAACACTGCTCACTATATAATACAAAGAGGGTTATGTTGTATACAATTTACTGGTCCTCTCAACCATATTACAGTGAGATGTTGTTGCAGTCTTAAGGTGGCATCTGTTCCCGTGGGGAAACCAGCTAAAACCTTGTCTAGGGCACCACATGGGTCAGGGGCGGCCCTGGCTCTTCTGCTGCTGCTCTGTCAGTACATAAAGTGCTGGTCTTTATGTATAAAATACTGAATAATTGTTGTTGCCTATAAGAAGCTGCGAGGGTTCTGTATGGGGAATAGCACTGACACAGCGCTACATGAATACAGGCTATGAGTCACATAAATGCATAGGGCGCACATCACTGAGGTCCACATCACTGATCCGGTTTCTGCCTCCGTTGTTCCACCGTCAGCCCGCAGCCGCGACCTCCCCTGTGTGCGTCCTGTGAACATCACAGCAGCCCGTTGTTGTCCGTGGAGTTCGGAGCACGGGTTGACAGGGACACTGCGAGTGGTGCTGCTGACAGGCACTCTCCCTCTCTCTACACGGCACTTGGATCCAGAGAGGTGCATGCTCTCCCTCCCCCCGCTGCATCATACACTGGGAAGTTTACTGCTATTGAACTCCAGCAGCGGTGAGCATAAGAGAATTCTTCTTCTTCTTATTATTATTATTATTATTAAACATGATATTCTATTAATAAAAAGGTCATAAACATCACTATAGCATCATATATAGCATCATCCCCTTTACTCAAAGTACAGGGGTTGGGTATGATATGCCGGTGGTCAGAAGGTCAGGTGTGCTCTGTCATCTAGTTGTGCTCTGTCATACCATCTAGGGGCTCTGCCCCAGTGTAAAAAATATATATTTAATTTTGTGGTATATCCCAGTGTACTATAATATTATTTTTCTGTGACACTGCCGGTCAGACGACAGTAATAATCATAAACATATTGTGACACTGTAGGTGGTAGCCCAGTACATTCATATAAGGTGTTTTACTCCGCACTGTCATTTGTGGAAAAAAAAAGTTCAAGTTAAAGTCAAATTCCTGAACCACCCACATAACCTTCAGAAGCATTCATATCTAATTACATCCCATCAGGACTGTCTTTGCAATCTGGTGGGACCACTATGCTATAGATCAGGGGTGGGCAATTATTTCAGCTGGGGGGGGGCGCTTAACACTTCCAGCGAATATTCGAGGGCCACACACAAAATATCTTGTATATACAATATCTATCACAAAAATGCTGTAAGATTTTTATAAAAAAAATATTTTATTATACAAAGCATACAGAATAAGAAAATGAACACTGATACAATATAAAAAACAGTAAATATCCAGGTAGGAGTACAAGGAACAGAAATGGAGGAAGAGGAGGAGAAGACAGAAAGAAGACAGAAAACAAGAGAGAGAAAAAATAACAAACACTCAAGCCTTCGTACAATCAAATGGAGTGTCCGTTTACCAAAAAAAAAAGACTAACAATCAAAAGTGGAATTAACAATTACATAAAAGAGTCAGTGAGATGATTGAAACCTCTGATGCGCATTAACCAGAGAAGCGAAGTCAGGCATCATCTCTGTTGTCGCAATCCGAAGCACAGCTGCAAGGTGCTCGCCATTCATGGAAGATCTGTGTTTTGACTTGTTAAATTTCATCACAGAAAATGCCTGCTCACATATGTAGGTTGAACCAAAAAGCACAAGCATCTTCCCTTAGTCTGTCCTTTTCCACTTGTCCACATGTCTGTGGTTAAGTGGACAGTGAGTACAACTGCAATTTTTAGGACAATGAGGACACTTTTTCTGACATCTCTGTACATTCTCGCTATTGCCTGCCTAGTGAAGTGGAACCTAGATGGGATTTGGTACCGGGGACACACTACCTCAAACAATTCTCTAAGTCCCACCGAACTAATGGCGGAAACCGGAAGCACGTCTAAAACCAACATAGCTGTCAAGGCCTGAGTTATCTGCTTTGCAGCAGGATGACTGCTGTGATATTTCACCTTCCTCACAAAGGACTGTTGGACAGTCAATTGCTTACTGGAAGTAATACAAGTGGTCTTCCAACTTCCCCTCTGGGATGACTATCGACTCCCAGCAGCAACAACAGCAGCGCCAGCAGCAGCAGCAGTAGGCGTTACACTCAAGGATCCTCTGGAGGAATCCCAGTTAGGATAGGACTCCTCAGTCTTGCCAGTGACATGGCCTGCAGGACTACTGATATTCCTGACTGAGTTGGAAGTTGACATTAAGGGAGTTGGTGATGTGGCTTGCAGGAGCTTGGTGGTGTGGCTTGCAGGAGCTTGGTGGTGTGGCTTGCAGGAGCTTGGGTACAAGAGGAAGAAGGGATTTATCCAAAGAAGGGGAAGAAGGGATTTACCCAAAGTTTCACAACTTGACATTGACTTCTGATGAATGTGCAGCAGGTGACATATAAGGGAAGATGTTCCTAGGTGGTTAACATCCTTACACCTACTTATTACAGATTGACAGAGGCAACACACGGCTTGACACCTGTTGTCTGGATTTGTGGAGAAATAATTCCACACCGAAGAGGTGGCTTTTTTGGTAGTTTGCCCAGGCATCACAATGGGGTAATTCATCCCACAGACAACAGGTGTCTTAACCGGTGCCTGTTTTAAACCACATCACCATCAGAATCCTCATTGTCAACTTCCACCTTAGCGCCAGCAACACCCATATCTTCATCCTGGTGTACTTCAACAGTGACATCTTCAATTTGAATATCAGAAACTGGACTTATGCACTTGCAGGGGGCATGCAAATGGTGGAAGGATCCACCTCTTCCCGTCCAGTGTTGGGAAGGTCAGGCATTGCAACTTCCGACACACTTGGACTCTCCTTGGGGATTTGTAATACCATCTTAAAACGCACAGTTCTTTTCTGTGCTTTTTCTATCTTAACTCTTATAATTTTTCTAGCTGGAGGATGAGGGCTTCCATCATCATGTGAAGCTGAACCACTAGTCATGAACACAGGCCAGGGCCATGAACATTCCTTGCCACTCCGTGTCGTAAATGGCATATTGACAAGTTTATGTTTCTCCTCATACCATTTAAATTTATTTTTTGTGGTCTTTTTACTGAACTTTGACTTTTTGGATTTTACATGCCCTCTACTATCACATTGGGCATCGGCCTTGGCAGACGACGTTGATGGCATTTCATTGTCTATGTCATGACTAGTGGCAGCAGCTTCAGCACTAGGAGGAAGTGGTTCTTGATCTTTCCCTATTTTATCCTCCAAATTTTTGTTCTCCATTATTTTTCTGGAGTTATATAACACAATATGCAGCACAGGAGAGCGTACCCCTACACCTCACAGGGCAAACCCTGTAAAAATTATTTGGATTAAATATTAATAACCCCTTTGTTTGAGTAAATAATATACAGCACAGGGCAGTACCACTGAACTTATATGGCAGCAACACTGGACTGGACTTATACGACAGTACCACTGGAATTTTACGGAATATCACTGGAATTATGCGGCAGTATCACAGGAATTATACGGCAGTATCACTGGACTGAATTTATATGGTTGTACCACTGGACCTATTCGCCAGTACCACTGGAATTATACGGCAGGATCACTGGAATTATACAGCAGTACCACTAGACTGGTTTTATATGGCAGTATCACTGGATTTATAGGCCAGTACCACTGGAATTATACGACAGGATCACTGGAATTATTAGGCAGTATCACTGGAATTATACGGCAGTACCACTGGACTTATACGGCAGTACCACTGGACTGGATTTACACGGCAATACCACTGGATTTATACGGTGGTACCACTGGACTAATACACCAGTACCACTGGAATTATATGGCAGGATCACTGGACTTATACGCCAGTACCACTGGAATTATATGGCGGGATCACTGGAATTATACAGCAGGATCACTGGAATTATACAGCAGGATCACTGGAATTATAGGGCAGGATCACTTGATTTATATGGCAGTACCACAGGAATTATACGGCAGGATTTCTGGAAGTATATGGCAGGATCCCTGGAATTATATGGCGGTATCACTGGACATATACGGCAGTATCACCTGACTGGATTTCTACACCAGTACCAGTGGATTTATACGGCAGGATCACTGGACGTATATGGCAGTAATACTGGACTGGATTTTTATGGCAGTATCACTGGAGTTATATGGCAGTAACACTGGAATTATATGTAAGGGTCACTGTAATTTTACGGCAGTATCACTGGATTTATACGCCAGTACCACTGGAATTATACAGCAGGATCACTGAAATTATACGGCAGTACCACTGGACTGGATTTATACGGCAGTATCACTGGATTTATTTGCCAGTACCACTGGACAGGATTTATACACAGTATCATTGGACTTATATGTACTACTGGAATTATATGGCAGGATCACTGGAATTATACAGCAGTATCACTGGAATTATATGGCAGTACCACTGGATTTATACGGCAGTACCACAGGACTTATATGACAGTATAACTAGACTGGAATTATACGTCAGTACCACTGGATTTATATGGCGGTACCACTGGACTTATATGCCAGTACCACAGGACTTATATGACAGTAATACTGGACTGGATTTTTATGGCAGTATCACTGGAGTTATATTCCAGTACCACTGGAATTATATGCAAGGGTCACTGTAATTTTACGGCAGTATCACTGGACTTATACGCCAGTACCACTGGAATTATACGGCAGGATCACTGGAATTTTATGGCAGGATCACTGAACATATACAGCAGTGTCACTGGACTGGATTTATAAGCCAGTACCACTATAATTATACAGCAGGATCACTGTAATTGTACGGCAGGATCACTGGACTTATACGCCAGTATCACTGGACATATACGGCTATATCAGTGGACTGGATCTATACGCCAGTACCTCTGGAATTATACGCCAGTACCACTGGAATTAAACGGCAGTACCGCTGGACATATACGGCAGTATCACTGGACATATACAGCAGCACAGGGACACCACCACTGGACTGATGCAGGACAACACAGCACCACTGCAATGGACTGGACTTATACAGCAGCACTGGACATATGGTAGGAGAGGACACAATCACTGTGACTGGACTGATGCAGCACAAGACACCACTACTGGACTGATGTAGCACAACACAGCACCACTGCACTGGACTTATACAGCAACACAGGACATATGGCAGGAGAGGACACCACCACTGTGACTGGACTTATACAGCAGCACTGGACATATGGCAGCAGAAGACACCACCACTGTGACTGGACTTATACAGCAGCACTGGACATATGGCAGCAGAGGACACCACCACTGTGACTGGACTTATACAGCAGCACTGGACATATGGCAGCAGAGGACACCACCACTATGACTGGACTTATACAGCAGCACTGGACATATGGCAGCAGAGGACACCACCACTGTGACTGGACTTATACAGCAGCACTGGACATATGGCAGCAGAGGACACCACCACTGCACTGGACTTATACAGCAGCACTGGACATATGGCAGCAGAGGACACCACCACTGTGACTGGACTTATACAGCAGCACTGGACATATGGCAGCAGAGGACACCACCACTGTGACTGGACTTATACAGCAGCACTGGACATATGGCAGCACAGGACACCACCACTGTGACTGGACTTATACAGCAGCACTGGACATATGGCAGCAGAGGACACCACCACTGTGACTGGACTTATACAGCAGCACTGGACATATGGCAGCAGAGGACACCACCACTGCACTGGACTTATACAGCAGCACTGGACATATGGCAGCAGAGGACACCACCACTGTGACTGGACTTATACAGCAGCACTGGACATATGGCAGCAGAGGACACCACCACTGCACTGGACTTATACAGCAGCACTGGACATAAGGCAGCAGAGGACACCACCACTGTGACTGCACTTATACAGCAGCACTGGACATATGGCAGCAGAGGACACCACCACTGTGACTGGACTTATACAGCACCACTGGACATATGGCAGCAGAGGACACCACCACTGTGACTGGACTTATACAGCAGCACTGGACATATGGCAGCAGAGGACACCACCACTGTGACTGGACTTATACAGCAGCACTGGACATATGGCAGCAGAGGACACCACCACTGTGACTGGACTTATACAGCAGCACTGGACATATGGCAGCAGAGGACACCACCACTGTGACTGGGCTTATACAGCAGCACTGGACATATGGGAGCAGAGGACACCACCACTGTGACTGGACTTATACAACAGCACTGGACATATGGCAGCACAGGACACCACCACTGTGACTGGACTTATACAGCAGCACTGGACATATGGCAGCAGAGGACACCACCACTGTGACTGGACTTATACAGCAGCACTGGACATATGGCAGCAGAGGACACCACCACTGTGACTGGACTTATACAGCAGCACTGGACATATGGCAGCAGAGGACACCACCACTGTGACTGGACTTATACAACAGCACTGGACATATGGCAGCACAGGACACCACCACTGTGACTGGACTTATACAGCAGCACTGGACATATGGCAGCAGAGGACACCACCACTGTGACTGGACTTATACAGCAGCACTGGACATATGGCAGCAGAGGACACCACCACTGTGACTGGACTTATACAGCACCACTGGACATATGGCAGCAGAGGACACAACCACTGTGACTGGACTTATACAGCAGCACTGGACATATGGCAGCAGAGGACACCACCACTGTGACTGGGCTTATACAGCAGCACTGGACATATGGCAGCACAGGACATCACCACTGTGACTGGACTTATACAGCAGCACTGGACATATGGCAGCAGAGGACACCACCACTGTGACTGGACTTATACAGCAGCACTGGACATATGGCAGCACAGGACATCACCACTGTGACTGGATTTATACAGCAGCACTGGACATATGGCAGCAGAGGACACCACCACTGTGACTGGACTTATACAGCAGCACTGGACATATGGCAGCAGAGGACACCACTACTGGACTGATGTAGCACAACACAGCACCACTGCACTGGACTTATACAGCAACACAGGACATATGGCAGGAGAGGACACCACCACTGTGACTGGACTGATGCAGCACAAGACACTACCACAGAGGACACTGAGGACGGAGACACATCCTCTCTCTACACTATCCAATGCTGGAGTGAAAATGGCGACGACGCGCAGATGTTTATATGGATTCCAAACCCTGCAAGAATCCAACAGCGGGATGATGACATTTTGCCTCGATCTGTTTTCCAAGTCAGATGGGAAAACCCGAGCCTGACTCGGATTCGGGCTTGGGTAGTGAAGTCCGGTAAGGTTCGGTTCTCAGGAAACCGAACCCGCTCATCTCTAGTGATCGCATGTGCAGGAGAGCTGCCAAACAGCAGTTTGTGCAGTCTCCGCACAGCCCAGGACTTACTCAGCCGCTGAGATGAATGGGGCCCTCCTGCGTTTTTCAGGAGACTCCCTCGAAACAGTCATTTGCTACCCACAAGCGGCCTCTTCATTTCAATCTACCTGCATTCTGATTTTTCGCACCATACCATCACTGCTCGGCGCTCCCCATCACTGCAGACCATCGCGCCTGCGCATTGCAGTGGATACACATGCGCAGTTCAGACCTGATTGCCCGCTTTGCGAAAACGCACAGCAATGATCAGGTCTGAATTAGCCCCTGAGTTGTTTCACTTATTTATCAAAAGTATAATACAAGAGTACCCAGACTACTGTAGCTAAAGTTACACGTACCTCTGTATGCGACTAAGAAGCAAATCTCCAATAAGTACCAACGCTGCAATATACTTCGCCACGTACTGCTCTGCAACGCTATACCACTAATCTAGTGTCCTCAGCACACTGAGCATCTCTGCATGACTGCCACTAAGACACACAGTTACAAGCGCACATGGGGGGTCATTCCGAGTTGTTAGCTCGTTATTTTTTTCTCGCAACGGAGCGATTAGTCGCTAATGCGCATGCGCAATGTCCGCAGTGCGACTGCGCCAAGTAAATTTGCAATGCAGTTAGGTATTTTACTCACGGCATTACGAGGTTTTTTCTTCGTTCTGTTGATCGTAATGTGATTGACAGGAAGTGGGTGTTTCTGGGCGGAAACTTGCCGTTTTATGGGAGTGTGTGAAAAAACGCTACCGTTTCTGGGAAAAACGCGGTAGTGGCTGGAGAAACGGAGGAGTGTCTGGGCGAACGCTGGGTGTGTTTGTGACGTCAAACCAGGAACAACAAGCACTGAACTGATCGCAGATGCCGAGTAAGTCTGGAGCTACTCAGAAACTGCTAAGAAGTGTCTATTCGCAATTCTGCTAATCTTTCGTTCGCAATTTTGATAAGCTAAGATTCACTCCCAGTAGGCGGCGGCTTAGCGTGTGCAAAGCTGCTAAAAGTAGCTTGTGAGCGAACAACTCGGAATGACCCCCTTGGTCACCCAAGGCGGAGCATCTAAGCCACACCAAGCTGTATGGCACAATGACGCCAGGTGAACGCGGGTGTATCTGTATAAATATATAATTACTGCATTCAAGACATTACAGCTCATTGCTAATTGTCACGACCACTGGCCGTTTCTCCAGATACACCAATCCGAGAATCACCGTGCGTGACTACTGGATTACTTTAAACCTGAAACTGCCACCCATAAGAAAATTTTAGCAACTAAACACAAGGCCGTCTTCACTTTGGCCTACACACACAATTATTAATACGTCACAAAATTATAGCATGGACCATGAGGCCTTTGGGCCAGAACTAAAAATGTGATTGTCACGATCCGGGTATCTGGACGCCATTTCTTACCCATCAGATGCCTCCTGAGGCTGGCTCAGCGCTCCAGGACCGGATCCCATCTGTTATCCTGATGTTTACATTCCTGTATCCTCTCCTGTCACTCTGAGACGCTGTCACAGTAACGTCTTATTACATCTGGCATGGCGTCTCCCGCGGCCTCCGCCGCCGTCCCTGGGCTTCTGCATGCAGAGTGTCAGAGTGGCGATTACGTCAGCCGCGGCCTCCGCTGTGTCCGCGTGGTTGGATGTGCACTTGTCAGCCTGGCGTCTCCTGTCTCCAGTGGCCGGCGCCGCCATTACTGTTTTCATTACCACATGGATTACAAACCAAACTTCCCTCCAAGTGTCTGCATGGGCGCAGCCATCTTGGATTCTGTCAGCTGATCATTTCCTCCAATCTGTCAGTATTGTTAATCTGCATAATTGCCTAGCCAATCCCTTCCTTGCTGCAGGTATAAATACACTGTGCCTGAGCAAGGAAGGCGTCAGTGCTTTGGTTGTCAAACCTAGTTCCTGTTTGTCTCTCTCCTGTGATTGTCTTCCAGGTTCCAGCTCCTGTCTCAAGACTTCCACCATAGAGACCCGCACCAACATTCCACCTGCGGTGTAGCCTGACTCTCCAATCCATTGTGGATTCATCTGTTTCCAGCTACAACATTACCTGCTTCCAGCCCAGCTTCCAGCAGAGTACAGCTTCTCTTAAAGGGCCGGTGTCCTTTCTACACTTTACCACTCTCCACCGGTATTATTATTTCTCCGCTCTCAAGTTCTACATTTCAGCTCATATTTCATCGCTCCCAAGTTCATTTATTATTTAACTGGTTCCAGCCAGTATCCACTCCGTGCTAACAACAGTCTGGTTCCAGCCAGTATCCACAGCAGCCGTTTTATCTTCAGCAACCCAGCTTTTCCTGGAACACCAGCTGGTACAATCCTGGGTTATCTCCATTGCTACAGTCGGGCCTGGTAAGGACTTTCCATCTAGAAGATTATAAGAACTATCTCACACTACCAGTGCCCTGTGGCTCCTGCCATCCTGTAGTACCCAGGAACTGTATTTATTCTTTGCTGACTTTTATGTTTTCTTTTACTGCTGCTGTGTTGCGGAGTTGTCATAATAAACATCATTGACTTTTATCCAAGTTGTCGTGGTCACGCCTTCGGGCAGTTATTATTCATGTTACTTACATGTCCAGGGGTCTGATACAACCTCCCAGGTTCCGGTACATCTCAGCCCCTACAACTGAGGCTGCCTCCTGTCAGCTCAGGCCCTCAGTTGTGACAGTAAGCACTGACCTAATGAATCCAGCCGGAGACCAGGATCAAGCGGCCAGGCCGATGCAAGAACTGGCAGCCCGACTAGAACATCAGGAGGCTGCACAGGGCCACATCATCCGCTGTCTCCAGGATTTCTCTACTCGGCTGGATGGGATTCAGACAACTCTCCATGGATCAGGCGCGTCTGGTGCGTCAACCACAGTGACTCCAGCTATAACCCCACCCACCTTACCCATTTCTGCTCCACGTCTTCATCTTCCAACGCCAGCAAAATTTGACGGATCTCCAAGATTCTGCAGGGGATTTCTCAACCAGTGTGAGATTCAGTTTGAGCTACAACCTGGCAATTTTCCCAGTGACCGTACAAAAATTGCCTACATTATTTCTCTTCTCAGTGGCTCAGCCCTTGATTGGGCATCACCGTTATGGGAGAGGTCCGACACCCTGCTATCTTCCTACACTGCCTTCGTGTCAACATTCAGGCGCATCTTCGACGAGCCAGGCCGGGTAACCTCAGCTTCATCCGAGATTCTCCGTTTGCGCCAGGGGTCACGTACTGTAGGACAATATCTGATACAGTTCCAGATCCTGGCATCCGAACTGGCATGGAACGACGAGGCCCTGTATGCTGCATTCTGGCATGGCTTATCTGAGCGTATTAAAGATGAGTTAGCTACCAAAGACTTACCCTCTAAGTTAGATGAGCTAATCTCACTCTGCACGAAAGTTGATTTACGTTTCAGAGAGAGAGCAACTGAGCGTGGAAGATCATCTGCTCCAAAATCTTCTGCTCCTCCTCCTCGCCAACTGTCACCAACTAAAGATGAGCCCATGCAAATTGGCCGTTCCCGTTTAACTCCTGCTGAGCGCCGAAGACGTCTCTCCGAGTCTCTCTGTCTTTATTGTGCAGCTCCGTCTCACACCATTAATGCCTGTCCCAAACGTCCGGGAAACTCCAAATCCTAGCTCGCCAAGGAGAGGGCCGGCTAGGAGTAATGATCTCCTCTCCATCTCCTCAAGATTGTAATCTCCCAGTCTCGCTTCAAGTTGCTCAACGTTATCGGAACGTCATTGCCCTCCTTGATTCCGGAGCAGCTGGGAACTTTATTACCGAAGCCTATGTTAAACGGTGGTCCCTACCCACCGAGAGACTTCCTTCGTCCATTTCTTTAACTGCCGTGGATGGCAGCAAAATTTTTGATGCAGTTATTTCTTTAAGGACTCTACCAGTTCGTCTGAGAGTGGGAGTTCTTCATTCCGAACTTATTTCTTTTTTAGTGATTCCAAGAGCCACACATCCTGTGGTCCTGGGCCTTCCATGGCTCCGTCTTCACAATCCTACAATTGATTGGACGACTATGCAAATCCTGGCATGGGGTTCCTCCTGTGCTGAGACATGTTTGTTTAAAGTATTGCCTGTCTGTTCTTCCTCCCCCAGGTCGTCTGATGTTCCACCTCCTCCATATCAAGATTTCACGGATGTGTTCAGTAAAGCTTCTGCTGATATCCTTCCTCCTCATAGAGAATGGGACTGCCCGATTGATCTCGTTCTAGGGAAGGTTCCACCTCGAGGCCGAACTTATCCGTTGTCTCTGCCTGAGACGCATTCTATGGAGGAATACATTAAAGAGAACCTAGCAAAGGGGTTCATTCGACCTTCTTCTTCCCCAGCCGGCGCAGGCTTCTTTTTTGTAAAAAAGAAAGATGGTGGTCTGCGGCCGTGCATCGACTACAGAGGTTTGAACGACATTACCATCAAGAACCGTTATCCTTTACCCCTGATTACTGAGCTCTTTGACAGAGTTAGCGGAGCTACCATCTTTACAAAGCTGGACTTGAGAGGTGCATACAATCTCATCCGAATCCGTGAGGGTGACGAGTGGAAGACCGCCTTTAACACCCGTGACGGACATTATGAGTACCTCGTCATGCCCTTCGGATTGAGTAATGCTCCAGCTGTCTTCCAGAATTTTGTCAATGAGATCTTCAGAGACATTCTGTACCGTCATGTCGTGGTCTATCTAGACGATATCCTCATTTTTGCCAACGATTTAGAGGAACATCGTTTTTGGGTTAAAGAGTTTCTGTCCCGTCTCCGTGTCAATCATCTCTATTGCAAATTAGAGAAATGCGTCTTTGAAGTCAAGTCCATTCCGTTTCTAGGGTACATTGTGTCCGGTTCCGGACTAGAGATGGATCCTGAGAAACTACAAGCAATCCAAAATTGGCCGATACCCTTAACCCTCAAAGGGGTCCAGAGGTTCTTGGGGTTCGCCAACTATTACCGAAAGTTTATACGAGACTTTTCCACCATTGTGGCGCCTATTACTGCTTTCACTAAGAAGGGTGCTAACCCGTCCAAGTGGTCTGAAGAAGCCATGCAAGCATTTCATCTTTTAAAACAAAGGTTCATCTCTGCGCCTGTTCTGAAACAGCCTGACATCGACTCTCCTTTCATCTTAGAGGTGGATGCCTCCTCCGTTGGAGTAGGAGCGGTGTTATCTCAGAGGGCTAAAGATGGCCATTTACACCCTTGCAGTTTCCTCTCCCGGAAGTTCTCCCCAGCTGAGCGCAACTATGCCATTGGCGACCAGGAGTTGCTAGCCATCAAGCTCGCTCTAGAAGAGTGGAGGTATCTGTTGGAGGGAGCTTCTCATTCAATCACCATACTTACAGACCACAAGAACCTTTTATATCTGAAAGGCGCACAATGTCTCAACCCTCGTCAGGCCAGATGGGCACTTTTCTTTTCCAGGTTCGACTTTAAACTCCAGTTCTGTCCGGGCTCTCAGAATCGCAAGGCCGATGCCCTTTCCTGCTCATGGGAGCAAGAAAATGAGTCAGAGTCTTCAGACAAGCATCCTATTATAAATCCGTTGGCATTCTCCACGGTAGGGATGGACTCTACGCCCCCATCAGGGAAAAGTTTTGTGAAACCGATGCTAAGGAAGAAGCTCATGCATTGGGCCCATGCTTCCCGTTTTGCCGGACATACAGGTATCCAAAAAACCCTGGAGTTTATCTCTAGGTCCTATTGGTGGCCAACTCTGAAAAAGGACGTCTTGGAGTTTATTGCATCTTGCCCAAAGTGTGCTCAACATAAGGTATCCCGCCAGTCGCCTGCGGGGCAACTGGTTCCACTATCTGTTCCCCGTCGACCTTGGACCCATTTGTCGATGGATTTTATTACAGATTTACCCATGTGCAACAAGTTCAATACCATCTGGGTGGTAGTTGACCGGTTCACCAAGATGGCACACTTCATTCCCCTCACCGGTCTTCCGTCAGCTTCCAAGTTGGCTCAAGTATTCATACAAGAGATCTTCCGACTCCACGGTCTTCCTGAAGAAATTATCTCAGATCGAGGAGTTCAATTCACAGCCAAATTCTGGCGAAGTTTATGTCAAGTCCTTCAAGTCAAGCTAAAGTTTTCCACGGCTTATCATCCTCAGACCAATGGTCAAACCGAGAGGGTGAATCAGGACTTGGAGGCCTTCCTCCGCATCTATGTGTCCTCCTCTCAAGATGACTGGGTTCAATTACTTCCCTGGGCCGAGTTCTGTCATAACAACCAGTATCATTCTTCATCTGCTTCAACACCATTCTTCACTAACTTTGGATTCCACCCTAAAGTCCCTGAGTTCCAACCGCTTCCAGCAACTTCTGTTCCCGCAGTGGATATCACCTTGCATCAGTTTGCCAATATCTGGAAGAGCGTACGATCAGCTCTGCTCAAGGCATCGTTCAGGAACAAGAAGTTTGCGGATAAAAAGCGTCGAGCAGTTCCTGCTCTCAAGGTGGGTGATCGGGTATGGTTATCCACGAAGAATTTGAGGTTAAGAGTTCCCAGTATGAAGTTTGCACCTCGCTATATCGGTCCTTTCAAGATTGAACAAGTCATCAATCCTGTTGCTTACAGACTTCAGTTGCCTCCCTTCTTAAAAATACCCAGGACATTCCATGTTTCCCTGTTGAAACCGCTGATCTTGAATCGGTTTCATTCCTCACTTCCTCCAACTCCGAAAGTCCAAACTCAACGAGGCGTTGAGTATGAAGTAGCCAAGATCCTGGACTCACGTCACCGTTACGGTCAACTACAATATCTTATTGACTGGAAGGGTTATGGCCCTGAGGAACGTTCATGGACCAATGCTTCTGATGTCCATGCTCCTGCCTTGGTCCGGAGATTCCATTCCAAGTTTCCTCAAAAGCCAAAGAAGTGTCCTGGGGCCACTCCTAAAGATGGGGGGGTGCTGTCACGATCCGGGTATCTGGACGCCATTTCTTACCCATCAGATGCCTCCTGAGGCTGGCTCAGCGCTCCAGGACCGGATCCCATCTGTTATCCTGATGTTTACATTCCTGTATCCTCTCCTGTCACTCTGAGACGCTGTCACAGTAACGTCTTATTACATCTGGCATGGCGTCTCCCGCGGCCTCCGCCGCCGTCCCTGGGCTTCTGCATGCAGAGTGTCAGAGTGGCGATTACGTCAGCCGCGGCCTCCGCTGTGTCCGCGTGGTTGGATGTGCACTTGTCAGCCTGGCGTCTCCTGTCTCCAGTGGCCGGCGCCGCCATTACTGTTTTCATTACCACATGGATTACAAACCAAACTTCCCTCCAAGTGTCTGCATGGGCGCAGCCATCTTGGATTCTGTCAGCTGATCATTTCCTCCAATCTGTCAGTATTGTTAATCTGCATAATTGCCTAGCCAATCCCTTCCTTGCTGCAGGTATAAATACACTGTGCCTGAGCAAGGAAGGCGTCAGTGCTTTGGTTGTCAAACCTAGTTCCTGTTTGTCTCTCTCCTGTGATTGTCTTCCAGGTTCCAGCTCCTGTCTCAAGACTTCCACCATAGAGACCCGCACCAGCATTCCACCTGCGGTGTAGCCTGACTCTCCAATCCATTGTGGATTCATCTGTTTCCAGCTACAACATTACCTGCTTCCAGCCCAGCTTCCAGCAGAGTACAGCTTCTCTTAAAGGGCCGGTGTCCTTTCTACACTTTACCACTCTCCACCGGTATTATTATTTCTCCGCTCTCAAGTTCTACATTTCAGCTCATATTTCATCGCTCCCAAGTTCATTTATTATTTAACTGGTTCCAGCCAGTATCCACTCCGTGCTAACAACAGTCTGGTTCCAGCCAGTATCCACAGCAGCCGTTTTATCTTCAGCAACCCAGCTTTTCCTGGAACACCAGCTGGTACAATCCTGGGTTATCTCCATTGCTACAGTCGGGCCTGGTAAGGACTTTCCATCTAGAAGATTATAAGAATCTGCCACCCTGTAGTACCCAGGAACTGTATTTATTCTTTGCTGACTTTTATGTTTTCTTTTACTGCTGCTGTGTTGCGGAGTTGTCATAATAAACATCATTGACTTTTATCCAAGTTGTCGTGGTCACGCCTTCGGGCAGTTGTTATTCATGTTACTTACATGTCCAGGGGTCTGATACAACCTCCCAGGTTCCGGTACATCTCAGCCCCTACAACTGAGGCTGCCTCCTGTCAACTCAGGCCCTCAGTTGTGACATTGATGTTTAATTTCAAGAATATCTTTAGAGCTTTGGTTACAAAAAGAGTTACAAAGATTATGAGAAATATTTAAAAGTACACACCAATTAGGATACAATTTCAAATAAACAAAAGAGGATAATAATTCCAGAAGCCTAACTTACTCAGCAGCAGGTAAGCCTTCTGTGTGGAGGGATTTCACAATGTAAGATATATGGGTCCTCATTCTGAGTTGATTGCATGGTAGCAGTTTTTTGCAGCCGTGCGATCAGATAGTCCCCGCCTAAGGGGGAGTGTATTTTAACTTAGCAAGTGTGCGTTTGCTTGTGCAGAGGAGCTGTGCAAAAAGTTTTTGTGCAGTTTCTGAGTAGCTCTGAACTTACTCAGCCGCTGCGATCACTTCAGCCTGTCTGGCCCCGGAATTGATGCCAGACACCCGCCCTGCAAACGCTTGGACATGCCTGCATTTTCCACGACACTCCCAGAAAACGGTCAGTTGACACCCAGAAATGCCTTCCTGCTGTCCATCACCTTGTGATCACCACTGTGATTACTTTCTTCGTTAGGTCCTATGCTGCCCGGCGTTTCCCGTCACCAGGCAGCGACGCGCCTGCTCATTGTGGTCACGGTGCAGGTACAGTTCTGAACAGATTGCACCGCTGCGTACAACTGCAGCATGCGATCGGGTGGAATGACCCCCATGGTGCATCCACAGCTCTTGGCTGTTCCCTCAGAAAATGAAAAACCCAGTGTTGGTGAGAGGGGCAGATATAATCCCCTCACAGCTGTGGCCCCCACCCTTTCCTTAACTCTCTCAATGCTGTGTACCTGGGCAGTGAGAAACCAGATTTACTTTCGTTTCACTTTCAACAGCTGTCTTTCTTTTATGTTTCAAGAGGTCAGGTTTCTTGACCAGGGATTTTCCTCCTAACTATAGTTTATTGCTTCTTAGATAAGTCTAAAGGCCATAAACTAACTTTTGACTCTCCACTATACATCAGTGTCCTCTACTCCCATATCTATGTAGCTATGGGTTCACCTGGAGGACAGGCTGGCAGCCATGTTGTGGCACAGACTCCATTACAATATATATGCAGCCATTACATACATGTCTTATATCGCTGGATGCAAGTGAATGTCCCATTTGCCACATTCATGCCTGTAAATTGAAGCATAGGGGACTAGTGACACACGTCACAGTCTTACCTGTGCACCACTGACCACCTGCTCATTTTGGCATGAAAGCCCATCAGTATTTCCGTGCTGCGCACCCTTCCTATGCTGAATAGTGAAATTGAATTGTTGGAGCACCAGACTCCATCTTATGAGTTTGCCATTATCTCCGGAAACTCTGTTCAACCAAACAAGTGGATTGTTGTCCGTGATTATGGTGAAGTCAAGTCCATACAGATATGACTGTAGTTTTTGGAGAGACCATACATTGCTAAACATTCTTTTTCAATGGTGGCATAGGCCACTTCCCAGGGAAGCAATATCTTTCTTAAGAAAAAGACCGGATGCTCTTCCCCCTGGTCATTGACCTGACTGAGTACAGCACCTAAACCGTAGTTAGAGGCATCAGTCTGTACAATAAAGCTCATTTTAAAATATGGGGCCTGCAGCACAGGTGACTGGGATAATGCAGATTTTAAAGCTACAAAGTACTTCTCAAAGTCCTCTGTCCAGTTAACCACTTGGGGCAATTTCTTTTTCATCAACTACATCAGCGGTTTGGCTAATGTCCTGCAGTGTGTCACAAATTTTTTATAGTGCCCTGCAGTGCCTAAAAATAACATAACCTGCTTTTTAGTCTGAGGGGCAGGCTAGGCAGCAATAGCCTCTACTTTATCTGGTTCTGGACAGAGGATACCACCCCGTTCCCTTTGCCCAAGATATTGCACCTCTCTCAAGGCAAGTTGGCATTTCTCTGGTTTAATTGTCAAACCTGCCCCAGTGATTTGGCCTAATACACTCTCCAAGTGGACCAGGTGTTCATCCCAGGTCTAGCTGAACACTGCAATGTCATCCAGATATACAACTGCGTGTCCCTCCTGGCCTTCCAGCAGGTCATTTACCAGGTGCTGAAAAGACGCAGGGGCATTCTTCATCCCAAAGGGCATGACCAAAAACTCAAACAGCCCAAATGGGGTGATAAATGCGGGCTGCTCACGGACCTCTGGCGACAATGGGATCTGCCAATACCCCCTATTGAGATCCATGATGGTGATGTATTTTGACTGCGCAAGCTGATCGAGCAATTCATCTATCCTGCCCATGGGATAGGCATCAAATACAGTTGCATCATTTAACCTCCTGTAGTCTACACAGAACCTGGTACCACCACACCTCTTTGGGACCAGTACCACTGGGGCAGCCCAAGAACTGTGAGACTTCTGTATAACACCTAGGCATAACATAAGATAAATCTCGTGTTTCATTGCTTCCAGCACTTCCAGGGAAGCACGATAGGCTATCTGTCTGAGGGGAGTCTGATCACCTGTGTTATACACTATGGTTAACTAAGCTTGTCTTCCTAGGTTTCCCTGTGAAGTGGGACTGATAAGGCTATAGAGTGTCAGATAGATGTTTCTGCTGCACTTCTGTCAATTCTCTTCCATAGTGAGCATGGACCAGTGACCCCCCTTCCTTTGCAGCAGATGCTAAATCCATTGAGGAGTCAGGCTCATGCTCACTCTCAGGCAAGCTACACACAGCTAGCACACATGTACCTCTGTCATGATACTGTTTAAGCATATTGATGTGGTACACCTTCTGCCTCTTACTTCCCTTATCCAAATCCACTAGATAATTTACATAATTCAGGCGCTACAGTATGGTGTAGGGGTCCTCCCATGCAGCCTGTAACTTGTTCTGCCACATAGGGATAAGCACCAGGACCTTTTGGCCCACTTCAAATATGCATTCTCTAGCACTGCGGTCATACCAAAGTTTCTGTCTCGTCTGTGCAGCCTTCAGGTTGCTCTGCGCTATTCCCATGAGGGACTGCATTTTCTCCCTGAACTGCATGACATAGTGCACGACTGATGTTTCAGTGATCAACTTTCCTTCCTATTCTTCCCTGACTAAGTCTAAGGGTCCTCACACCCGCCTTTATAGAGGAGTTCAAAAGGTGAGAATCCAGTGGATTCTTGTGGCGCCTCGCGATATGCTAACAGAAGGTGCAGCAGGAACCTCTCCCAATGTCTCCCCTGGGACTTCACGAAGGTCCTCAACATTTGTTTCAGGGTCCCATTAAATCTCTCCACCGGTCCATTTGTCTGTGGGTGATAAGGCGTCGCAACGAGGTGATTCACCTGTACCTGTTTACAGAGGCTCTGCATGAGATCTGACATAAACTGGGTACCTTGGTCAGGTAAAATCTCTTGCAGGAACCCTACCCTGGAAAAGATGGATATAAGGGTATCAGCGACTTTATTTGCCTGGATGGATGACAGAGTCACTGCTTCTGGATACTGGGTAGCATAATCCACTACTGTCAATATGTACTTCTTCCCAGAGCTGCTGGGAATAGCTAGGGGCCCTATGATGTCTACAGCCACCCATGTAAAAGGTTTTACTGCCATATTTCATCCGGACTACTTTACTGGACTTTGTCAACTACAGAAGAAGTCAAGTGACTATTCACTTTTGGAGCACCACCAACCCTTCAATTATAAAGAGGACACCGCGACAGCATGAGGATCCCAAACCTGGCTGGTTTTGAGTATAACATCAAAGACCCTCTTAATGGACTACACCTCTAGCGGTTCTGGGTAAAGTCATTTGGTGAGACTGTGCCATCAGTCTGCTCTGCAGTCCAGTATATTTAATAGGAACGGAACACTCAGTTACAGCCAGTCACAGCAATTGACCCATTTCTTTGTTGGTTTTATTGTTATGAATTTTTTAAATTGTGTTTACAGTTTTAATGAGGCCTAATTTTATATTATATTAAATGTGAAGTATTTATCACTCAATCCTTCTCATTATATATTTACTTATCAACACACTAGCGCTGCTATCTTTTTGTTGTGTTTTTACCCATGTAAAAGGCTCTGAGATAACTGGTGAGGAGATCAGGTGGGCCTTCCCCACATCCCCAGATTTCCAACTAACTGGCAGGCATGACAGGAGCGACAGTAATCACGTATATCATTCCTCATGCGGGGCCAGAAAAAATTGTTTGGCAAATGCGCTTGGGTCTTGCGCTTACCCATATGTACTGTTAAGGGGATCTCGTGGGCAACTTTCAGCAGCCCTTCCCTATACCTCCGTGGTACAACCAGCTGCTTACTAGGACCCCTATCTGGCTTCTCACCTTGTACATTTCCCTCTCTGTACAACAGTCCACTTTCCATAAAAATTCAATCTGACCCCTTCCGCCCCTGCCTGACTGAGCCTCTCCCTGACAGAAGCTAGTCTAGGGTCACTGCGCTGCACAGTTTTGAAAGCATCACTTCTCATTAGCTGATCAGGGTGAGGAAATAACGTTTGTGTGTCACTGCCCCTTAGACTAGTCTCTGTGCTAGCAGATTGTACAGGAGTGGGGGGGGGGGGGGTTAAGGGGGTTCACTTTCTGGTGAGACAGGACCCCTGCAGGCAGAGCTCCTGGTTGTAACAGCTAGCACAGTTACATACAGTGTTTGACTCAACCATGATATTGGTACATTTGAAGTTTGACCCATTTCTGTCTGACCTGTTCCTTCCCTGTGGAACTGCAAAGGGTTATTGTCTCGCACACAAACATTGTCATCACTTTGCAAATTACAAACATTTGTACTCATGCTGGGTGGGTCAGCAGGGGTTACCTGGGGAAAAGCAGGGTTAGATTGTACCATTGCATCCTTAACAACATTGCTCTCAGTTTTATATGCAGTGTGCATCCTTCCCAAATCAGTCATTAACAGTACAGTAGCAGTAAATTAACCAGCACCCCAACATCCCGAATGCCTCTCCCAACTCCCCAGTCCAGATACACCCAAGCCATAGGCACCTCTGGGTGCAACCCACACACTACCCTTACAACAATAGTCTTTCCTGGAATAATGCTCTTGGGGTACACTAGTGCCGGATGCATCAGTGTCAGGTCTGCCCCAGAGTCCAGTAACCCAAGGGTTAATTGTGTTCCTACCATAATTGCTTGCAGGTTACCTCTGGGCCAATCTGGAAGTCCTTCCACACGCAGGACAGCAGGCACGTTTCCCTGCTGGGCCCTCCACAGGAGATTTCTTCTTTTTGGGGCAAGTAAAACTGATGTGCCCCACTACACCACAATTAAAACACCTGTGGTCAGTTGCCAAAACAGGTTTTTTCCCCACCTCCCCAACAGATGCAGCGGCCACTGGTTTAGTTGGAAAAGACAGTGGGCATGATCCTGCGGGTCTCCGTCCTCTCCACCTGTCTTGCCCTGGCACTCCCCAGTTCTTCTTTGCCACAGAAGCCCTGGTGCTGGTGTATTGGTCTGCCAGAGTGGCAGCCTCTTCAGATGTCTTGGGGTTCCGAACCAGGACACATTCTTTACCTTAGCTGGGCAGAGTGCGATAAACTGCTCCTGGAGTATGAGATCTTTCAGTTTATCATAGTCCTTCACTTGCAAGCCCTAAACCTATTGATGCAACAGGGTTGACAATTGCGGTAAAAGTCCTGCACAGGTATTGGAGGGACTGCGCTTTGAGTCTCTGAACTTCTGTTTGTAAGCCTCAGGGGTGATGTTGAAATGCTTTAGCAATGCTTTCTTAATTGCAGCATAATCACCATCCAGCTCCTGGGGAAGGTCTGCAAATGCTTACAAGGCTTTTCCCCTTAGCCCAGGGGTTAAATAACTTGCCCATTGACTGGAGTCCAGTGCAAACTGCCGGCAAGTTTTTTCAAAACTCCTGAAGAAAGTATCCAGGTCACCATCTTTCTCCAGCACCGGAAATTGATAAAGCCAGGGCATTTGCCTACTCGGGTCAGGAATAGCACTCTGGCCTCTGATCCTCGCCAGCTCCAGCTGGTACTCACGTTTGACTTTGCACTATGAGGCCTCTCATTCGGCTTTGCACTCTGCAGATTCTCGCTCGGCTTTGCACTCTGCATCCTCAGCCTCTCATTCGGCTCTGCAGCCTTAACCTCTCTGTACTGCTGTATCAGTTGTAGAGGTGACACATCATCTGTATCCCTCCTATATCTGAGGGCAGTTTGAAAATGTTGTTCCAAGGCATTATCGTCGCTGGAACTAGTAGAGGGACCCGACCTCCTCCTAGCAACGGTACCAGTATCTGTTGTAATATCCAGGGACAGAGAATTTTCCCCAACAGTATTTGTCTCAGTCTGATCCCTTTTCCCATCCTGCCTCTGATCGGCTTCTTGGAGTGCTTGGACCAGCTGATCCTTTGTATGGTTGGTGCTGGCAATCCCTCTGTCCTTGCACAGCTCCACAAGGATATCCTTCCTCATTTGCTTATACTTGAACATCTTGGACCTCACTTTTTGCCAAATAAACAGATAGAAAAGAAAAAAGAGAGATGGGGAGGGGAATAGAAATTGCCTTTCACAGTGCGACTTTTAAAAATGATTATAAAGTCCTGAGTTCTGGTGAAGTGGGTTTTCCCATCAAGGAATTATTCCCAAATTCGCTTAAGTTTTTATAAAGAAAACAATTATCAATCCCACCGCAGCCAGCCACTTTGTCACGACCACCGGCCGATTCTCCAGATACACCAATCCGAGATTTGCCATGCGTGACTTCTGGATTACAGTACTTTAAACTTGAAACTGCCACCAGCAAGAAGATTTTAGCAACTAAATGCAAGGCGTCTTTGCTTCGGCCTACACACACAATTATTAATACATCAGAAAATTATAGCATGGACCATGAGGCCTTTAGGCTTAAGAACACAGACCAGAACTAAAAATTAGATGTTTAATTTCAAGAGTATCTTCAGAGCTTCAGTTACAAAAGAAAATTACGGAGATTATGAGAAATATTTCAAAGTACACACCAATTAGGATACAATTTCAAATAAACAAAAGAGGATAATAATTCCAGAAGCCTAATTTACTCAGCAGCAGGTAAGCCTTCTGTGTGGAGGGATTTCCAAATGTAAGATATATGGTGCATCCACAGCTCTTGGCTGTTCCCTCAGGAATGAACAACCCAGTGTGGGTGAGAGGGGCAGATATAACCCCATCACAGCTACGGCCCCCACCCTTTCCTTAACTCTCTCAATGCTGTGTACCAGGGCAGTGAGAAACCAGAATATTCTTTTGTTTCACTTTCAACAGCTGTCTTTCTTCTAAGTATCAAGAGGCCAGGATTCTTGACCTTTGATGTTCCTCCTAACTATAGTTTAAAGCTTGTTAGATGAGTCTAAAGGCCATAAACGAACTCCACTATACAGATGGGTCCACATTTATCTTGACTTCTTTGGTGTGCCTAGGTACACCATGGTTTATTAACAACAGCCTTTTATCTATTGTTCTCAGCTGCAATAGAATGCAGAGAACAATACATCAGGGGATTAAGTCATTACAGCAGGGGATTAAGTCTGATTGACCTGGCTCAATTAATCCTATTAAAGGCCAAGATAAACATGGAGCCATCTGTACATCAGTGTCCTCTACTCCCAGATCTATGTAGCTATGGGTTCACTTAGAGGACAGGCTGGCAGCCATGTTGTGTCACAGACTCCATTACAATATACACGTAGACATTACATACAAGTCTTATATTGCTGGATGCCAGCAAATGTCACACCTTGCCACACTAATCAGTTAATAACAAAATATATCTTAAAACAAATGTTGATAGGTATAGAGAAATGATAACTGATTGCATGTGATGCCAAAAATAAATAATAATGTTAAAGCAGCATGGGGCAGTCTCGTGATAGACATAAAGGGTCTAATTTAGGGTTGATCACAAAAGCAACATCTTTCTCTAATAGGCAAGACCATTTGCACTGCAGGTGTAGCAGATATAACATGTGCACTGCAGGTGTGGCAGATGTAACATGTGCAGAGAGAGTTAGATTTGGGTGGGTTATTGTGTTTCTGTGCAGGGTAAATACTGGCTGCTTTATTATTGCACTGCAATTTAGATTTCAGATTGAACACATCCCACCCAAATCTAACTCACTCTGCACATGTTACATGTGCCCCGTCCTGCACTGCACATGGAGGGTAATTCCAAGTTGATCGCAGCAGGATTTTTGATAGCAATTGGGCAAAACCATGTGCACTGCAGGGGAGGCAGATATAACATGTGCAGAGAGAGTTAGATTTGGGTGGGTTATTTTGTTTCTGTGCAGGGTAAATACTGGCTGCTTTATTGTTACACTGCAAATTAGATTGCAGATTGAACTCACCCCACCCAAATCTAACTCTCTGCACATATTATATCTGCCTCCCCTGCAGTGCACATGGGAGGTCATTCCGAGTTGTTCGCTCGCAAGGCGATTTTAGCAGAGTTGCTCACGCTAAGCCGCCGCCTACTGGGAGTGAATCTTAGCATCTTAAAATTGCGAACGATGTATTCGCAATATTGCGATTACACACCTCGTAGCAGTTTCTGAGTAGCTTCAGACTTACTCGGCATCTGCGATCAGTTCAGTGCTTGTCGTTCCTGGTTTGACGTCACAAACACTCCAAGCGTTCGCCCAGACACTCCTCCGTTTCTCCGGCCACTCCTGCGTTTTTTCCGGAAACGGTAGCGTTTTTTCACACAGGCCCATAAAACGGCCTGTTTCCGCCCAGTAACACCCATTTCCTGTCAATCACATTACGATCGCCAGACCGATGAAAAAGCCGTGAGTAAAATTCCTAAGTGCATAGCAAATTTACTTGGCGCAGTCGCAGTGCGAACATTGCGCATGCGCATTAAGCGGAAAATCGCTGCGATGCGAAGATTTTTACAGAGCGAACAACTCGGAATGAGGGCCATGGTTTTGCCCAACTGCTAACAAAATTCCTGCTGCGATCAACTTGCAATTACCCCCCATGTGCACTGCAGGGGAGGCAGATATAACATGTGCAGAGAGAGTTAGATTTGGGTGGGGTGAGTTCAATCTGCAATCTAATTTGCAGTGTAAAAATAAAGCAGCCAGTATTTACCCTGCACAGAAACAAAATAACCCACCCAAATCTTACTCTCTCTACACATGTTATATCTGCCTCCCCTGCAGTGCACATGGTTTTGCCCAATTGTTATCAAAAATCCTGCTGCGATCAACTTGGAATTACCCCCATGGTGTTGCCCATTAGAGAAAAATGTTACCTTTGCAATCAACCCTGAATTATGCCAGAAGTCCATTTATTTACAATGCCCCAGTCCGGGCTGACTGTGACCAAAACGTCATCAATAGGTTACAATAGTATGTAATAAGGTTCCTGTCTTCTTTTAGACATCTAGTTACGACTGATCACTCAAAGGGAAACTAACTGATTCTTAGGAACAAGGAGAGACTTGTGCTCAGTAACATAAAATAAACAGCAACTTACAGATGGAAGCTGGATCCTCGTACATCAGGTGAGACCCCCGGGAGATCCTGCAGTGTCCACGTTGTGGAGAAATCCAGTTGTATACTGATAAGGGATGGCGTGTTACTGGATGTGTACTAATAATTATATACTGATAATGTACAGCGTGCTGTGTGTGCCAGTGATGCAAGCAGTATGAGTGAGAACCAGCAGGCTATGGTGCTTTATAATCTCGGTAAACACAAATTGGGTCAGTGTGTCTTCACTACGTACAGTAATAATAATCTCTATTACTATTGCTACATATGACAAAATTAATAAAAAGTTATTAATAAATAAATGTGGACGAGTGATTTAGTGCTTGACGTTTTATGTCTATTTAATTAATTGGAAATGATTACAGTATATCAGGAAAGGGAAGGAGGTCATAGTACCTGGACAAAAATTAAATACCTAGGATTCCATGAAATGATAGATAATGATAGTGAGAGAAGGACGGCATTTACCAGAGCTTAATCATTAGGTGCAACAAGAACATCTGTGTATATAACGAACAGACTTCTTACAAGTTGTAGCCTGGACTCACTTCTAACAAAATAAATGTTGAATGTGTGTATAAGATTACACTGTCCTTAGTGGGGATTTACATTACAGGTACACCACCGATAGTCCGTCACTCTAGGTTCCAGCACTGTGCCGAATTACCGTTTTCACCGGATTATCGGTGGTACATACAGCAGCATCCCAACGACTTACCCTAGCACCCCCACCTCCTAATCCCAAACCTCCTGCATCCTGACTACTTCCCACATCCTAACTTTCCCCTGCAGCACCTAAACCTCCTGCAGCCTGACTCCCCTCCACAGCCTGACTCTACCCCACAGCCTAACCAAGCCCAACTACAGCCTAGCTGAGCCCTCCTGCAGCACCTAAACCTCCTGCAGCCTTACCGCCCCCCCCCCCCCCCAGTGGCCTGGGCCCTGCCGCAGCCTAACTCCCCTCCTGCAGCACCTAAACCTCCTGCACCCTGACTCCCCCCGCAGCCTGAGCCCTGCCGCAGCCTAACTCCCCTCCTGCAGCACCTAAACCTCCTGCAGCCTTACCGCCCCCCCCCCCCCCAGTGGCCTGTGCCCTGCCACAGCCTAACTCCCCTCCTGCATCACCTAAACATTCTGCAGCCTGACTCCTCCCTGCAGCCTGAGCCCTGCTGCAGCCTAACTCCTCTCCTGCAGCACGAGCCCTTCCACAGCCTAACTCCTCTCCTGCAGCACGAGCCCTTCCACAGCCTAACTCCTCTCCTGCAGCACGAGCCCTTCCACAGCCTAACTCCTCTCCTGCAGCACGAGCCCTTCTACAGCCTAACTCCTCTCCTGCAGCACGAGCCCTTCTACAGCCTAACTCCTCTCCTGCAGCACGAGCCCTTCCACAGCCTAACTCCTCTCTTGCAGCACCGAAACCTCCTGCAGCCTGACTCCCCCCGCAGTGGTACACCCCCAAGCAGCCTGACTCCCCCCAGCACCTGATGTGCTGGCAGTGATGTGCAGTCAGGGGAGGCTGGGGAGGCAGAGCCTCACCTGTTATGCTCCCTATCATACTTCAAAGTTATAAATATAAAATGATCGGAATGACACAAAAATATTTATAATCATCTTCTCTGCATTAATACTAATAATAATAATAATAATAATAATTTTATTTATATAGCACTCTTTCTCCAATAGGACTCAAGGCACGTAACAGATACATAGCATAATACAGTACAGAACAGATTTTCATAAAATACAGAAGCATGAAGATACTAAAGGGACATTATGGAAATGCTTGAGTAAACAGGAAAGTCTTGAGTCTACTTTTGAAGGATTCTATAGTTGGGGCCTCTCGCACTGTGCGGGGTAGTGAGTTCCATAGAGTCAGAGCCGCATGACTAAAAGCTCGACCCCCAGATGAATTACGGTAGATTCTAGGTACTGCTAAAAGACCTTCATCTACAGATCGCAGTAATGGAGTGGGGCAGTATGGGGTCAGTAGCTGCTTCAGGTACCTTGGGCCCTGGTCATGTAATGCTTTGAAACTCAGTAAGCCAATCTTGAAGATGATTCGCCATCTTACAGGCAACCAGTGAAGAGAGTAGAGGATGGGTGTTATGTGGTTAGAAAGGGGCTGGTTGATTAATAGCCTGGCAGCTGTGTTTTGCACCAGCTGTAAGCGTTGCAATTCTTTTGCTGGTAGACCAAGGTAGAGGGCATTACAGTAGTCTAATAGAGATGATACAAATGCATGTATACCTTCTGGAAGATCATCTGAGGGAATAAAGTGCTTGATTCTGGCTATGTTCCTCAGGTGAAAGAATAAGGATTTGATTGTGGCTGATATCTGATGTTTAAGTGTCAAGCCACCATCCAAGACAATGCCAAGATTCCGCACATGATCAGTGGTTTGTAATTCTGAATCTCCAAGTGTAAGTCCAGTTGGTTGGCTATGCTGCAGTCTTGTCCTTTGATGTTGTGGTCGTATCATAAGGACCTCTGTTTTATCCGGATTCAGTCGCAGCCAGCTTATTCCCTCTTGGAGCTCAGCTAGACAGCCATGTAGGGTTGCTGTTGGGTTATCAGTTCCCAGAGCAAAGGACAAGTACAGTTGTGTATCATCTGCATAGCAGTGGTAGACCAGGCCATGGCGCCTGATTATTTCGCCCAATGGGAGCATGTATACTGCAAAAAGCATGGGGGATAGTATAGAACCTTGTGGGACACCACATGGCAATGACACTGATGGTGATGAGTATACTCCAGATGATACTCTCTGTGACCTGCCTGTGAGAAATGATTTGAACCAGTTTAGGACTGTTCTATCCAGTCCACAGAAATTTATCAGTTGCTCAATCAGAAGGCCATGGTCCATGGTAACAAATGCTGCAGAGAGATCCAGAAGGATTGAGATTGAACAGTCACCTCTGTCTCTTGCCATCAGAAGACCATTTAACACACACACACACACACACACACACACACACACACACACACACACACACACACACACACACACACACACACACACACACACACACACACCAGGGCTGTTTCAGTGTTGTGTCTTCTCCTGAATCCTGATTGAAATGGATCATAAATATCGTGGGTTTTCTAGGCGCGTTTCCAGTTGATTTTCAACCACTTTCTCAATAACCTTTCCTAAAAAAGGAAGGTTTGATACCGGTCTGTAGTTGGCAATGCAGTCGGGATCTAAATTAGGTTTTTTAAGAAGAAGTCTAACAATTGCTTCCTTTAGGGGTCCAGGAAAAGTGCCTGTCTGCAAAGAGCATTGAACAGTTTTTGCAAAGACAGGACCAATTATATCAATACAACCTATAAGAAGCTTGGTGAGGCAGGGTCCAGATCACAGGTGCTGGGATGCAAAATCCGAGCAATTTCAGCAATGTCCTTTACTTCCACTGGGTCAAGGCTGGTCCATAAAGGCAGGTGTCTTATATTGGCAGGCTTTGTTCTGTAGTTTAGCACTCCTTTGATGGCACTGTGGAGATTCCAGCCCGGATGGTGGATATTTTATCTGCAAACAAGTTTGCAAACTAATTGCATCTTGCCTGAGAGAGGGTTTCATCAGTCTGCAGGCATGCTGGCTTGCAAATTATCTCCACTGTGTGGAAAAGTTCAGCTGGCCTATTGTTAGCTACCGTGATCTCATTTGACAGGAACTGTGATTTATTATGGGTGATTGTCAATTAATATTCTTCATTATGATTTATTAGTTTTATTTTGTCATCTACTAGGTTAGTCTTCCTCCATTGTCTTTCCAGTCTACGCCCACTTTTCTTGAGCTCACCAACACTGTTGTCGAACTAGGGAGCTCGACGTTGTGGTTTATGAGGTCTTATACGCACAGCGGCGATAATATCAATTGCAGCCATAACATCCCTATTATAAGAACGGACTAGGGAGCAGGGATCTTCACAGACACCCAGTATAGCAGAGAGATCCAGATTTGCTGCAAGAGCCTGGGGAGTCATACCACTCCTTAGACGATACCTGCCCAACTCCACTGGCAAAGATCTAATTTGAGGGGTTGCAACTGAGAACCAAGTGGTGGTCTGATGACATTACTGGGTTTATTTTTCGGTCAGTGACTTCTAATCCAATCTGAAAGACAAGATCAAGAGTGTGACCACTTTTATGTGTGGCAGAAGGAATGACCTGTGTGAAGCCCAAACCATTAATTGTGCACAGGAGGTCTTGGCCAAGACATATGCATTGAAATCCCAGAGGATGAGCCCTCTTTGATGTTCCAGAACCAGGCCAGCAACAGTGTCTGCAATTTCTTGTAGATATATATTTCCATCTCCATGGGGCCGGTAAATGAGAAGTACTCTGGAACCTAATCCTGTCAAACTCTGGGCAGCAATGCACTCGAATGAGTGAGTGACTTCAATAGGATGGACCCTAAGTTTAAGTTGTTTTTTGAAGAAGATAGCCCCCCCCCCCTGTGGTCCAGTCTTGGGTTGTGGATGACAGAGTAGTTTGTTGGGACTGCAGCTTCCAATATAGGTGCTGCATTTTCATCTAGCCAGGTCTCTGTAATACAGGCTAGATCTGCAGATTCAATAAGGTCAGCAATTGTTGCAGTCTTGTTTCTTATAGATCTGGCATTACAAAGGACTGACCTGATTAGGCGTACAAGAGGGCCTTCAGTTGTAGCATTATTGCTATCATTGTTACTGATAAAACTGTCCAGAGTTGCAGGGCTCCTGGAATTGCAGGGAGAGACAGATGAGGCAGCAGGCCCTCTGCCTTATCATAGGGATGGCCATTGACCATTGATAGTTGCTAAACATTGATGGCTAACTACTGATGGTTTTGCCATCAATGACAGAGAGCCAATGGTTCCCTGTCATTGATGGTTGAGTATAACCAAATATATTTTTTACTGGCAAAGAGCTTAGCCCTGCACACGGCTCCTGCTAAGCCCCACCCTCATTTTTTTATTGGCTTGCGGCTTGGCCAGCACCTCCCAGTGGTGGCCATCGTGTGTTGCAAAACATCAGTGGTTCTCCATAGATGGTTTAAGTCCCATTAATGGTCATCACCACTGGTGCCATTGATGGCAACCATTGATGTGCAGTCCACCGCTGGCCATCCCTACCTCATCTCTCACACTGTCAGACACTGGGCTACACAGCAGCCAGTCATACCACATAGAACAGAGAAATGGGAGGCATGCCTCACAGTGGGGGCATGCTTGAGCTCTGATGGACAGCTCGGATTGGTCATGTGACTAGTCCAGTTATTGCAGGAAGACAGACACCGTAGCTGAGCTGCATGGCAGGGGAGGAGGGAAATGGGGACCCACAATTTTAGCAGCAGCCATCCATGCACAGTGACTGGGGTGAGTAGCAGCCAGAACCTGCACTCTGTGTGTATGTGAAATCTGTAGTGAGTGCGGGTCTGGTACCCCACAGGTGCCCATGTTTAATAAAATGTTTTGTGGCCCCTACAACCCCCTATTGTGAATGCTGCCGGCTGTATAGGGACACCGGCATCACCAGGGTTAACAAATCCCTCTCAATGTTACATCAGCAGCAGCACAAACACCATGGGCACTAGGACCCGGGGAAGTGGAGCAGTGGTTTTCAGAGAGCAGGAGGACAATTGCGTGGCAGTTGGTTGACCCCTGAAATGGGGGGCATGGCCTAGAGAGCAGAAACTGAAAAGAGGCGGAGTAACTTCCTGAGATGATTGCTGTGTAGTTCCTTGAGGAGATCAGTGATGGTGTGAGGGGAGAGCCCGTGCTGTGACAGGGAGCTGCAGCAGAGGGCAGGAGTCTACTGAGGGAGCATCGGTGCGTCTGCCTGGACAGATGTTCGTGGTGCAGAGCTGGTGAAGGGAAAACTCACCTGAGGCTGTGCAACCAAGTCACTGGGAACATGTCAGTGAAAGGCACCGGGTAGGAGAGTCCAGCTGAGTGCCGGAGACACCGCGCATCCTGCCTGAAGTGCTGACAGAGGGCAGGAGACAAGTGAGCCAAATGGTACCACAAGTCCCAGAACACCTTAACCTAAACTAGGTACCGCACAGCTATTCAGACAGACAGAAGTCAGGACCTGCCTGACAGAACTAAGTATTTTTAGTCAGCCTGCTACGCAGTACCAGCCTGTCCCTAGTTACAGACTGATCCTGTGTCATATAATAAGAGACTGCATAGCCATATTTGTAGCTCAGAGCCTAGCCCCAGGCACAGCATTTAATAGGCACCTGTATATAAGTTACCTGAGAGACTGAACTGTTATTGCTCTCTTTACTGCTTGAACTGTTTACAGTATAGACTGAAGGGAAGAGCTCACAAGCCCAGTTACTCAGAAACTGACTCACTCTCATTCTGCCTTTATGTTACCATAAGGAACTGCCTTGCATGAACCTCTTCTATCTGCTGCTTTCATTATTTCCCACTCAACAGTGCAACTTGTAGGACTTTCTGCTTAACTGCATGGCCTAACCACTAAAAACTGCTTTATTAGCTGTACTTTCTTCAGTGCTGAAATGAAAAACTGTGGAGTAGAACTTATTGCTACTAACTGCCTTATTGTACATTTGCTCTTTTCTAAAGGTATACACAGAAACAATTAACTCTTTAATTAATCCACTGACTTCTCTCTGTTAGGGAAACACTCAGATTACAAGTTTCCCTGTTAGTTTATACAACAATAAGAGACATAACACTGACCTTCAGGGAGAGGGATTCACTCCAGAAGTGAGTCTAGTGACCCTCATGCTGCCACCCGGTGGGCTGTTTCCATATTGCATAACCTCCTTGTGTTGTGAGTTACATGTAAAAGTGGTGATTATGTTACTGTAATATTGTTTGCTCATAAAGTTAGTAATTTGTATTCCAGAATAACTTGACTAAGTTAAACCCACAGAGGTGACCAGTTATTTCCTGCAAAATTAACATTTAGTCACCGTCCAAATGTGTGGTGATTTTGAGGGTTGTCTCTGTGGGGGTTCTGATCCTTCTGCCTGAAGCCTGTAGGTGAGATCCGGAAGAAGCCGGCCTTCGGGGAAAACAGGTCTGACACTTTAAGACATACCTTGACACGTTGTCACACTTGGCGTCACAAACAGGATTGGAATAGGATGTCGAAACCCCAGACTCCACTGTCAACTTCAGACTGAAGGCTGTTACCTGCATCACCCAGTCAAGGAACCCCACCCATGGCAATGGCATTGCCCATCACAATGCCATATTATTTTGGAGCCCCGTGGGTGCCTGCATACTCTGGAAATATGCACCTCAAAGCACAAGTACATTTAAAGAATTCTGGGCTAAAAATAAGATTTTACTTACTGGTAAATCTATTTCTCGTAGTCCGTAGTGGATGCTGGGGACTCCGTAAGGACCATGGGGAATAGACGGGCTCTGCAGGAGACATGGGCACTTTAAGAAAGAATTTAGATTCTGGTGTGCTCTGGCACCTCCCTCTATGTCCCTCCTCCAGACCTCAGTTAGAGAAACTGTGCCCGGAAGAGCTGACAGTACAAGGAAAGGATTTTGGAAATCCAGGGCAAGACTCATACCAGCCACACCAATCACACCGTATAACTTGTGATAAACTTACCCAGTCAACAGTATGAACAACAACAGAGCATCAGTTCAACCCTGATGCAACAATAACATAGCCCTTATTGCGGCAATAACTATATACAAGTATTGCAGAAAAAAGTCCGCACTTGGGACGGGCGCCCAGCATCCACTACGGACTACGAGAAATAGATTTACCGGTAAGTAAAATCTTATTTTCTCTAACGTCCTAGTGGATGCTGGGGACTCCGTAAGGACCATGGGGATTATACCAAAGCTCCCAAACGGGCGGGAGAGTGCGTATGACTCTGCAGCACCGATTGAGCAAACAATAGGTCCTCCTCAGCCAGGGTATCAAACATGTAGAACTTTGCAAAAGTGTTTGAACATGACCAAGTAGCAGTTCGGCATAGTTGTAATGGCGAGACCCCTCGGGCAGCCGCCCAAGAAGAGCCCACCTTCCTAGTGGAATGGGCTTTAACTGATTTTGGCAGCGGCAATCCAGCCGCAGAATGAGCCTGCTGAATCGTGTTACAGATCCAGCGAGCAATAGTTTGCTTTGAAGCAGGAGCACCCAGCTTGTTGGATGCATACAGGATAAACAGTGACTCCATTTTCCTGACTCCAGCCGTTCTCGCTACATAAACCTTCAAAGCCCTGACCACATCCAGTAACTCGGAATCCTCCAAGTCACGAGTAGCCACAGGCACCACAATAGGTTGGTTCATATAAAAAGATGACACCACTTTTGACAGAACTTATGGACGGGTCCGCAATTCTGCTCTATCCATATGGAAAACCAGATAGGGGCTTTTATGTGACAAAGCCACTAATTCTGACACACGCCTAGCTGAAGCCAAGGCTAATATCACGACCACTTTCCACGTGAGATATTTTAACTTCACCGCTTTAAGTGGTTCAAACCAGTGTGATTTCAGGAAACTTAACATCACGTTAAGATCCCAAGGTGCCACTGGAGGCACAAAAGGAGGCTGAATATGCAGCACTCCCCTTTACCAACGTCTGAACTTCTGGTAGAGAAGCCAACTCTTTTTGAAAGAAAATGGATAGGGCCGAAATCTGGACCTTAATGGAACCCAATTTTAGGCCCAAAGTCACTCCTGACTGTAGGAAGTGAAGGAAACAGCCCAGCTGGAATTCCTCTGTAGGAGCATTCCTGGCCTCACACCAAGAAACATATTTTCGCCATATACGGTGATAATGTTTAGCTGTCACGTCCTTCCTAGCTTTTATCCGCGTAGGAATGACCTCGTCCGGAATGCCCTTTTCTGCTAGGATCCGGCGTTCAACCGCCATGCCGTCAAACGCAGCCGTGGTAAGTCTTGGAATAGACAGGGCCCCTGTTGCAACAGGTCCTGTCTTAGAGTAAGAGGCCACGGGTCCTCTGTGAGCATTTCTTGCAGATCTGGATACCAGGTCCTTCGTGGCCAATCTGGAACAATGAGGATTGTTCTCACTCCTCTTTTTCTTATTATCCTCAGCACCTTGGGTATGAGAGAAAGAGGAGGAAATACATAGACCGACTGGAACACCCACGGTGTCACCAGTACTTCCACAGCTATCGCCTGAGGGTCTCATGACCTGGCGCAATACCTCTGTAGCTTTTTGTTGAGGCGGGATGCCATCATGTCCACCTGTGGCAGTTTCCACCGATCTGCGTGAAGACTTCTTGATGAAGTCCCCACTCTCCCGGGTGGAGGTCGTGCCTGCTGAGGAAGTCTGCTTCCCAGTTATCCACTCCCGGGATGAACACTGCTGACAGTGCGCTTACGTGATTCTCCGCCCAGCGAAGAATTCTGGTGGCTTCTGACTGAATCAGAACCGGTTGGTCGCGAAGCAGGGTCCCCGCTTGACGTAGGGCGTTGTATACGGCCCTTAGTTCCAGGATGTTGATGTGAAGGCAAGTCTCCTGACTTGCCCACAGACCTTGGAACTTTTTTCCCTGTGTGACTGCACCCCACCCTCGGAGGCTTGCATCCGTGGTCACCAGGATCCAGTCCTGAATGCCGAATCTGCGGCCCTCGAGAAGGTGAGCACTCTGCAGCCACCACAGGAGAGAGACCCTGGCCCTGGGGGATAGGGTGATTAACCGATGCATCTGAAGATGTGATCCGGACCACTTGTCCAGTAAGTCCCATTGAAAGGTCCTCGCATGGAACCTGCCGAAGGGAATGGCCTCGTATGATGCCACCATCCTTCCCATGACTCGAGTGCAGTGATGCACTGACACCTGTTTTGGTTTTAACAGGTTCCTGACCAGTGTCATGAGCTCCTGAGCTCTCTCTATCAGGAGATAAACCCTTTTCTGGTCTGTGTCTAGAAACATGTCTAGAAAAGGCAGATGAGCCGTAGGAACCAACTGCGACTTTGGAATATTTAGAATCCAGCCGTGTTGCCGTTACACTTCCAGAGAAAGTTCAGCAACTGCTCTCTTGATCTCGCTTTTATGAGGAGATTGTCCCAGTACGGGATAATTGTGACACCTTGCTTCCGCAGGAGCACCATCATTTCCGCCATTACCTTGGTGAAGATTCTCGGGGCCGTGGAGAGACCAAACAGCAACGTCTGAAATTGGTAATGACAATCCTGTACCGCAAATCTGAGGTACGCCTGATGAGGTGGATAAATGGGGACATGAAGTTATGCCTCCTTTATGTCCAGAGACACCATGAAATCTCCCCCTTTCAGGCTTGCGATGACCGCTCTTAGCGATTCCATCTTGAACTTGAACCCTTTCAGGCATATGTTCAGGGATTTTAAATTTAATATGGGTCTGACCGAACCGTCCGGTTTCGGGACTACAACATGGTCGAATAATAACCCCCTCCTTGTTGAAGGAGGGGAACCTTGACCACCACCTGTTGAAGATACAATTTGTGAATTGCAGTTAACACTATTTCCCTCTCGTGGGGGGAAGCCGGCAGGGCCGTCGGTGAGGGGGCATCTCCTCAAAGTCCAGCTAGTATCCCTGAGACACAATATCTATTGCCCAGGGATCCAACGGGAGTGAACCCACTTGTGGCTGAAATTACTAAGACGTGCCCCCACCGGGCCTAGCTCCGCCTGTGGAGCCCCAGCGACATGCGGTGGATTTTGTAGAGGCCGGGGAGGACTTCTGTTCCTGGGAACTAGCTGTGTTGTGCAGCTTCTTTCCTCTGCCCCTGCCTCTGGCAAGAAAGGACGTACCTCGGACTTTCTTGTTTCTTTGTGATCGAAAGGCTGCATTTGATAATGTCGTGCTTTCCTAGGCTGTGCAGGAATATAAGGCAAAAGATCAGAATTACCAGCCATAGCTGTGGAGACCAGGTCCGAGATCCCTTCTCCACAAAATCCTCAGCCTTCCATATGCCTCTTAAGTCGGCATCACCTGTCCATTGCATATCTACAGGACACGTCAAGCAGAAATCGACATAGCGTTGACTCTAGAACCCAGTAGACTAATGCCTCTTTGGGCATGTTTTATATATATATATATCTTAAGACAGCATCTTTAATATATATATCTATCTATATATATATATACATACTAGGGTCTCAATCTCTGCTGATAAGGTGCCTGTCCACGCTCTTACAGCGCTATAAACCCATGCCGACACAATCGCCGGTCTGAGTAGTGTACCAGAATGTGCACGCTATCTGCAGGATCCCTGAGGATAGCTGTTAAGTCAGGGCTACCTTTTGGGCAAACGTAACACCCTAGGGGAAGATTCCCATCGTATCCTGGCCCTAGTAGGGGAAGGATATTCCCTGAGAATTCTTTGTGGGAAACTGCAGTCTCTTGTCTGGAGATTCACGCTCTTTTTCATCATGAGAGGAGGGAAATTTACCTCAGCTTTCTTCCCCTTAAACATGTGTACCCTTGTGCAGTGTCGGACTGGAACATGAAGGGCCCACCGGGGGACTGCAGTGATAGGGGCCCATACTTAAGGGTGTGGCCTGCCTACAAAGGGGGTGTGGCCAGCCTCTACAGTTGAAATACACAATAGTCTAGTGCAGTGTAATGCAACATATCTACCATGTATAATACAAGTGAACAGTCTGGAACCTAATCCCTAGAGCAAAAAGTGGGCACTCAGGCAGTGGGGCCTACCGGTGGTTTCCCTGGTACCCCTGTGGGCTAGTCCGAGCCTGCCCTTGTGTCAGGGACAGATGAGTCATCAGTGATATGCAAATCATCTTTTATTACAATAATCATATATTGAATATTTTCCTGCCATTTTGGCTGTAACTTTGCATTATCGTAGTCGACACTGGAGTCAGACTCTGTGTCGATATCAGTGTCAATTATTTTGGATAGTGAGCATTGAGAGACTCTGAAGGTCTCTGCGACATAGGGACAGACATGGGTAGATTCCCTGTCTGTTCTCTAATCTTTTGTGCAATAAATTCACCTTAGCACTTACACATATCCAAACAGGTGTCGGCGTTGTCGACGGAGACACCCCTCACACACATATTTGCTCCATCTCCTCCTTAGGGGAGCTTTTTACCTCAGACATGTCGACACACACGTACCGACACACCACACACTCAGGGAATGCTCATCTGAAGACAATTCCCCCACAAGGCCCTTTGGAGAGACAGAGAGAGAGTATGCCAGCACACACCCCAGTGCTAATACCCCAGGAATAACACAGTAACTTAATGTTAACCCAGTAGCTGCTGTTTATAATGATTTTTGCGCCTAATTATGTGCCCTTTTTACCCTCTTCTACCGTGTATCTGCAGGGGAAAGGCTGGGGAGCTTCCTCTCAGCGGTGCTGTGGAGAAAAAACATGGCGCTGGTGAGTGCTGAGGAAGAAGCCCCGCCCCCTCGACGGCGGGCTTCTGTCCCGCTTAAATATACATTTTCTTGGCGGGGGCTCATACATATATACAGTGCCCAACTGTATATATGCTAAACTTTTGCCAAAGAGGTTCCAATTGCTGCCCAGGGCGCCCCCCCTGCGCCCTGCACCCTTACAGTGACCGGAGTATGTGAGGTGTGTGTGGGAGCAATGGCGCACAGCTGCAGTGCTGTGCGCTACCTCAGTGAAGACCGGATTCTTCTGCCGCCGATTTCGAAGTCTTCTTGCTTCTTATGCTCACCTGGCTTCTGTTTTCCGGCTCTGCGAGGGGGACGGCGGCGCGGCTCCGGGATCGGACGACGAGGGTGAGATCCTGTGTACGATCCCTCTGGAGCCAGGGCCGGACTGGGACTAAAAATAGGCCCTGGCATTTTTGAAGCACACAGGCCCACCTTTGTGACTCCTCCCCTTACTATTCCTGACTCCTCCCACTTATTAGTCTATGCTCTTACAAATATAATTAATATTCTAACAACATACAAGCGTACATCATTTTCTATTAAAATACACACAACCTGTGGTTGAAGTGGAAATTTTTAAGTGGGGGTATGTAAATGTGAAGGAAAAAGGGGGCGTGGCCACTCAAAAGGGGGCGTGGCCTTCAGTGTAGTTTATCACACCATACACCCCTTATACGCATTATGCACCACAATAGTAGGACCCCTTATACTATCTAGTACTGGTGCCTCTTTCACATTATAGCACACAGTATGAGCCGAAATTTACATTATATGCCCCCAATAGTGCAGTGCCAGATCCACAATTGCCCCCACAGTGCCAGGTATACAAATGCCCCCACAGTGCCAGGTATATACAATTGCCCCCACAGTGCCAGGTATACAAATGCCCCCACAGTGCCAGGTAAACAATTGCCCCCACAGTGCCAGGTATACAAATGCCCCCACAGTGCCAGGTATACAAATGCCCCCACAGTGCCAGGTAAACAATTGCCCCCACAGTGCCAGGTATACAAATGCCCCCACAGTGCCAGGTAAACAATTGCCCCCACAGTGCCAGGTATACAAATGCCCCACAGTGCCAGCCAATTGCCCCCACAGTGCCAGATATACAATTGTCCCCACAGCAGCCAGTGCTGCAGCTACTTACCGCTGCTGCTGCTCTTCCGGGCTGTGAGGGACGGGGGTGAATCAGGAGAGCAGAGCGCCCGCTAGCGCGGCTGTGTCTGGTCACTGCTGCGGCGGCGGCTTCGTTCAAACCAGCCGCCGGTTCGTGAGCCAATCAGAGCTCGCGGACCGGCGGCTTCTGATTGGCTGCCGGTCCGCGAGCTCTGATTGGCTCACGAACCGGCGGCTGGTTTGAACGAAGCCGCCGCAGCACCAGACACAGCCGCGCTGGCGCCGGGCGCTCTGCTCTCCTCTCCTGACAGCTGAGACATGCTGCCGCCGGACTGAGTGGCAGCGTGTCTCAGTGACCGCTGGACCGGCCCAAGTGGCCATCGGCCCTTCTGGCATTTGCCAGAAGTGCCAGATGGCCAGTCCGGCCCTGTCTGGAGCTAATGGTGTCCAGTAGCCTAAGAAGCAGGACCTAGCTTCAGAGAGTAGGGCTGCTTCTCTCCCCTCAGTCCCACGTAGCAGAGAGTCTGTTGCCAGCAGAGCTCCCTGAAAATTAAAAACCTAACAAAATACTTTCTTACAGCAAGCTCAGGAGAGCCCACTGAACAGCACCCAGCTCGTCCGGGCACAGATTCAAACTGGGGTCTGGAGGAGGGACATAGAGGGAGGAGCCATGAATTCAATCATAGGTAGTATAGTAATAAAGATCATTATCATGCACAATCACCCAATTTGTTCCTTACCATGCTTATCGCTGAAATCTATGCACAATGGGCCTAATTCACACCCACCTGATCACTGCTGTATGCGTTCGTATGCACTGCAACAGGCCGGTGTGAACACATTGTACACGTGCGACCATACACAAGAGTACGCCTATTTTGCATGGCTGCACAAAAGGTGCAACAGTGCACAAAAGAACATGGCAGCGATTCGCAGTGCCAGGCAGCTTGTCGTTAATGTGCGTAGTAATCGCTAGTTAGAGAACAATCACACAACAGTGTTTTTTGTTTCCTAAAGGTAAAAAAAAACAACCTTAGGAATAAAAATTAAGTGATCAAACACTGCAAATTGAAGAGTTTGACAACCTAATTGCACAATGACATTCAGCAATTATGGCACCAATCATATCATCATAATATGTTTGATGTCCTATTTGCACAATACACTCAATACTATTTTAAAATACAGGTTGAGTATCCCATATCCAAATATTCCGAAATACAGACTTTTTTGAGAGAGAGTGAGATAGTGAAACCTTTGTTTTTTGATGGCTCAATGTACACAAACTTTGTTTAATACTCAAAGTTATTAAAAATATTGTATTAAATGACCTTCAGGCTGTGTGTATAAGGTGTATATGAAACATAAATGCATTCTGTGCTTAGACTAGGGTCCTATCACCCTGATATCTCACTATGGTATGCAATTATTCCAAAATACGGAAAAATCCCATATCCAAAATACCTCTGGTCCCAAGCATTTTGGATAAGGGATACTCATCCTGTACTATCTATCAAAATAGTTAACATTTTTAAATATTTATATTGTTAACCTTTAATTTCTTTAATAAATGAATCTTTCTAAATTAGCACAAACATGCTTGGTGTGGTTAATGTAAAGAATCTAATTGTCTAAGTAAAAATCTAATTTATTAATAAACAAAATACCCCCCCAAAAAACGATTTATTATTATTATTATTTTTTTTAAATAAAAGCTTTTTTTAATATAAAAAAAAACAAATATCAATAGAACAGATACCTCATAGCACTACACCCATGCATTTTATCACTCTCTGGATGCAACTTATGCACTCTACTGGCCGCAACTTTTACTCTCCATGTGACATGCCAGAGAAACACACTCATGCGCAATCATACACATAGGAATGCTAAAGTATGCAACACGTCACTTACGCTCTCGAATTTCTGCACATAGGCGCGCTAGCAGCTGCGGAGGTCGGACCAGCGCTTCTCCATTTGGAATATGGTCCTCTTGTTCTGCAGCTTGTGGCGCAGCTTTCTGTGGACCTCCGTGAAGGCCGCACGTTTCCAGGCATTGGAAACATAGAGGCCCATGCAGGCCTACACAGCGGTCTGTTATAGAAGTGAGCAGCCACAGCTTGTAAAGGCGGCATCTTTCATGGTGCCATTGGCGTATTAATCATAATTGCTAATATTTATACAGTCTGCCTTCTATTGATTGGTCAACCGCTGTGATGCATAAAATACAAATAAACTTTATTGATGCACATGGGAATTGACATGGTGTATCAGAAATGCGGATGTGATCGCGATTGCAAAGGTTTGCAACTTGGACCCCTAAAAACACAAACGCTTATCAATCATTTTCTTTTTTGCTTCTCAAATAAACAATCCAGGTGTACATTATGGTTAAAAATAATAAAAAAATTATGTGATCAAAAATGATTCAATTGTTAGTGTAATAAGGCTATACCCATTGTGTTTAGGCTTAGGACACATAACATCATGACTTTTAGCAATGACAAACAAACTACACATATACATAATACAGAACACAATAATAGTTCATTGAAATGGCGTACATTCACATTGGTTCAGCAGTGTGAGATTAGTATGGGGTGGTTATCCTGCATCAGCAAAACAAGCAATGGCCATGCATTATATATCTCTAAATGGACAATGACACAATCTGAGGCTGCCTTTACAAGTTTACTCATTTAAATAATGAACTGGGTCCTGTCAAAAACAGAGCACTTAAAATACAAAATAAGAAAGTGTTAGCAATTAACACAAACACTCTGATCCCACAACAATGTTAAGATTGTCAAGTTACAACCCAAAGTACATTGATCTATGCAAATACATCAATGGTGCTTACACATCCCTTCATAATTACTACTCGTGTTGTTCCTAAATACATGCAATGCTAAATTAAACATGTACAATGAGTTGGGTTTGTGGTTCTATAACCACTATAAGTATTGGAATAAGGACACACTATTAGGAGCATGCACTGTTAAGCAGCCATTTTTTACAACATAGTTTGCAGTATATGTAGAATACTGTAAGTGGAACAATTGTTGCAAAGTTTATTTTCAATTTTAAAAAACAAAAACATACATTATATTTTACATTATGTTGGGGCAAAAATAAAAACACATTTTAATAATTACTAAAACACATACTGTACGTGAAATAGTCCCGCACTAGTCTGTCTCTAGTGGCATATCTCTGCCTGTTTTGTAGGCCCTCAGAAACGGCCAACCCCTGGCTCCTCATCCTCTGTGGGCAAGATGTCATGTGCCGGCAATGCCACATGACTCCTTATAGCAATATTGTGCAATATTGCACACAGGAACACTATCTTGCTAACCATTTCCAGCGAATACATGAGGTCGCCACCAATGCAGTGGAGCACCCTAAAGCGTCATTTCAAAAGACCAAAAGTGCGCTCCACCACCTGTCTGGTGGCTGTAAGTGCAGTGTTAAATTCAGATTGTTGTCCTTGTGTTGGTGTGCTATAAGGAGTCATGAACAGGGGTGTATCTAAAGAGGAGGGGACCTGTGCGCAGTCTCCATGTGTGGACCGCCTCCTCTCCCATCCCTTAGCTGGCAGCAGCAGTGTTAGCGCTCTGTCTGAACACTAGAGACTATGGGGTATCTGCAATTGCAGTCGAATTCCAGCTGGAATTCGATCGTTTTTAAATTCGACACATTTCGACAGTCAGACACCCTCCCGCCGGGACCTGAATTTGGCATATTCAATAAAAACAGATTTGACAGTCCCGCTGTCGAAAAACGGACCAATTGACGATAATGTGCGTCCTGGATTCGACTTCATGGACGTCACAAAACTGTGTAAAAAATCGTGAAAAAAAATGTGTAGGGTCCCCCTCCTAAGCATAACCAGCCTCGGGCTCTTTGAGCCGGTCCTGGTTGTAAAAATATGGGGGAAAAATGACAGGGGATCCCCCATATTTTCACAACCAGCTCCGGGCTCTGCGTCCGGTCCTGCTGCCAAAAATCCGGGGGACAAAAAACGTAGGGGTCCCCGGTATTTTTAACACCAGCACTGGGCTTCACTAGTCAGAGAGATAATGCCTCAGCCGGGGGACACTTTTATATCGGTCCCTGCGGCCCTGGCATTAAATTACTAACTAGTCACCCCTGGCCGGGGTATCCTGGAGGAGTGGGGACCCCTTAAATCAAGGGGTCCCCACCCTCCAGTCACCCAAGGGCCAGGGGTGAAGCCCGAGGCTGTCCCCCCATCCAAGGGCTGCGGATGGGGGGCTGATAGCCAAGTGACAAAAATAAAGAACATTGTTTTTTGTAGCAGAACTACAAGTCCCAGCAAGCCTCCCCCGCAAACTGGTACTTGGAGAACCACAAGTACCAGCATGCGGGGAGAAAACGGGCCCGTTGGTACCTGTAGTTCTACTGCAAAAAAATACCCATATAAAAACATTACACGCACACCGTGATAGTAAAACTTTATTACATACATGCACGCCGACACACACATACTTACCTATGTTCACACGCCGACTCGTCCACTTCTCCAAGTAGAATCCACGGGGTACCTGAAAATAAAATTATACTCACCATAATCCAGTGTAGCTTGTGTCCTCTTCTTTTTTGTAATCCACGTACTTGCCAAAAAAATAAAAAGCAAAACCCGGACCACGCACTGAAAGGGGTCCCATGTTTACACATGGGACCCCTTACCCCGACTGCTGAGACCCCCCGCAACTCCTGTCACAGAGGGTCCCTTTAGCCAATCAGGGAGCGCCACGTCGTGGCACTTTCCTGATTGGCTGTGCGCGTCTGAGCTGTCAGACGGCGCATAGCACTTTGCCGCTCCATTATCTTCAATGGTGGGAACTTTACGGTCAGCGGTTGACCGCGAGTAACCTCACCGCTGACCGCAAAGTTCCCACCATTGAACATGCTCTGATCTCTCCATATTATTTTAGTCAGAAAAAAAAAAATATATTCTTTTAAAAAATATATAAATAATACTTTGGCTCCTAATAGACAAACCAAGTACATAATCCCTTGTAATATAAAAAGATATGCTATTAGCAATAAAAAAACAGTTTTTAAAATTTTTTATTAGATCCCGCCAGCAAAATGAGGCGGACTGAAATTGATGAAATGACTGTCGAAAAGCACTGTTGTCGAATCGACATTCTTCAATTGAATATACTTTTGTCGAAAAGCCGCATTTTTACCATTGCAGACATGTCGAATTTGACAACCGTCGAATTGCAAAAAGTCGAATTTGAAACGGCCGTTTTTTGTCGAAAAGTGCTGTATTGCATTGTCGAATCTTTTTTTGTGTCGAAAATGCCCCGTTTTTCGACATTTGCGGCAATTCGACCGCAATTGCATATACCCCTATGTCAGAGTCTACAGTGCATGCGCAAGTCTCCAAAAAAATTATATGGCGGGCATTTTGCGTATGCGCTGTAGACTTTGGCACTGTGCCAGTCTCTAGTGCTCAGACAGAGCTCTAACAGCGCTGCTCAGCTATTGCCGGCTACGGTGACGGGAGAGGAGGGTGCCCATGCACGGACACCAGAAAAGTGAGTAGAAGAAATGGGTGAAGTGTGTATGGTGTGGGACCTCTCTGGACCCAGGAGCCCATGTGCACCGCACACTGCACCCATTGTAGATACAACACTGGTCATGAGCCTGGGGTGCAAGGATATCCACTATCTCCTGTAAGAAGAAGAATGTAAAAAATGAAAAGAAATGTAAAAAAAATATATGTAGATAGACACAGGCTCATTTATACATGATATCAGAAACACTCACCCAAAATCCACATGTCACTGCCTTCCAACATTGATAATTTGGGCCATATCCCTGACTGCGAATCACGTGAGAATCATAGGCACTTGCTAGGTAGCGGGCATTCAGGGAAAGGATCTGGAGGGATGGGCCACAAACCACCACCACATTCAGAGAGTGGAACATTTTTCTATTCCTTAAGACTATTTCATCATGTGATGGAGCCACAAGTGGAATGTGTGTGCCATCCACTACCCCTATAATGAGTGGGAAGCCAGTAGTTGCACGGAAGTGCCGCTTCCACACAGCTAGGGACTCCACATCCAATGGCATTGACATGAACTTCTTATTTCTTTTTAGGAACAAAGCTATTACGCCCCACAGGATCCTTGAAAATGAGGCATGGGAGACGCCTCCCAGGACCCCCACAATATGCTGGAAGGATCCTGAAGCGCAAAAGTGTAACAGATAAAAATTGTGCCAGTGGAGGAATTGCTGTAGGATTGCTCGTTTTACTCTCTAGATAACTCTCTATTATTGAGAGAGTATCCAGGATGACATACGGTGGCAGCCTATAACACAGGTGCTATGTTTTCCATCAATAAAAATAACACAAAGGGAAGAAAGGTAAAACAAATAATTAATTAAGGAAAATAATGCAACAATAATAACTCACCACACTGTGCTAATCCAACACAACACAACACAACACAACACAACACAACAAGCCCAGGATATACTTACCGGCAGAGACTACAAAGGAAACTCAAAAACCAAAAAAAAAGAAGGACTACTCCAGCTTAAAAACTTAGAGATGCACCCTTGAAGAAAAAACAAATTATACATACATTAATAACACACCTCACTGTGCTAATCCACCAGAACACACCACTGCAAACCACCATGTACTTACCAGCGGAGAATAAATAGAGGATAAAAATCCCAAAGAAAAAGGCCAACTCTGGCCAAATAATAAAATAAATTTAATCACCCTTTAAAACAAACAAGTTACATATACATTAATAGCACACCACACTATGCGAATGCAACACACCACTGAAAACCCCACCATGTACTTACCAGCAGAGAATAAATGTAATATCACTAACAGCCTAGACCAGGGGTGGGCAATTATTTCAGCTGAGGGGCCACTTGACACTTTCCTGTCAGTTTTCGAGGGCCGCACACAAAATAGCAGCTCCCCCACGTGCCAAAAATATAAAGACGTGGCTTCATGGGGAAGGGGTGTGGCCAACAAATAGTACAGATTCATATTAGGCTGCACAATAGTCTCCATTATTCAAATTACGCCACACAGCGCCACTTACACATATTACTCCAGGTAGAGCCCCTGTCACACATTACGCCAGGTAGAGCTCTCTTTTACACATTACAGCAGGTAGAGTCCCCTTTTTACACATTAACATTTTATTTGGGATAATCAATGCACAGCAAGCAAATTATCCATTGTCTTATGGCCCCTGGGGAAAGGTGTGACACAGTGACAGAACACGGGGGTGGGACACGGTGATGGAACACAGGGTATGACACGGTGACAGAACACGGGGGGGGTGACACGGTGACAGAACGCGGGGGGGGGGTGACACAGTGACAGAACGTGGGGGGGTGACACAGTGACAGAACACGGGAGGTGACACAGTGACAGAACACGGGAGGTGACACGGTAACAACACGGCGGGGTGACTTAGTGACAGAACACAGGGGGGTGACACGGTGACAGAACACGGGGGGGTGACACGGTGACAGAACACGGGGGTGGTGACAGTGACAGAACACGGGGGTGGTGACAGTGACAGAACACGGGGGGGGGTGACAGTGACAGAACACGGGGGGGGGTGACAGTGACAGAACACGGGGGGTGACACAGAGACAGAACACGGGGGGGACACAGTGACAGAACATGGGAGGTGACACGGTAACAACACGTGGGGTGACTTAGTGACAGAACACGGGGGTGACACAGTGACAGAACACGGGAGGTGACACGGTAACAACACGGCGGGGTGACTTAGTGACAGAACACAGGGGGGTGACATGGTGACAGAACACGGGGGGGTGACACGGTGACAGAACACGGGGGTCGTGACAGTGACAGAACACGGGGGGTGACAGTGACAGAACACGGGGGTGGGGGTGACAGTGACAGAACACGGGGGGTGACACAGTGACAGAACACGGGGGGGGTGACACAGTGACAGAACACGGGGGGTGACACAGTGACAGAACACGGGGGAGGGGGGGTGACACAGTGACAGTACACGGGCGGGTGACACAGTGACAGAACACGGGGGAGGGGGGGTGACACAGTGACAGTACACGGGGGGTGACACAGTGACAGAACACGGGGGAGGGGGGGTGACACAGTGACAGTACACGGGGGGGTGACACAGTGACAGAACATGGGAGGTGACACGGTAACAACATGGCGGGGTGACTTAGTGACAGAACACAGGGGGTGACACGGTGACAGAACACGGGGGGGGGACACGGTGACAGAACACGGGGGTGGTGACAGTGACAGAACACGGGGGGTGACAGTGACAGAACACGGGGGGGAGGGAGGGGGATGGGGGTTGGTACAGCAAGCGTTAATGATCTCCCCCCTAACCTAAAAACAGTCTGGCGCCACTGCCCGCACACACAAATATACACACAATCTCTCATATATACACACACACACACACACACACACACACACACACACACACACACACACACACAAATACACTTTCTTTCCCTCACTTATTGCATTAACTTACTGATCTGTGTCTGGCTGGCAGTGACAGGAATGATGGATCTGTAGCAGTGGCTTATGGCCCATGTAGCTCCGCCCCCTAAAGTCCCGCGTAGCCCTGCCCCCTCGTCTCTGCATAGCTCCGCCCCCTTTTTGTCTGATCGCTGCCTTTGCCAATGGGGACTCTGGAGGATGTGTGTCAGGCGCCGTGCAGCAGCAGCAGCAGGGGAGACAGGCGCCGGCAGCTTGGAGTTCTCAGAGCAATGACAAGCAGCTCAGTCAGTCGGACCGCTTGTCATTGCATGCTGGTGGGAAGCAGTGGGGCGGTCAGGATCGGTTTGCGGGCCGCAATCCGGCCCGCGGGCCGTATTTTGCCCACGCCTAGTCTAGAGCATACATTACATTGCTCTCGTTAGTCGACATGTATATGGCTGATACAATTTAACAAACAACTTTCAAATCCAGGACGGGTCCACACAGCTTCTCTCTTGCACAACATCACCCACAATACACAGGTGGCTAGCACATCCTTAAATAAGACATCCAATCAGATACATTTGCTAAATTATGTATACATCACCTGTGTAAGATATTGTTAAGTATGCGTTCAAAAGTATAAAATTCCGCACCCCTAGTTATGTACACGGTTTGGCAGTTCAACATGGATCCTATTAGCAGACACCTGAACAGATTAACTGCCCGGCTACATGCACAGCTGTACAGTGGCAGAGACTAGCAGCACATGCAAAACAACCTGGCTGTGCAGATGAAGAACGACCCAGTACTCAGTCTGCCCAAGCCACTCGCACAGTACAGAAGAACCGGGACCCAGTATATAGTCTAACCAAAGCCACTCACACAGTACAGAAGAACCGGGACCCAGTATTCAGTCTAACCAAAGCCACTCACACAGTACAGAAGAACCGGGACCCAGTATTCAGTCTAACCAAAGCCACTCGCACAGTACAGAAGAACCGGGACCCAGTATACAGTCTAACCAAAGCCACTCACACAGTACAGAAGAACCGGGACCCAGTATTCAGTCTTACCAAAGCCACTCGCACAGTACAGAAGAACCGGGACCCAGTATACAGTCTAACCAAAGCCACTCACACAGTACAGAAGAACCGGGACCTAGTATTCAGTCTAACCAAAGCCACTCACACAGTACAGAAGAACCGGGACCCAGTACCCAGTCTAACCAAATCCACTCACACAGTACAGAAGAACCGGGACCCAGTATTCAGTCTAACCAAAGCCACTCACACAGTACAGAAGAACCGGGACCCAGTACTCAGTCTAACCAAAGCCACTCGCACAGTACAGAAGAACCGGGACCCAGTATTCAGTCTAACCAAAGCCACTCACACAGTACAGAAGAACCGGGACCCAGTATTCAGTCTAACCAAAGCCACTCGCACAGTACAGAAGAACCGGGACCCAGTATTCAGTCTAACCAAAGCCACTCACACAGTACAGAAGAATCGGGACCCAGTATTCAGTCTAACCAAAGCCACTCGCACAGTACAGAAGAACCGGGACCCAGTATTCAGTCTAACCAAAGCCACTCACACAGTACAGAAGAACCGGGACAAAGTATTCAGTCTAACAAAATCCACTCACACAGTACAGAAGAACCGGGACCCAGTATACAGTCTAACCAAATCCACTCACACAGTACAGAAGAACCGGGACCCAGTATTCAGTCTAACCAAAGCCACTCACACAGTACAGAAGAACCGGGACCCAGTATTTAGTCTAACCAAAGCCACTCGCACAGTACAGAAGAACCGGGACCCAGTATACAGTCTAACCAAAGCCACTCGCACAGTACAGAAGAACCGGGACCCAGAATACAGTCTAACCAAAGCCACTCACACAGTACAGAAGAACCGGGACCCAGTATTCAGTCTAACCAAAGCCACTCACACAGTACAGAGGGACCGGGACCCAGTACCCAGTCTAACCAAAGCCACTCACACAGTACAGTAGGACCAGGACCCAGTACCCAGTCTAACCAAAGCAACTCACACAGTACAGAGGGACCGGGACCCAGTACCCAGTCTAACCAAAGCCACTCACACAGTACAGTAGGACCAGGACCCAGTATACAGTCTAACCAAAGCCACTCGCACAGTACAGAAGAACCGGGACCCAGAATACAGTCTAACCAAAGCCACTCACACAGTACAGAAGAACCGGGACCCAGTATTCAGTCTAACCAAAGCCACTCACACAGTACAGAGGGACCAGGACCCAGTACTCAGTCTAACCAAAGCCACTCACACAGTACAGAAGGACCAGGACCCAGTACCCAGTCTAACCAAAGCCACTCACACAGTACAGAAGAACCGGGACCCAGTATTCAGTCTAACCAAAGCCACTCACACAGTACAGAAGAACCGGGACCCAGTATTCAGTCTAACCAAAGCCACTCACACAGTACAGAAGAACCGGGACCCAGTATACAGTCTAACCAAAGCCACTCACACAGTACAGAAGAACCGGGACCCAGTATACAGTCTAACCAAAGCCACTCGCACAGTACAGAAGAACCGGGACCCAGTATACAGTCTAACCAGAGCCACTCACATAGTACAGAAGAACCGGGACCCAGTATACAGTCTAACCAAAGCCACTCACACAGTACAGAAGAACCGGGACCCAGTATACAGTCTAACCAAAGCCACTCGCACAGTACAGAAGAACCGGGACCCAGAATACAGTCTAACCAAAGCCACTCACACAGTACAGAAGAACCGGGACCCAGTATTCAGTCTAACCAAAGCCACTCACACAGTACAGAAGAACCGGGACCCAGTATACAGTCTAACCAAAGCCACTCACACAGTACAGAAGAACCGGGACCCAGTATACAGTCTAACCAAAGCCACTCGCACAGTACAGAAGAACCGGGACCCAGAATACAGTCTAACCAAAGCCACTCACACAGTACAGAAGAACCGGGACCCAGTATTCAGTCTAACCAAAGCCACTCACACAGTACAGAAGGACCGGGACCCAGTACCCAGTCTAACCAAAGCCACTCACACAGTACAGAAGAACCGGGACCCAGTACCCAGTCTAACCAAAGCCACTCACACAGTACAGAAGAACCGGGACCCAGTATTCAGTCTAACCAAAGCCACTCACACAGTACAGAAGAACCGGGACCCAGTATTCAGTCTAAACAAAGCCACTCACACAGTACAGAAGAACCGGGACCCAGTACTCAGTCTAACCAAAGCCACTCACATAGTACAGAAGAACCGGGACCCAGTATACAGTCTAACCAAAGCCACTCACACAGTACAGAAGAACCGGGACCCAGTACCCAGTCTAACCAAAGCCACTCACACAGTACAGAGGGACCGGGACCCAGTATACAGTCTAACCAAAGCCACTCACACAGTACAGAAGAACCGGGACCAAGTACCCAGTCTAACCAAAGCCACTCACATAGTACAGAGGGACCGGGACCCAGTACCCAGTCTAACCAAAGCCACTCACACAGTACAGAAAAACCGGGACCCAGTACCCAGTCTAACCAAAGCCACTCACACAGTACAGAAGAACCGGGACCTAGTATTCAGTCTAACCAAAGCCACTCACACAGTACAGAAGAACCGGGACCCAGTATTCAGTCTAACCAAAGCCACTCACATAGTACAGAAGAACCGGGACCCAGTATTCAGTCAAACCAAAGTCACTCACACAGTACAGAAGAACCAGGACCCAGTATTCAGTCTAACCAAAGCCACTCACACAGTACAGAGGGACCGGGACCCAGTACCCAGTCTAACCAAAGCCACTCACACAGTACAGAAGGACCAGGACCCAGTACTCAGTCTAACCAAAGCCACTCACACAGTACAGAAGGACCGGGACCCAGTACTCAGTCTAACCAAATCCAATCACACAGTACAGAAGGACCGGGACCCTGTACTCAGTCTAACCAAAGCCACTTACACAGTACAGAAGGACCGAGACCCAGTACCCAGTCTAACCAAAACCACTTACACAGTACAAAAGGACCGAAATCCAGTACTCAGTCTAACCAAAGCCAATTACACAGTACAGAAGAACCGGGACCCAGTACTCAGTCTAACCAAATCCAATCACACAGTACAGAAGGACCGGGACACAATTCTCAGTCTAACCAAAGCCACTCACACAGTACAGAATGACCGGGACCCATACCCAGTCTAACCAAAGCCACTCACACAGTACAGAAGAACCGGGACCCAGTATTCAGTCTAACCAAAGCCACTCACACAGTACAGAAGAACCGGGACCCAGTATACAGTCTAACCAAAGCCACTCACACAGTACAGAAGAACCGGGACCCAGTATACAGTCTAACCAAAGCCACTTGCACAGTACAGAAGAACCGGGACCCAGAATACAGTCTAACCAAAGCCACTCACACAGTACAGAAGAACCGGGACCCAGTATTCAGTCTAACCAAAGCCACTCACACAGTACAGAAGAACCGGGACCCAGTATACAGTCTAACCAAAGCCACTCACACAGTACAGAAGAAATGGGACCCAGTATTCAGTCTAACCAAAGCCACTCACACAGTACAGAAGAACCGGGACCCAGTACCCAGTCTAACCAAATCCACTCACACAGTACAGAAGAACCGGGACCCAGTATTCAGTCTAACCAAAGCCACTCACACAGTACAGAAGAACCGGGACAAAGTATTCAGTCTAACAAAATCCACTCACACAGTACAGAAGAACCGGGACCCAGTATACAGTCTAACCAAATCCACTCACACAGTACAGAAGAACCGGGACCCAGTATTCAGTCTAACCAAAGCCACTCACACAGTACAGAAGAACCGGGACCCAGTACCCAGTCTAACCAAATCCACTCACACAGTACAGAAGAACCGGGACCCAGTATTCAGTCTAACCAAAGCCACTCACACAGTACAGAAGAACCGGGACCCAGTACTCAGTCTAACCAAAGCCACTCGCACAGTACAGAAGAACCGGGACCCAGTATTCAGTCTAACCAAAGCCACTCACACAGTACAGAAGAACCGGGACCCAGTATTCAGTCTAACCAAAGCCACTCGCACAGTACAGAAGAACCGGGACCCAGTATTCAGTCTAACCAAAGCCACTCACACAGTACAGAAGAATCGGGACCCAGTATTCAGTCTAACCAAAGCCACTCGCACAGTACAGAAGAACCGGGACCCAGTATTCAGTCTAACCAAAGCCACTCACACAGTACAGAAGAACCGGGACAAAGTATTCAGTCTAACAAAATCCACTCACACAGTACAGAAGAACCGGGACCCAGTATACAGTCTAACCAAATCCACTCACACAGTACAGAAGAACCGGGACCCAGTATTCAGTCTAACCAAAGCCACTCACACAGTACAGAAGAACCGGGACCCAGTATTTAGTCTAACCAAAGCCACTCGCACAGTACAGAAGAACCGGGACCCAGTATACAGTCTAACCAAAGCCACTCGCACAGTACAGAAGAACCGGGACCCAGAATACAGTCTAACCAAAGCCACTCACACAGTACAGAAGAACCGGGACCCAGTATTCAGTCTAACCAAAGCCACTCACACAGTACAGAGGGACCGGGACCCAGTACCCAGTCTAACCAAAGCCACTCACACAGTACAGTAGGACCAGGACCCAGTACCCAGTCTAACCAAAGCAACTCACACAGTACAGAGGGACCGGGACCCAGTACCCAGTCTAACCAAAGCCACTCACACAGTACAGTAGGACCAGGACCCAGTATACAGTCTAACCAAAGCCACTCGCACAGTACAGAAGAACCGGGACCCAGAATACAGTCTAACCAAAGCCACTCACACAGTACAGAAGAACCGGGACCCAGTATTCAGTCTAACCAAAGCCACTCACACAGTACAGAGGGACCAGGACCCAGTACTCAGTCTAACCAAAGCCACTCACACAGTACAGAAGGACCAGGACCCAGTACCCAGTCTAACCAAAGCCACTCACACAGTACAGAAGAACCGGGACCCAGTATTCAGTCTAACCAAAGCCACTCACACAGTACAGAAGAACCGGGACCCAGTATTCAGTCTAACCAAAGCCACTCACACAGTACAGAAGAACCGGGACCCAGTATACAGTCTAACCAAAGCCACTCACACAGTACAGAAGAACCGGGACCCAGTATACAGTCTAACCAAAGCCACTCGCACAGTACAGAAGAACCGGGACCCAGTATACAGTCTAACCAGAGCCACTCACATAGTACAGAAGAACCGGGACCCAGTATACAGTCTAACCAAAGCCACTCACACAGTACAGAAGAACCGGGACCCAGTATACAGTCTAACCAAAGCCACTCGCACAGTACAGAAGAACCGGGACCCAGAATACAGTCTAACCAAAGCCACTCACACAGTACAGAAGAACCGGGACCCAGTATTCAGTCTAACCAAAGCCACTCACACAGTACAGAAGAACCGGGACCCAGTATACAGTCTAACCAAAGCCACTCACACAGTACAGAAGAACCGGGACCCAGTATACAGTCTAACCAAAGCCACTCGCACAGTACAGAAGAACCGGGACCCAGAATACAGTCTAACCAAAGCCACTCACACAGTACAGAAGAACCGGGACCCAGTATTCAGTCTAACCAAAGCCACTCACACAGTACAGAAGGACCGGGACCCAGTACCCAGTCTAACCAAAGCCACTCACACAGTACAGAAGAACCGGGACCCAGTACCCAGTCTAACCAAAGCCACTCACACAGTACAGAAGAACCGGGACCCAGTATTCAGTCTAACCAAAGCCACTCACACAGTACAGAAGAACCGGGACCCAGTATTCAGTCTAAACAAAGCCACTCACACAGTACAGAAGAACCGGGACCCAGTACTCAGTCTAACCAAAGCCACTCACATAGTACAGAAGAACCGGGACCCAGTATACAGTCTAACCAAAGCCACTCACACAGTACAGAAGAACCGGGACCCAGTACCCAGTCTAACCAAAGCCACTCACACAGTACAGAGGGACCGGGACCCAGTATACAGTCTAACCAAAGCCACTCACACAGTACAGAAGAACCGGGACCAAGTACCCAGTCTAACCAAAGCCACTCACATAGTACAGAGGGACCGGGACCCAGTACCCAGTCTAACCAAAGCCACTCACACAGTACAGAAAAACCGGGACCCAGTACCCAGTCTAACCAAAGCCACTCACACAGTACAGAAGAACCGGGACCTAGTATTCAGTCTAACCAAAGCCACTCACACAGTACAGAAGAACCGGGACCCAGTATTCAGTCTAACCAAAGCCACTCACATAGTACAGAAGAACCGGGACCCAGTATTCAGTCAAACCAAAGTCACTCACACAGTACAGAAGAACCAGGACCCAGTATTCAGTCTAACCAAAGCCACTCACACAGTACAGAGGGACCGGGACCCAGTACCCAGTCTAACCAAAGCCACTCACACAGTACAGAAGGACCAGGACCCAGTACTCAGTCTAACCAAAGCCACTCACACAGTACAGAAGGACCGGGACCCAGTACTCAGTCTAACCAAATCCAATCACACAGTACAGAAGGACCGGGACCCTGTACTCAGTCTAACCAAAGCCACTTACACAGTACAGAAGGACCGAGACCCAGTACCCAGTCTAACCAAAACCACTTACACAGTACAAAAGGACCGAAATCCAGTACTCAGTCTAACCAAAGCCAATTACACAGTACAGAAGAACCGGGACCCAGTACTCAGTCTAACCAAATCCAATCACACAGTACAGAAGGACCGGGACACAATTCTCAGTCTAACCAAAGCCACTCACACAGTACAGAATGACCGGGACCCATACCCAGTCTAACCAAAGCCACTCACACAGTACAGAAGAACCGGGACCCAGTATTCAGTCTAACCAAAGCCACTCACACAGTACAGAAGAACCGGGACCCAGTATACAGTCTAACCAAAGCCACTCACACAGTACAGAAGAACCGGGACCCAGTCTAACCAAAGCCACTTGCACAGTACAGAAGAACCGGGACCCAGAATACAGTCTAACCAAAGCCACTCACACAGTACAGAAGAACCGGGACCCAGTATTCAGTCTAACCAAAGCCACTCACACAGTACAGAAGAACCGGGACCCAGTATACAGTCTAACCAAAGCCACTCACACAGTACAGAAGAAATGGGACCCAGTATTCCGTCTAACCAAAGCCACTCACACAGTACAGAAGAACCGGGACCCAGTATTCAGTCTAACCAAAGCCACTCACACAGTACAGAAGAACCGGGACCCAGTATACAGTCTAACCAAAGCCACTCACACAGTACAGAAGAACCGGGACCCAGTATACAGTCTAACCAAAGCCACTCGCACAGTACAGAAGAACCGGGACCCAGTATACAGTCTAACCAAAGCCACTCCCACAGTACAGAAGAACCGGGACCCAGTATTCAGTCTAACCAAAGCCACTCACACAGTACAGAAGAACCGGGACCCAGTACCCAGTCTAACCAAAGCCACTCACACAGTACAGAAGAACCGGGACCCAGTATTCAGTCTAACCAAAGCCACTCACACAGTACAGAAGAACCGGGACCCAGTATTCAGTCTAACCAAAGCCACTCACACAGTACAGAAGGACCGGGACCCAGTACCCAGTCTAACCAAAGCCACTCACACAGTACAGAAGAACCGGGACCCAGTACCCAGTCTAACCAAAGCCACTCACACAGTACAGAAGAACCAGGACCCAGTATTCAGTCTAACCAAAGCCACTCACACAGTACAGAAGAACCGGGACCCAGTATTCAGTCTAAACAAAGCCACTCACACAGTACAGAAGAACCGGGACCCAGTACTCAGTCTAACCAAAGCCACTCACATAGTACAGAAGAACCGGGACCCAGTATACAGTCTAACCAAAGCCACTCACACAGTACAGAAGAACCGGGACCCAGTACCCAGTCTAACCAAAGCCACTCACACAGTACAGAGGGACCGGGACCCAGTATACAGTCTAACCAAAGCCACTCACACAGTACAGAAGAACCGGGACCAAGTACCCAGTCTAACCAAAGCCACTCACACAGTACAGAGTGACCGGGACCCTGTACCCAGTCTAACCAAAGCCACTCACACAGTACAGAAAAACCGGGACCCAGTACCCAGTCTAACCAAAGCCACGCACACAGTACAGAAGAACCGGGACCCAGTATTCAGTCTAACCAAAGCCACTCACACAGTACAGAAGAACCGGGACCCAGTATTCAGTCTAACCAAAGCCACTCACATAGTACAGAAGAACCGGGACCCAGTATTCAGTCTAACCAAAGTCACTCACACAGTACAGAAGAACCAGGACCCAGTATTCAGTCTAACCAAAGCCACTCACACAGTACAGAGGGACCGGGACCCAGTACCCAGTCTAACCAAAGCCACTCACACAGTACAGAAGGACCAGGACCCAGTACTCAGTCTAACCAAAGCCACTCACACAGTACAGAAGGACCAGGACCCAGTACTCAGTCTAACCAAATCCAATCACACAGTACAGAAGGACCGGGACCCAGTACTCAGTCTAACCAAAGCCACTCACACAGTACAGAAGGACCAGGACCCAGTACTCAGTCTAACCAAAGCCACTTACACAGTACAGAAGGACCGGGACCCAGTACCCAGTCTAACCAAAACCACTTACACAGTACAAAAGGACCGAAATCCAGTACTCAGTCTAACCAAAGCCAATTACACAGTACAGAAGAACCGGGACCCAGTACCCAGTCTAACCAAATCCAATCACACAGTACAGAAGGACCGGGACACAATTCTCAGTCTAACCAAAGCCACTCACACAGTACAGAATGACCGGGACCCATACCCAGTCTAACCAAAGCCACTCACACAGTACAGAAGGACCAGTACCCAGTACTCAGTCTGACACAAGCCACTCACACAGTAGAGAAGGACCGGGACCCAGTACTCAGTCTAACCAAAGCCACTCACACAGTACAGAGGGACCAGGACCAAGTACCCAGTCTAACCAAAGCCACTTACACAGTACAGAAGGACTGGGACCCAGTACCCAGTCTAAACAAAGCCACTCACACAGTACAGAAGGACCGGGACCCAGTACTCGGTATAACCAAAGCCAATCACACAGTACAGAAGGACCGGGACCCAGTACTCAGTCTAACCAAAGCCACTCACACAGTACAGAGGGACCGGGACCCAGTACTCAGTCTAACCAAAGCCACTCACACAGTACAGAAGAACCGGGACCCAGTATACAGTCTAACCAAAGCCACTCACACAGTACAGAAGAACCGGGACCCAGTATACAGTCTAACCAAAGCCACTTGCACAGTACAGAAGAACCGGGACCCAGAATACAGTCTAACCAAAGCCACTCACACAGTACAGAAGAACCGGGACCCAGTATTCAGTCTAACCAAAGCCACTCACACAGTACAGAAGAACCGGGACCCAGTATACAGTCTAACCAAAGCCACTCACACAGTACAGAAGAAATGGGACCCAGTATTCAGTCTAACCAAAGCCACTCACACAGTACAGAAGAACCGGGACCCAGTATTCAGTCTAACCAAAGCCACTCACACAGTACAGAAGAACCGGGACCCAGTATACAGTCTAACCAAAGCCACTCACACAGTACAGAAGAACCGGGACCCAGTATACAGTCTAACCAAAGCCACTCGCACAGTACAGAAGAACCGGGACCCAGTATACAGTCTAACCAAAGCCACTCCCACAGTACAGAAGAACCGGGACCCAGTATTCAGTCTAACCAAAGCCACTCACACAGTACAGAAGAACCGGGACCCAGTACCCAGTCTAACCAAAGCCACTCACACAGTACAGAAGAACCGGGACCCAGTATTCAGTCTAACCAAAGCCACTCACACAGTACAGAAGAACCGGGACCCAGTATTCAGTCTAACCAAAGCCACTCACACAGTACAGAAGGACCGGGACCCAGTACCCAGTCTAACCAAAGCCACTCACACAGTACAGAAGAACCGGGACCCAGTACCCAGTCTAACCAAAGCCACTCACACAGTACAGAAGAACCAGGACCCAGTATTCAGTCTAACCAAAGCCACTCACACAGTACAGAAGAACCGGGACCCAGTATTCAGTCTAAACAAAGCCACTCACACAGTACAGAAGAACCGGGACCCAGTACTCAGTCTAACCAAAGCCACTCACATAGTACAGAAGAACCGGGACCCAGTATACAGTCTAACCAAAGCCACTCACACAGTACAGAAGAACCGGGACCCAGTACCCAGTCTAACCAAAGCCACTCACACAGTACAGAGGGACCGGGACCCAGTATACAGTCTAACCAAAGCCACTCACACAGTACAGAAGAACCGGGACCAAGTACCCAGTCTAACCAAAGCCACTCACACAGTACAGAGTGACCGGGACCCTGTACCCAGTCTAACCAAAGCCACTCACACAGTACAGAAAAACCGGGACCCAGTACCCAGTCTAACCAAAGCCACGCACACAGTACAGAAGAACCGGGACCCAGTATTCAGTCTAACCAAAGCCACTCACACAGTACAGAAGAACCGGGACCCAGTATTCAGTCTAACCAAAGCCACTCACATAGTACAGAAGAACCGGGACCCAGTATTCAGTCTAACCAAAGTCACTCACACAGTACAGAAGAACCAGGACCCAGTATTCAGTCTAACCAAAGCCACTCACACAGTACAGAGGGACCGGGACCCAGTACCCAGTCTAACCAAAGCCACTCACACAGTACAGAAGGACCAGGACCCAGTACTCAGTCTAACCAAAGCCACTCACACAGTACAGAAGGACCAGGACCCAGTACTCAGTCTAACCAAATCCAATCACACAGTACAGAAGGACCGGGACCCAGTACTCAGTCTAACCAAAGCCACTCACACAGTACAGAAGGACCAGGACCCAGTACTCAGTCTAACCAAAGCCACTTACACAGTACAGAAGGACCGGGACCCAGTACCCAGTCTAACCAAAACCACTTACACAGTACAAAAGGACCGAAATCCAGTACTCAGTCTAACCAAAGCCAATTACACAGTACAGAAGAACCGGGACCCAGTACCCAGTCTAACCAAATCCAATCACACAGTACAGAAGGACCGGGACACAATTCTCAGTCTAACCAAAGCCACTCACACAGTACAGAATGACCGGGACCCATACCCAGTCTAACCAAAGCCACTCACACAGTACAGAAGGACCAGTACCCAGTACTCAGTCTGACACAAGCCACTCACACAGTAGAGAAGGACCGGGACCCAGTACTCAGTCTAACCAAAGCCACTCACACAGTACAGAGGGACCAGGACCAAGTACCCAGTCTAACCAAAGCCACTTACACAGTACAGAAGGACTGGGACCCAGTACCCAGTCTAAACAAAGCCACTCACACAGTACAGAAGGACCGGGACCCAGTACTCGGTATAACCAAAGCCAATCACACAGTACAGAAGGACCGGGACCCAGTACTCAGTCTAACCAAAGCCACTCACACAGTACAGAGGGACCGGGACCCAGTACTCAGTCTAACCAAAGCCAATCACACAGTACAGAAGGACCGGGACCCAGTACTCAGTCTAATCAAAGCCACTCACACAGTACAGAGGAACCGGGACCCAGTACTCAGTCTAACCAAAGCCACTCACACAGTACAGAAGAACCGGGACCCAGTATACAGTCTAACCAAAGCCACTCGCACAGTACAGAAGAATTGGGACCCAGTATACAGTCTAACCAAAGCCACTCACACAGTACAGAAGAACCGGGACCCAGTATTCAGTCTAACCAAAGCCACTCACACAGTACAGAAGAACCGGGACCCAGTATTCAGTCTAACCATAGCCACTCACACAGTACAGAAGAACCGGGACCCAGTACCCAGTCTAACCAAAGCCACTCACACAGTACAGAAGAACCGGGACCCAGTATTCAGTCTAACCAAAGCCACTCACACAGTACAGAATGACCGGGACCCATACCCAGTCTAACCAAAGCCACTCACAAAGTACAGAAGGACCAGTACCCAGTACTCAGTCTGACACAAGCCACTCACACAGTAGAGAAGGACCGGGACCCAGTACTCAGTCTAACCAAAGCCACTCACACAGTACAGAGGGACCAGGACCAAGTACCCAGTCTAACCAAAGCCACTTACACAGTACAGAAGGACCGGGACCCAGTACCCAGTCTAAACAAAGCCACTCACACAGTACAGAAGGACCGGGACCCAGTACTCGGTATAACCAAAGCCAATCACACAGTACAGAAGGACCGGGACCCAGTACTCAGTCTAACCAAAGCCACTCACACAGTACAGAGGGACCGGGACCCAGTACTCAGTCTAACCAAAGCCAATCACACAGTACAGAAGGACCGGGACCCAGTACTCAGTCTAATCAAAGCCACTCACACAGTACAGAGGAACCGGAACCCAGTACTCAGTCTAACCAAAGCCACTCACACAGTACAGAAGAACCGGGACCCAGTATACAGTCTAACCAAAGCCACTCACACAGTACAGAAGAACCGGGACCCAGTACCCAGTCTAACCAAAGCCACTCACACAGTACAGAAGAACCGGGACCCAGTATTCAGTCTAACCAAAGCCACTCACACAGTACAGAAGAACCGGGACCCAGTATTCAGTCTAACCAAAGCCAATCACACAGTACAGAAGAACCGGGACCCAGTATACAGTCTAACCAAAGCCACTCACACAGTACAGAAGAACCGGGACCCAGTATACAGTCTAACCAAAGCCACTCGCACAGTACAGAAGAACCGGGACTCAGTATACAGTCTAACCAAAGCCACTCACACAGTACAGAAGAACCGGGACCCAGTATTCAGTCTAACCAAAGCCACTCACACAGTACAGAAGAACCGGGACCCAGTACCCAGTCTAACCAAAGCCACTCACACAGTACAGAAGAACCGGGACCCAGTATTCAGTCTAACCAAAGCCACTCACACAGTACAGAAGAACCGGGACCCAGTATTCAGTCTAACCAAAGCAACTCACACAGTACAGAAGGACCGGGACCCAGTACCCAGTCTAACCAAAGCCACTCACACAGTACAGAAGAACCGGGACCCAGTACCCAGTCTAACCAAAGCCACTCACACAGTACAGAAGAACCGGGACCCAGTATTCAGTCTAACCAAAGCCACTTACACAGTACAGAAGAACCGGGACCCAGTATTCAGTCTAACCAAAGCCACTCACACAGTACAGAAGAACCGGGACCCAGTACTCAGTCTAACCAAAGCCACTCACATAGTACAGAAGAACCGGGACCCAGAATACAGTCTAACCAAAGCCACTCACACAGTACAGAAGAACCGGGACCCAGTACCCAGTCTAACCAAAGCAACTCACACAGTACAGAGGGACCGGGACCCAGTATACAGTCTAACCAAAGCCACTCACACAGTACAGAAGAACCGGGACCCAGTCTAACCAAAGCCACTCACACAGTACAGAGGGACCGGGACCCAGTACCCAGTCTAACCAAAGCCACTCACACAGTACAGAAGAACCGGGACCCAGTACCCAGTCTAACCAAAGCCACTCACACAGTACAGAAGAACCGGGACCCAGTATTCAGTCTAAACAAAGCCACTCACACAGTACAGAAGAACCGGGACCCAGTATTCAGTCTAACCAAAGCAACTCACATAGTACAGAAGAACCGGGACCCAGTATTCTGTCTAACCAAAGTCACTCACACAGTACAGAAGAACCAGGACCCAGTATTCAGTCTAACCAAAGCCACTCACACAGTACAGAGGGACCGGGACCCAGTACCCAGTCTAACCAAAGCCACTCACACAGTACAGAAGGACCAGGACCCAGTACTCAGTCTTACCAAAGCCACTCACACAGTACAGAAGGACCAGGACCCAGTACTCAGTCTAACCAAATCCAATCACACAGTACAGAAGGACCGGGACCAAGTACTCAGTCTAACCAAAGCCACTTACACAGTACAGAAGGACCGAGACCCAGTTCCCAGTCTAACCAAAACCACTTACACAGTACAAAAGGACCGAAATCCAGTACTCAGTCTAACCAAAGCCAATTACACAGTACAGAAGAACCGGGACCCAGTACCCAGTCTAACCAAATCCAATCACACAGTACAGAAGGACCGGAACCCAGTACTCAGTCTTACCCAAATACACTCACAAATTCCTGAAAGAACAGGACCCAGTACTCAATCTGCACAAGCCACTTACATAGTACAGATGGAACAGGACCCAGAACTCAGTATGACCCAAGGCACTCACACAGTACAGAAGGACAAGGGCCCCGTACTCAGTCTAACCAAAGCCAATTACACAGTACAGATGGAACAGGACCCAGTACTCAGTCTGACCCAAGGCACTCACAAAGTACTGAAGGAACAATACCCAGTACTTAGACTGATCCAAGCCACTCACACAGTACAGAAAGACGGGACCCAGTACTCAGTGTAACCCAAGCCACTTACACAGTACAGAAGGACCGAGACCCAGTACCCAGTCTAACCAAAACCACTTACACAGTACAGAAAGACCGGGACCCAGTATAACCAAAGCCACTAACTCTTTACAGAAGGACCGGGGCCCAGACTCAGTATAACCAAAGCCACTCACAAAGTACTGAAGGACCAGTACCCAGTACTCAATCTGACCCAAGCCACTCACACAGTACAAAAGGACCGAAATCCAGTACTCAGTCTAACCAAAGCCAATTACACAGTACAGAAGAACCGGGACCCAGTACCCAGTCTAACCAAATCCAATCACACAGTACAGAAGGACCGGGACACAATTCTCAGTCTAACCAAAGCCACTCACACAGTACAGAATGACTGTTACCCATACCCAGTCTAACCAAAGCCACTCACACAGTACAGAAGGACCAGTACCCAGTACTCAGTCTAACCAAAGCCACTTACACAGTACAGAAGGACCAAGACCCAGTACCCAATATAACCAAAGCCACTCACACAATACAGAAGGACCAGGACACAGTACTCAGTCTAACACAAGCCACTCACAAAGTACTAAAGGACCAAGACACAGTACTCAGTCTATCCAAGCCACTTACACAGTACAGAAGGACCGGGACCCAGTACTCAGTAAATCCAAAGCCACTCACAAAGTACTGAAGGACCAGTACTCAGTCTGACCCAAGCAACTCCCACAGTATAAAAGAACCAAAATCCAGTACTCAGTCTAACCAAAGCCAATTACATAGTACAGAAGGACCGGGACCCAGTACACAGTGTAACCAAAGCCACTCACACAGTACAGAAGAACCGGGACCCAGTATACAGTCTAACCAAAGCCACTCGCACAGTACAGAAGAACCGGGACTCAGTATACAGTCTAACCAAAGCCACTCACACAGTACAGAAGAACCGGGACCCAGTATACAGTCTAACCAAAGCCACTCGCACAGTACAGAAGAACCGGGACTCAGTATACAGTCTAACCAAAGCCACTCACACAGTACAGAAGAACCGGGACCCAGTATTCAGTCTAACCAAAGCCACTCACACAGTACAGAAGAACCGGGACCCAGTACCCAGTCTAACCAAAGCCACTCACACAGTACAGAAGAACCGGGACCCAGTATTCAGTCTAACCAAAGCCACTCACACAGTACAGAAGAACCGGGACCCAGTATTCAGTCTAACCAAAGCAACTCACACAGTACAGAAGGACCGGGACCCAGTACCCAGTCTAACCAAAGCCACTCACACAGTACAGAAGAACCGGGACCCAGTACCCAGTCTAACCAAAGCCACTCACACAGTACAGAAGAACCGGGACCCAGTATTCAGTCTAACCAAAGCCACTTACACAGTACAGAAGAACCGGGACCCAGTATTCAGTCTAACCAAAGCCACTCACACAGTACAGAAGAACCGGGACCCAGTACTCAGTCTAACCAAAGCCACTCACATAGTACAGAAGAACCGGGACCCAGAATACAGTCTAACCAAAGCCACTCACACAGTACAGAAGAACCGGGACCCAGTACCCAGTCTAACCAAAGCAACTCACACAGTACAGAGGGACCGGGACCCAGTATACAGTCTAACCAAAGCCACTCACACAGTACAGAAGAACCGGGACCCAGTCTAACCAAAGCCACTCACACAGTACAGAGGGACCGGGACCCAGTACCCAGTCTAACCAAAGCCACTCACACAGTACAGAAGAACCGGGACCCAGTACCCAGTCTAACCAAAGCCACTCACACAGTACAGAAGAACCGGGACCCAGTATTCAGTCTAAACAAAGCCACTCACACAGTACAGAAGAACCGGGACCCAGTATTCAGTCTAACCAAAGCAACTCACATAGTACAGAAGAACCGGGACCCAGTATTCTGTCTAACCAAAGTCACTCACACAGTACAGAAGAACCAGGACCCAGTATTCAGTCTAACCAAAGCCACTCACACAGTACAGAGGGATCGGGACCCAGTACCCAGTCTAACCAAAGCCACTCACACAGTACAGAAGGACCAGGACCCAGTACTCAGTCTTACCAAAGCCACTCACACAGTACAGAAGGACCAGGACCCAGTACTCAGTCTAACCAAATCCAATCACACAGTACAGAAGGACCGGGACCAAGTACTCAGTCTAACCAAAGCCACTTACACAGTACAGAAGGACCGAGACCCAGTTCCCAGTCTAACCAAAACCACTTACACAGTACAAAAGGACCGAAATCCAGTACTCAGTCTAACCAAAGCCAATTACACAGTACAGAAGAACCGGGACCCAGTACCCAGTCTAACCAAATCCAATCACACAGTACAGAAGGACCGGGACACAATTCTCAGTCTAACCAAAGCCACTCACACAGTACAGAATGACCGGGACCCATACCCAGTCTAACCAAAGCCACTCACACAGTACAGAAGGACCAGTACCCAGTACTCAGTCTGACACAAGCCACTCACACAGTAGAGAAGGACCGGGACCCAGTACTCTGTCTAACCAAAGCCACTCACACAGTACAGAGGGATCAGGACCAAGTACCCAGTCTAACCAAAGCCACTCACACAGTACAGAAGGACCGGGACCCAGTACCCAGTCTAAACAAAGCCACTCACACAGTACAGAAGGACCGGGACCCAGTACTCGGTATAACCAAAGCCAATCACACAGTACAGAAGGACCGGGACCCAGTACTCAGTCTAACCAAAGCCACTCACACAGTACAGAGGGACCGGGACCCAGTACTCAGTCTAACCAAAGCCAATCACACAGTACAGAAGGACCGGGACCCAGTACTCAGTCTAACCAAAGCCACTCACACAGTACAGAGGGACCGGGACCCAGTACTCAGTCTAACCAAAGCCACTCACACAGTACAGAAGGACCGGAACCCAGTACTCAGTCTTACCCAAATACACTCACAAATTCCTGAAAGAACAGGACCCAGTACTCAATCTGCACAAGCCACTTACATAGTACAGATGGAACAGGACCCAGTACTCAGTATGACCCAAGGCACTCACACAGTACAGAAGGACAAGGGCCCCGTACTCAGTCTAACCAAAGCCAATTACACAGTACAGATGGAACAGGACCCAGTACTCAGTCTGACCCAAGGCACTCACAAAGTACTGAAGGAACAATACCCAGTACTTAGACTGATCCAAGCCACTCACACAGTACAGAAAGACGGGACCCAGTACTCAGTGTAACCCAAGCCACTTACACAGTACAGAAGGACCGAGACCCAGTACCCAGTCTAACCAAAACCACTTACACAGTACAGAAAGACCGGGACCCAGTATAACCAAAGCCACTAACTCTTTACAGAAGGACCGGGGCCCAGACTCAGTATAACCAAAGCCACTCACAAAGTACTGAAGGACCAGTACCCAGTACTCAATCTGACCCAAGCCACTCACACAGTACAAAAGGACCGAAATCCAGTACTCAGTCTAACCAAAGCCAATTACACAGTACAGAAGAACCGGGACCCAGTACCCAGTCTAACCAAATCCAATCACACAGTACAGAAGGACCGGAACCCAGTACTCAGTCTTACCCAAATACACTCACAAATTCCTGAAAGAACAGGACCCAGTACTCAATCTGCACAAGCCACTTACATAGTACAGATGGAACAGGACCCAGTACTCAGTCTGACACAAGCCACTCACACAGTAGAGAAGGACCGGGACCCAGTACTCAGTCTAACCAAAGCCACTCACACAGTACAGAGGGACAAGGACCAAGTACCCAGTCTAACCAAAGCCACTTACACAGTACAGAAGGACTGGGACCCAGTACCCAGTCTAAACAAAGCCACTCACACAGTACAGAAGGACCGGGACCCAGTACTCGGTATAACCAAAGCCAATCACACAGTACAGAAGGACCGGGACCCAGTACTCAGTCTAACCAAAGCCACTCACACAGTACAGAGGGACCGGGACCCAGTACTCAGTCTAACCAAAGCCACTCACACAGTACAGAAGAACCGGGACCCAGTATACAGTCTAACCAAAGCCACTCACACAGTACAGAAGAACCGGGACCCAGTATACAGTCTAACCAAAGCCACTTGCACAGTACAGAAGAACCGGGACCCAGAATACAGTCTAACCAAAGCCACTCACACAGTACAGAAGAACCGGGACCCAGTATTCAGTCTAACCAAAGCCACTCACACAGTACAGAAGAACCGGGACCCAGTATACAGTCTAACCAAAGCCACTCACACAGTACAGAAGAAATGGGACCCAGTATTCAGTCTAACCAAAGCCACTCACACAGTACAGAAGAACCGGGACCCAGTATTCAGTCTAACCAAAGCCACTCACACAGTACAGAAGAACCGGGACCCAGTATACAGTCTAACCAAAGCCACTCACACAGTACAGAAGAACCGGGACCCAGTATACAGTCTAACCAAAGCCACTCGCACAGTACAGAAGAACCGGGACCCAGTATACAGTCTAACCAAAGCCACTCCCACAGTACAGAAGAACCGGGACCCAGTATTCAGTCTAACCAAAGCCACTCACACAGTACAGAAGAACCGGGACCCAGTACCCAGTCTAACCAAAGCCACTCACACAGTACAGAAGAACCGGGACCCAGTATTCAGTCTAACCAAAGCCACTCACACAGTACAGAAGAACCGGGACCCAGTATTCAGTCTAACCAAAGCCACTCACACAGTACAGAAGGACCGGGACCCAGTACCCAGTCTAACCAAAGCCACTCACACAGTACAGAAGAACCGGGACCCAGTACCCAGTCTAACCAAAGCCACTCACACAGTACAGAAGAACCAGGACCCAGTATTCAGTCTAACCAAAGCCACTCACACAGTACAGAAGAACCGGGACCCAGTATTCAGTCTAAACAAAGCCACTCACACAGTACAGAAGAACCGGGACCCAGTACTCAGTCTAACCAAAGCCACTCACATAGTACAGAAGAACCGGGACCCAGTATACAGTCTAACCAAAGCCACTCACACAGTACAGAAGAACCGGGACCCAGTACCCAGTCTAACCAAAGCCACTCACACAGTACAGAGGGACCGGGACCCAGTATACAGTCTAACCAAAGCCACTCACACAGTACAGAAGAACCGGGACCAAGTACCCAGTCTAACCAAAGCCACTCACACAGTACAGAGTGACCGGGACCCTGTACCCAGTCTAACCAAAGCCACTCACACAGTACAGAAAAACCGGGACCCAGTACCCAGTCTAACCAAAGCCACGCACACAGTACAGAAGAACCGGGACCCAGTATTCAGTCTAACCAAAGCCACTCACACAGTACAGAAGAACCGGGACCCAGTATTCAGTCTAACCAAAGCCACTCACATAGTACAGAAGAACCGGGACCCAGTATTCAGTCTAACCAAAGTCACTCACACAGTACAGAAGAACCAGGACCCAGTATTCAGTCTAACCAAAGCCACTCACACAGTACAGAGGGACCGGGACCCAGTACCCAGTCTAACCAAAGCCACTCACACAGTACAGAAGGACCAGGACCCAGTACTCAGTCTAACCAAAGCCACTCACACAGTACAGAAGGACCAGGACCCAGTACTCAGTCTAACCAAATCCAATCACACAGTACAGAAGGACCGGGACCCAGTACTCAGTCTAACCAAAGCCACTCACACAGTACAGAAGGACCAGGACCCAGTACTCAGTCTAACCAAAGCCACTTACACAGTACAGAAGGACCGGGACCCAGTACCCAGTCTAACCAAAACCACTTACACAGTACAAAAGGACCGAAATCCAGTACTCAGTCTAACCAAAGCCAATTACACAGTACAGAAGAACCGGGACCCAGTACCCAGTCTAACCAAATCCAATCACACAGTACAGAAGGACCGGGACACAATTCTCAGTCTAACCAAAGACACTCACACAGTACAGAATGACCGGGACCCATACCCAGTCTAACCAAAGCCACTCACACAGTACAGAAGGACCAGTACCCAGTACTCAGTCTGACACAAGCCACTCACACAGTAGAGAAGGACCGGGACCCAGTACTCAGTCTAACCAAAGCCACTCACACAGTACAGAGGGACCAGGACCAAGTACCCAGTCTAACAAAAGCCACTTACACAGTACAGAAGGACTGGGACCCAGTACCCAGTCTAAACAAAGCCACTCACACAGTACAGAAGGACCGGGACCCAGTACTCGGTATAACCAAAGCCAATCACACAGTACAGAAGGACCGGGACCCAGTACTCAGTCTAACCAAAGCCACTCACACAGTACAGAGGGACCGGGACCCAGTACTCAGTCTAACCAAAGCCAATCACACAGTACAGAAGGACCGGGACCCAGTACTCAGTCTAATCAAAGCCACTCACACAGTACAGAGGAACCGGGACCCAGTACTCAGTCTAACCAAAGCCACTCACACAGTACAGAAGAACCGGGACCCAGTATACAGTCTAACCAAAGCCACTCGCACAGTACAGAAGAATTGGGACCCAGTATACAGTCTAACCAAAGCCACTCACACAGTACAGAAGAACCGGGACCCAGTATTCAGTCTAACCAAAGCCACTCACACAGTACAGAAGAACCGGGACCCAGTATTCAGTCTAACCATAGCCACTCACACAGTACAGAAGAACCGGGACCCAGTACCCAGTCTAACCAAAGCCACTCACACAGTACAGAAGAACCGGGACCCAGTATTCAGTCTAACCAAAGCCACTCACACAGTACAGAATGACCGGGACCCATACCCAGTCTAACCAAAGCCACTCACAAAGTACAGAAGGACCAGTACCCAGTACTCAGTCTGACACAAGCCACTCACACAGTAGAGAAGGACCGGGACCCAGTACTCAGTCTAACCAAAGCCACTCACACAGTACAGAGGGACCAGGACCAAGTACCCAGTCTAACCAAAGCCACTTACACAGTACAGAAGGACCGGGACCCAGTACCCAGTCTAAACAAAGCCACTCACACAGTACAGAAGGACCGGGACCCAGTACTCGGTATAACCAAAGCCAATCACACAGTACAGAAGGACCGGGACCCAGTACTCAGTCTAACCAAAGCCACTCACACAGTACAGAGGGACCGGGACCCAGTACTCAGTCTAACCAAAGCCAATCACACAGTACAGAAGGACCGACGCCCAGTACTCAGTCTAATCAAAGCCACTCACACAGTACAGAGGAACCGGGACCCAGTACTCAGTCTAACCAAAGCCACTCACACAGTACAGAAGAACCGGGACCCAGTATACAGTCTAACCAAAGCCACTCACACAGTACAGAAGAACCGGGACCCAGTACCCAGTCTAACCAAAGCCACTCACACAGTACAGAAGAACCGGGACCCAGTATTCAGTCTAACCAAAGCCACTCACACAGTACAGAAGAACCGGGACCCAGTATTCAGTCTAACCAAAGCCAATCACACAGTACAGAAGAACCGGGACCCAGTATACAGTCTAACCAAAGCCACTCACACAGTACAGAAGAACCGGGACCCAGTATACAGTCTAACCAAAGCCACTCGCACAGTACAGAAGAACCGGGACTCAGTATACAGTCTAACCAAAGCCACTCACACAGTACAGAAGAACCGGGACCCAGTATTCAGTCTAACCAAAGCCACTCACACAGTACAGAAGAACCGGGACCCAGTACCCAGTCTAACCAAAGCCACTCACACAGTACAGAAGAACCGGGACCCAGTATTCAGTCTAACCAAAGCCACTCACACAGTACAGAAGAACCGGGACCCAGTATTCAGTCTAACCAAAGCAACTCACACAGTACAGAAGGACCGGGACCCAGTACCCAGTCTAACCAAAGCCACTCACACAGTACAGAAGAACCGGGACCCAGTACCCAGTCTAACCAAAGCCACTCACACAGTACAGAAGAACCGGGACCCAGTATTCAGTCTAACCAAAGCCACTTACACAGTACAGAAGAACCGGGACCCAGTATTCAGTCTAACCAAAGCCACTCACACAGTACAGAAGAACCGGGACCCAGTACTCAGTCTAACCAAAGCCACTCACATAGTACAGAAGAACCGGGACCCAGAATACAGTCTAACCAAAGCCACTCACACAGTACAGAAGAACCGGGACCCAGTACCCAGTCTAACCAAAGCAACTCACACAGTACAGAGGGACCGGGACCCAGTATACAGTCTAACCAAAGCCACTCACACAGTACAGAAGAACCGGGACCCAGTCTAACCAAAGCCACTCACACAGTACAGAGGGACCGGGACCCAGTACCCAGTCTAACCAAAGCCACTCACACAGTACAGAAGAACCGGGACCCAGTACCCAGTCTAACCAAAGCCACTCACACAGTACAGAAGAACCGGGACCCAGTATTCAGTCTAAACAAAGCCACTCACACAGTACAGAAGAACCGGGACCCAGTATTCAGTCTAACCAAAGCAACTCACATAGTACAGAAGAACCGGGACCCAGTATTCTGTCTAACCAAAGTCACTCACACAGTACAGAAGAACCAGGACCCAGTATTCAGTCTAACCAAAGCCACTCACACAGTACAGAGGGACCGGGACCCAGTACCCAGTCTAACCAAAGCCACTCACACAGTACAGAAGGACCAGGACCCAGTACTCAGTCTTACCAATGCCACTCACACAGTACAGAAGGACCAGGACCCAGTACTCAGTCTAACCAAATCCAATCACACAGTACAGAAGGACCGGGACCAAGTACTCAGTCTAACCAAAGCCACTTACACAGTACAGAAGGACCGAGACCCAGTTCCCAGTCTAACCAAAACCACTTACACAGTACAAAAGGACCGAAATCCAGTACTCAGTCTAACCAAAGCCAATTACACAGTACAGAAGAACCGGGACCCAGTACCCAGTCTAACCAAATCCAATCACACAGTACAGAAGGACCGGAACCCAGTACTCAGTCTTACCCAAATACACTCACAAATTCCTGAAAGAACAGGACCCAGTACTCAATCTGCACAAGCCACTTACATAGTACAGATGGAACAGGACCCAGAACTCAGTATGACCCAAGGCACTCACACAGTACAGAAGGACAAGGGCCCCGTACTCAGTCTAACCAAAGCCAATTACACAGTACAGATGGAACAGGACCCAGTACTCAGTCTGACCCAAGGCACTCACAAAGTACTGAAGGAACAATACCCAGTACTTAGACTGATCCAAGCCACTCACACAGTACAGAAAGACGGGACCCAGTACTCAGTGTAACCCAAGCCACTTACACAGTACAGAAGGACCGAGACCCAGTACCCAGTCTAACCAAAACCACTTACACAGTACAGAAAGACCGGGACCCAGTATAACCAAAGCCACTAACTCTTTACAGAAGGACCGGGGCCCAGACTCAGTATAACCAAAGCCACTCACAAAGTACTGAAGGACCAGTACCCAGTACTCAATCTGACCCAAGCCACTCACACAGTACAAAAGGACCGAAATCCAGTACTCAGTCTAACCAAAGCCAATTACACAGTACAGAAGAACCGGGACCCAGTACCCAGTCTAACCAAATCCAATCACACAGTACAGAAGGACCGGGACACAATTCTCAGTCTAACCAAAGCCACTCACACAGTACAGAATGACTGTTACCCATACCCAGTCTAACCAAAGCCACTCACACAGTACAGAAGGACCAGTACCCAGTACTCAGTCTAACCAAAGCCACTTACACAGTACAGAAGGACCAAGACCCAGTACCCAATATAACCAAAGCCACTCACACAATACAGAAGGACCAGGACACAGTACTCAGTCTAACACAAGCCACTCACAAAGTACTAAAGGACCAAGACACAGTACTCAGTCTATCCAAGCCACTTACACAGTACAGAAGGACCGGGACCCAGTACTCAGTAAATCCAAAGCCACTCACAAAGTACTGAAGGACCAGTACTCAGTCTGACCCAAGCAACTCCCACAGTATAAAAGAACCAAAATCCAGTACTCAGTCTAACCAAAGCCAATTACATAGTACAGAAGGACCGGGACCCAGTACACAGTGTAACCAAAGCCACTCACACAGTACAGAAGAACCGGGACCCAGTATACAGTCTAACCAAAGCCACTCGCACAGTACAGAAGAACCGGGACTCAGTATACAGTCTAACCAAAGCCACTCACACAGTACAGAAGAACCGGGACCCAGTATACAGTCTAACCAAAGCCACTCGCACAGTACAGAAGAACCGGGACTCAGTATACAGTCTAACCAAAGCCACTCACACAGTACAGAAGAACCGGGACCCAGTATTCAGTCTAACCAAAGCCACTCACACAGTACAGAAGAACCGGGACCCAGTACCCAGTCTAACCAAAGCCACTCACACAGTACAGAAGAACCGGGACCCAGTATTCAGTCTAACCAAAGCCACTCACACAGTACAGAAGAACCGGGACCCAGTATTCAGTCTAACCAAAGCAACTCACACAGTACAGAAGGACCGGGACCCAGTACCCAGTCTAACCAAAGCCACTCACACAGTACAGAAGAACCGGGACCCAGTACCCAGTCTAACCAAAGCCACTCACACAGTACAGAAGAACCGGGACCCAGTATTCAGTCTAACCAAAGCCACTTACACAGTACAGAAGAACCGGGACCCAGTATTCAGTCTAACCAAAGCCACTCACACAGTACAGAAGAACCGGGACCCAGTACTCAGTCTAACCAAAGCCACTCACATAGTACAGAAGAACCGGGACCCAGAATACAGTCTAACCAAAGCCACTCACACAGTACAGAAGAACCGGGACCCAGTACCCAGTCTAACCAAAGCAACTCACACAGTACAGAGGGACCGGGACCCAGTATACAGTCTAACCAAAGCCACTCACACAGTACAGAAGAACCGGGACCCAGTCTAACCAAAGCCACTCACACAGTACAGAGGGACCGGGACCCAGTACCCAGTCTAACCAAAGCCACTCACACAGTACAGAAGAACCGGGACCCAGTACCCAGTCTAACCAAAGCCACTCACACAGTACAGAAGAACCGGGACCCAGTATTCAGTCTAAACAAAGCCACTCACACAGTACAGAAGAACCGGGACCCAGTATTCAGTCTAACCAAAGCAACTCACATAGTACAGAAGAACCGGGACCCAGTATTCTGTCTAACCAAAGTCACTCACACAGTACAGAAGAACCAGGACCCAGTATTCAGTCTAACCAAAGCCACTCACACAGTACAGAGGGACCGGGACCCAGTACCCAGTCTAACCAAAGCCACTCACACAGTACAGAAGGACCAGGACCCAGTACTCAGTCTTACCAAAGCCACTCACACAGTACAGAAGGACCAGGACCCAGTACTCAGTCTAACCAAATCCAATCACACAGTACAGAAGGACCGGGACCAAGTACTCAGTCTAACCAAAGCCACTTACACAGTACAGAAGGACCGAGACCCAGTTCCCAGTCTAACCAAAACCACTTACACAGTACAAAAGGACCGAAATCCAGTACTCAGTCTAACCAAAGCCAATTACACAGTACAGAAGAACCGGGACCCAGTACCCAGTCTAACCAAATCCAATCACACAGTACAGAAGGACCGGGACACAATTCTCAGTCTAACCAAGCCACTCACACAGTACAGAATGACCGGGACCCATACCCAGTCTAACCAAAGCCACTCACACAGTACAGAAGGACCAGTACCCAGTACTCAGTCTGACACAAGCCACTCACACAGTAGAGAAGGACCGGGACCCAGTACTCTGTCTAACCAAAGCCACTCACACAGTACAGAGGGATCAGGACCAAGTACCCAGTCTAACCAAAGCCACTCACACAGTACAGAAGGACCGGGACCCAGTACCCAGTCTAAACAAAGCCACTCACACAGTACAGAAGGACCGGGACCCAGTACTCGGTATAACCAAAGCCAATCACACAGTACAGAAGGACCGGGACCCAGTACTCAGTCTAACCAAAGCCACTCACACAGTACAGAGGGACCGGGACCCAGTACTCAGTCTAACCAAAGCCAATCACACAGTACAGAAGGACCGGGACCCAGTACTCAGTCTAACCAAAGCCACTCACACAGTACAGAGGGACCGGGACCCAGTACTCAGTCTAACCAAAGCCACTCACACAGTACAGAAGGACCGGAACCCAGTACTCAGTCTTACCCAAATACACTCACAAATTCCTGAAAGAACAGGACCCAGTACTCAATCTGCACAAGCCACTTACATAGTACAGATGGAACAGGACCCAGTACTCAGTATGACCCAAGGCACTCACACAGTACAGAAGGACAAGGGCCCCGTACTCAGTCTAACCAAAGCCAATTACACAGTACAGATGGAACAGGACCCAGTACTCAGTCTGACCCAAGGCACTCACAAAGTACTGAAGGAACAATACCCAGTACTTAGACTGATCCAAGCCACTCACACAGTACAGAAAGACGGGACCCAGTACTCAGTGTAACCCAAGCCACTTACACAGTACAGAAGGACCGAGACCCAGTACCCAGTCTAACCAAAACCACTTACACAGTACAGAAAGACCGGGACCCAGTATAACCAAAGCCACTAACTCTTTACAGAAGGACCGGGGCCCAGACTCAGTATAACCAAAGCCACTCACAAAGTACTGAAGGACCAGTACCCAGTACTCAATCTGACCCAAGCCACTCACACAGTACAAAAGGACCGAAATCCAGTACTCAGTCTAACCAAAGCCAATTACACAGTACAGAAGAACCGGGACCCAGTACCCAGTCTAACCAAATCCAATCACACAGTACAGAAGGACCGGGACACAATTCTCAGTCTAACCAAAGCCACTCACACAGTACAGAATGACTGTTACCCATACCCAGTCTAACCAAAGCCACTCACACAGTACAGAAGGACCAGTACCCAGTACTCAGTCTAACCAAAGCCACTTACACAGTACAGAAGGACCAAGACCCAGTACCCAATATAACCAAAGCCACTCACACAATACAGAAGGACCAGGACACAGTACTCAGTCTAACACAAGCCACTCACAAAGTACTAAAGGACCAAGACACAGTACTCAGTCTATCCAAGCCACTTACACAGTACAGAAGGACCGGGACCCAGTACTCAGTAAATCCAAAGCCACTCACAAAGTACTGAAGGACCAGTACTCAGTCTGACCCAAGCAACTCCCACAGTATAAAAGAACCAAAATCCAGTACTCAGTCTAACCAAAGCCAATTACATAGTACAGAAGGACCGGGACCCAGTACACAGTGTAACCAAAGCCACTCACACAGTACAGAAGAACCGGGACCCAGTATACAGTCTAACCAAAGCCACTCGCACAGTACAGAAGAACCGGGACTCAGTATACAGTCTAACCAAAGCCACTCACACAGTACAGAAGAACCGGGACCCAGTATTCAGTCTAACCAAAGCCACTCACACAGTACAGAAGAACCGGGACCCAGTACCCAGTCTAACCAAAGCCACTCACACAGTACAGAAGAACCGGGACCCAGTATTCAGTCTAACCAAAGCCACTCACACAGTACAGAAGAACCGGGACCCAGTATTCAGTCTAACCAAAGCAACTCACACAGTACAGAAGGACCGGGACCCAGTACCCAGTCTAACCAAAGCCACTCACACAGTACAGAAGAACCGGGAACCAGTACCCAGTCTAACCAAAGCCACTCACACAGTACAGAAGAACCGGGACCCAGTATTCAGTCTAACCAAAGCCACTTACACAGTACAGAAGAACCGGGACCCAGTATTCAGTCTAACCAAAGCCACTCACACAGTACAGAAGAACCGGGACCCAGTACTCAGTCTAACCAAAGCCACTCACATAGTACAGAAGAACCGGGACCCAGAATACAGTCTAACCAAAGCCACTCACACAGTACAGAAGAACCGGGACCCAGTACCCAGTCTAACCAAAGCAACTCACACAGTACAGAGGGACCGGGACCCAGTATACAGTCTAACCAAAGCCACTCACACAGTACAGAAGAACCGGGACCCAGTCTAACCAAAGCCACTCACACAGTACAGAGGGACCGGGACCCAGTACCCAGTCTAACCAAAGCCACTCACACAGTACAGAAGAACCGGGACCCAGTACCCAGTCTAACCAAAGCCACTCACACAGTACAGAAGAACCGGGACCCAGTATTCAGTCTAAACAAAGCCACTCACACAGTACAGAAGAACCGGGACCCAGTATTCAGTCTAACCAAAGCAACTCACATAGTACAGAAGAACCGGGACCCAGTATTCTGTCTAACCAAAGTCACTCACACAGTACAGAAGAACCAGGACCCAGTATTCAGTCTAACCAAAGCCACTCACACAGTACAGAGGGACCGGGACCCAGTACCCAGTCTAACCAAAGCCACTCACACAGTACAGAAGGACCAGGACCCAGTACTCAGTCTTACCAAAGCCACTCACACAGTACAGAAGGACCAGGACCCAGTACTCAGTCTAACCAAATCCAATCACACAGTACAGAAGGACCGGGACCAAGTACTCAGTCTAACCAAAGCCACTTACACAGTACAGAAGGACCGAGACCCAGTACCCAGTCTAACCAAAACCACTTACACAGTACAAAAGGACCGAAATCCAGTACTCAGTCTAACCAAAGCCAATTACACAGTACAGAAGAACCGGGACCCAGTACCCAGTCTAACCAAATCCAATCACACAGTACAGAAGGACCGGGACACAATTCTCAGTCTAACCAAAGCCACTCACACAGTACAGAATGACCGGGACCCATACCCAGTCTAACCAAAGCCACTCACACAGTACAGAAGGACCAGTACCCAGTACTCAGTCTGACACAAGCCACTCACACAGTAGAGAAGGACCGGGACCCAGTACTCTGTCTAACCAAAGCCACTCACACAGTACAGAGGGATCAGGACCAAGTACCCAGTCTAACCAAAGCCACTCACACAGTACAGAAGGACCGGGACCCAGTACCCAGTCTAAACAAAGCCACTCACACAGTACAGAAGGACCGGGACCCAGTACTCGGTATAACCAAAGCCAATCACACAGTACAGAAGGACCGGGACCCAGTACTCAGTCTAACCAAAGCCACTCACACAGTACAGAGGGACCGGGACCCAGTACTCAGTCTAACCAAAGCCAATCACACAGTACAGAAGGACCGGGACCCAGTACTCAGTCTAACCAAAGCCACTCACACAGTACAGAGGGACCGGGACCCAGTACTCAGTCTAACCAAAGCCACTCACACAGTACAGAAGGACCGGAACCCAGTACTCAGTCTTACCCAAATACACTCACAAATTCCTGAAAGAACAGGACCCAGTACTCAATCTGCACAAGCCACTTACATAGTACAGATGGAACAGGACCCAGTACTCAGTATGACCCAAGGCACTCACACAGTACAGAAGGACAAGGGCCCCGTACTCAGTCTAACCAAAGCCAATTACACAGTACAGATGGAACAGGACCCAGTACTCAGTCTGACCCAAGGCACTCACAAAGTACTGAAGGAACAATACCCAGTACTTAGACTGATCCAAGCCACTCACACAGTACAGAAAGACGGGACCCAGTACTCAGTGTAACCCAAGCCACTTACACAGTACAGAAGGACCGAGACCCAGTACCCAGTCTAACCAAAACCACTTACACAGTACAGAAAGACCGGGACCCAGTATAACCAAAGCCACTAACTCTTTACAGAAGGACCGGGGCCCAGACTCAGTATAACCAAAGCCACTCACAAAGTACTGAAGGACCAGTACCCAGTACTCAATCTGACCCAAGCCACTCACACAGTACAAAAGGACCGAAATCCAGTACTCAGTCTAACCAAAGCCAATTACACAGTACAGAAGAACCGGGACCCAGTACCCAGTCTAACCAAATCCAATCACACAGTACAGAAGGACCGGGACACAATTCTCAGTCTAACCAAAGCCACTCACACAGTACAGAATGACTGTTACCCATACCCAGTCTAACCAAAGCCACTCACACAGTACAGAAGGACCAGTACCCAGTACTCAGTCTGACACAAGCCACTCACACAGTAGAGAAGGACCGGGACCCAGTACTCAGTCTAACCAAAGCCACTTACACAGTACAGAAGGACCAAGACCCAGTACCCAATATAACCAAAGCCACTCACACAATACAGAAGGACCAGGACACAGTACTCAGTCTAACACAAGCCACTCACAAAGTACTAAAGGACCAAGACACAGTACTCAGTCTATCCAAGCCACTTACACAGTACAGAAGGACCGGGACCCAGTACTCAGTAAATCCAAAGCCACTCACAAAGTACTGAAGGACCAGTACTCAGTCTGACCCAAGCAACTCCCACAGTATAAAAGAACCAAAATCCAGTACTCAGTCTAACCAAAGCCAATTACATAGTACAGAAGGACCGGGACCCAGTACACAGTGTAACCAAATCCAATCACACAGTACAGAAGGACCGGGACACAATTCTCAGTCTAACCAAAGCCACTCACACAGTACAGATGGAACAGGACCCAGTACTCAATCTGACCAAAGGCACTCACACAGTACTGAAGGAACGATACCCAGTACTTAGACTGATCCAAGCCACTTACACAGTACAGAAGGACCGAGACCCAGTACTCAGTCTAACAAAAGCCACTTACACAGTACAGAAGGACCGGGACCCAGTACTCAGTATAACCAAAGCCACTCACAAAGTACTGAAGGACCAGTACCCAGTACTCAGTCTGACCCAAGCCACTCCCACAGTACAAAAGGACCGAAATCCAGTACTCAGTCTAACCAAAGCCAATAACACAGTACAGAAGATCCGGGACCCAGTACCCAGTTTAACCAAATCCAATTACACAGTACAGAAGGACCGGGACACAATTCTCAGTCTAACCAAAGCCACTCACACAGTACAGAATGACCGGGACCCATACCCAGTCTAACCAAAGCCACTCACACAATACTGAAGGACCAGGACCAAGTAATCAGTCTAACCAAAGCCACTCACAAAGTACTGAAGGACCGTGACACAGTACTAAGTCTGAGCCAAGCCACTCACAAACTACTGATGGACCGGTCGGTACCCAGTACTCAGTCTGACCCAAGCCACTCACACAATACAGAAGAACCGTTACCCAGTACTCAGTATAACCAAAGCCACTCACAAAGTACTGAAGGACCAGTACCCAGTACTCAGTCTGACCCAAGCCACTCACACAGTACAAAAGGACCGGGACCCAGAACTCAGTCTAACCAAAGCCACTTATACAGTACAGAAGGACCGGGACACAATTCTCAGTCTAACCAAAGCCACTCACACAGTACAGAAGGACCAGAACCCAGTACTCAGTTAATCCAAAGCCACTTACACAGTAGAGCAGGACTGGGACCCAGTACTCAGTCTAACCAAAGCCAGTCACAAAGTACTGAAGGACCGGGAACCAGTACTCAGTCTGACCCAAGCCACTCACAAATTACTGATTGACCGGGACCCAGTACTTAGTCTGACCCATGCCACTCACACAGAACAGATGACCGGGACCCAGTACCCAGTCTAAATAAAGCCACTCACACAGTACAGAAGGACTGGTACCCAGTAATCAGTCTTACTCAAGCAACTCACAAAGTACTGAAAGACCGGGACCCAGTACTCAATCTGCACAAGCCACTCACAAAGTACTGAAGGACCAATACCCAGCACTTAGTCTGATGCAAGCCACACACACAGTACAGAAGGACCGGGACCCAGTACTCAGTGTAACCCAAGTCACTTACACAGTACAGAAGGACCGGGACCCAGTACTCAGGATAACAAAAGCCACTCACACAGTACAAAAGAACCTGGACCCATTACCCAGTCTAACCAATGCCACTCACACAGTACAGAAGGACCAGGACCCAGTACCCAGTCTAACCAAAGCCACTTACACAGTACAGAGGGACCGGGACCCAGTACTCGGTATAACCAAAGCCACTCACAAAGTACTAAAGGACCAGTACTCAGTCTGACCGAAGCCACTCACACAGTATAAAAGGACCGGGACACAGTACTCAGTCTAACCAAAGCCACTTACACAGTACAGAATAACCGGGACCCAGTACCCAGTCTATCTAAAGCCATTCACACAGTACTGAAGGACCAGGACCAAGTACTCAGTCTAACCAAAGCCATTCACAAAGTACTGAAGGACCAGGACCCAGTACTAAGTCTGAGCCAAGCCACTCACAAATTAGTGATGGACCATTACCCAATACTCAGTCTGACCCAAACTATTCACAATGTACAGAGGGACCGGGACCCAGTACTCAGTGTGACCCAAGCCACTCACACAGTACAGAAGTACCGGGACCTAGTACCCAGTCTAACCAAAGCCACTCACACAGTACAGAAGGACCGGAACCCAGTACTCAGTCTAACCAAAGCCAATTACACAGTAGAGAAGGACCGGGACCCAGTACTCAGTTTAACCAAAGCCACTCACACAGTACAGAAGGACCGGAACCCAGTACTCAGTTTAACCAAAGCCACTTACACAGTACAGAAGGACCGGAACCCAGTACTGTTTAACCAAAGCCACTCACACAGTACAGAAGGACCGGAACTCAGTACTCAGTTTAACCAAAGCCACTCACACAGTACAAAAGGACCTGTACCCATTACCCAGTCTAACAAAAGCCACTCAAAAAGTACTGAAGGACCGGGACCCAGTATTCAGTCTAACCAAAGCCACTCACATAGTACAGACGAACCGGGACCCAGTATTCAGTCTAACCAAAGTCACTCACACAGTACAGAAGAACCAGGACCCAGTATTCAGTCTAACCAAAGCCACTCACACAGTACAGAGGGACCGGGACCCAGTACCCAGTCTAACCAAAGCCACTCACACAGTACAGAAGGACCGGGACCCAGTACTCAGTCTAACCAAAGCCACTCACACAGTACAGAAGGACCAGGACCCAGTACTCAGTCTAACCAAAGCCAATCACACAGTACAGAAGGACCGGGACCCAGTACTCAGTCTAACCAAATCCAATCACACAGTACAGAAGAACCGAGACCCAGTACCCAGTCTAACCAAAACCACTTACACAGTACAAAAGGACCGAAATCCAGTACTCAGTCTAACCAAAGCCAATTACACAGTACAGAAGAACCGGGACCCAGTACCCAGTCTAACCAAATCCAATCACACAGTACAGAAGGACCGGGACACAATTCTCAGTCTAACCAAAGCCACTCACACAGTACAGAATGACCGGGACCCATACCCAGTCTAACCAAAGCCACTCACACAGTACAGAAAGACCAGTATCCAGTACTCAGTCTGACACAAGCCACTCACACAGTAGAGAAGGACCGGGACCCAGTACTCAGTCTAACCAAAGCCACTCACACAGTACAGAGGGACCAGGACCAAGTACCCAGTCTAACCAAAGCCACTCACACAGTACAGAAGGACCGGGACCCAGTACCCAGTCTAACCAAAGCCACTCACACAGTACAGAAGGACCAGGACCCAGTACTCAGTCTAACCAAAGCCACTCACACAGTACAGAGGGACCGGGACCCAGTACTCAGTCTAACCAAAGCCACTCACACAGTACAGAGGGACCGGGACCCAGTACTCAGTCTAACCAAAGCCACTCACACAGTACAGAAGGACCGGAACCCAGTACTCAGTCTTACCCAAATACACTCACAAATTCCTGAAAGAACAGGACCCAGTACTCAATCTGCACAAGCCACTTACATAGTACAGATGGAACAGGACCCAGAACTCAGTATGACCCAAGGCACTCACACAGTACAGAAGGACCAGGGCCCAGTACTCAGTCTAACCAAAGCCAATTACACAGTACAGATGGAACAGGACCCAGTACTCAGTCTGACCCAAGGCACTCACAAAGTACTGAAGGAACGATACCCAGTACTTAGACTGATCCAAGCCACTCACACAGTACAGAAAGACGGGACCCAGTACTCAGTGTAACCCAAGCCACTTACACAGTACAGAAGGACCGATACCCAGTACCCAGTCTAACCAAAACCACTTACACAGTACAGAAAGACCGGGACCCAGTATAACCAAAGCCACTAACACTTTACAGAAGGACCGGGGCCCAGTACTCAGTATAACCAAAGCCACTCACAAAGTACTGAAGGACCAGTACCCAGTACTCAGTCTGACCCAAGCCACTCACACAGTACAAAAGGACCGAAATCCAGTACTCTGTCTAACCAAAGCCAATTACACAGTACAGAAGAACCGGGACCCAGTACCCAGTCTAACCAAATCCAATCACACAGTACAGAAGGACCGGGACACAATTCTCAGTCTAACCAAAGCCACTCACACAGTACAGAATGACCGGGACCAATACCCAGTCTAACCAAAGCAACTCACACAGTACAGAAGGACCAGTACCCAGTACTCAGTCTGACACAAGCCACTCACACAGTAGAGAAGGACCGGGACCCAGTACTCAGTCTAACCAAAGCCACTTACACAGTACAGAAGGACCAAGACCCAGTACCCAATATAACCAAAGCCACTCACACAGTACAGAAGGACCAGGACACAGTACTCAGTCTAACACAAGCCATTTACAAAGTACTAAAGGACCAAGACACAGTACTCAGTCTATCCAAGCCACTTACACAGTACAGAAGGACCGGGACCCAGTACTCAGTAAATCCAAAGCCACTCACAAAGTACTGAAGGACCAGTACTCAGTCTGACCCAAGCCACTCCCACAGTATAAAAGAACCAAAATCCAGTACTCAGTCTAACCAAAGCCAATTACATAGTACAGAAGGACCGGGACCCAGTACACAGTGTAACCAAATCCAATCACACAGTACAGAAGGACCGGGACACAATTCTCAGTCTAACCAAAGCCACTCACACAGTACAGATGGAACAGGACCCAGTACTCAATCTGACCCAAGGCACTCACAAAGTACTGAAGGAACGATACCAGTACTTAGAATGATCCAAGCCACTTACACAGTACAGAAGGACCGAGACCCAGTACTCAGTATAACCAAAGCCACTCACAAAGTACTGAAGGACCAGTACCCAGTACTCAGTCTGACCCAAGCCACTCACACAGTACAAAAGGACCGAAATCCAGTACTCAGTCTAACCAAAGCCAATAACACAGTACAGAAGATCCGGGACCCAGTACCCAGTTTACCCAAATCCAATCACACAGTACAGAAGGACCGGGACACAATTCTCAGTCTAGCCAAAGCCACTCACACAATACTGAAGGGCCAGGACCAAGTAATCAGTCTAACCAAAGCTACTCACACAGTACAGAATGACCAGGACCCAGTAATCAGTCTAACCAAAGCCACTCACAAAGTACTGAAGGACCGTGACACAGTACTAAGTCTGAGCCAAGCCACTCACAAACTACTGATGGACCGGTCGGTACCCAGTACTCAGTCTGACCCAAGCCACTCACACAATACAGAAGAACCGTTACCCAGTACTCAGTCTAACCCAAGTCACGTATACAGTAAAGAAGGATCGGGACCCATACCCAGTTTAACCAAAGCCACTCACACAGTACAGAAGGACCGGGACCCAGTACTCAGTATAACCAAAGCCACTCACAAAGTACTGAAGGACCAGTACCCAGTACTCAATCTGACCCAAGCCACTCACACAGTACAAAAGGACCGGGACCCTGAACTCAGTCTAACCAAAGCCACTTATACAGTACAGAAGGACCGGGACACAATTCTCAGTCTAACCAAAGCCACTCACACAGTACAGAAGGACCAGAACCCAGTACTCAGTTAATCCAAAGCCACTTACACAGTAGAGAAGGACTGGGACCCAGTACTCAGTCTAACCAAAGCCAGTCACAAAGTACTGAAGGACCGGGAACCAGTACTCAGTCTGACCCAAGCCACTCACAAATTACTGATTGACCGGGACCCAGTACTTAGTCTGACCCATGCCACTCACACAGAACAGATGACCGGGACCCAGTACCCAGTCTAAATAAAGCCACTCACACAGTACAGAAGGACTGGTACCCAGTAATCAGTCTTACTCAAGCAACTCACAAAGTACTGAAAGACCAGGACCCAGTACTCAATCTGCACAAGCCACTCACAAAGTACTGAAGGACCAATACCCAGCACTTAGTCTGATGCAAGCCACACACACAGTACAGAAGGACCGGGACCCAGTACTCAGTGTAATCCAAGTCACTTACACAGTACAGAAGGACCGGGACCCAGTACTCAGGCTAACAAAAGCCACTCACACAGTACAGAAGGACCGGGACCCAGTACTCAGGCTAACAAAAGCCACTCACACAGTACAAAAGGACCTGGACCCATTACCCAGTCTAACCAATGCCACTCACACAGTACAGAAGGACCAGGACCCAGTACCCAGTCTAACCAAAGCCACTTACACAGTACAGAAAGACCGGGACCCAGTACTCGGTATAACCAAAGCCACTCACAAAGTACTAAAGGACCAGTGCTCAGTCTGACCGAAGCCACTCACACAGTATAAAAGGACCGGGACACAGTACTCAGTATAACCAAAGCCACTCACAAAGTACTGAAGGACCAGTACCCAGTACTCAATCTGACCCAAGCCACTCACACAGTACAAAAGGACCGGGACCCTGAACTCAGTCTAACCAAAGCCACTTATACAGTACAGAAGGACCGGGACACAATTCTCAGTCTAACCAAAGCCACTCACACAGTACAGAAGGACCAGAACCCAGTACTCAGTTAATCCAAAGCCACTTACACAGTAGAGAAGGACTGGGACCCAGTACTCAGTCTAACCAAAGCCAGTCACAAAGTACTGAAGGACCGGGAACCAGTACTCAGTCTGACCCAAGCCACTCACAAATTACTGATTGACCGGGACCCAGTACTTAGTCTGACCCATGCCACTCACACAGAACAGATGACCGGGACCCAGTACCCAGTCTAAATAAAGCCACTCACACAGTACAGAAGGACTGGTACCCAGTAATCAGTCTTACTCAAGCAACTCACAAAGTACTGAAAGACCAGGACCCAGTACTCAATCTGCACAAGCCACTCACAAAGTACTGAAGGACCAATACCCAGCACTTAGTCTGATGCAAGCCACACACACAGTACAGAAGGACCGGGACCCAGTACTCAGTGTAATCCAAGTCACTTACACAGTACAGAAGGACCGGGACCCAGTACTCAGGCTAACAAAAGCCACTCACACAGTACAGAAGGACCGGGACCCAGTACTCAGGCTAACAAAAGCCACTCACACAGTACAAAAGGACCTGGACCCATTACCCAGTCTAACCAATGCCACTCACACAGTACAGAAGGACCAGGACCCAGTACCCAGTCTAACCAAAGCCACTTACACAGTACAGAAAGACCGGGACCCAGTACTCGGTATAACCAAAGCCACTCACAAAGTACTAAAGGACCAGTGCTCAGTCTGACCGAAGCCACTCACACAGTATAAAAGGACCGGGACACAGTACTCAGTCTAACCAAAGCCACTTACACACTACAGAATAACCTGGACCCAGTACCCAGTCTAACTAAAGCCATTCACACAGTACTGAAGGACCAGGACCAAGTACTCAGTCTAACCAAAGCCATTCACAAAGTACTGAAGGACCAGGACCCAGTACTAAGTCTGAGCCAAGCCACTCACAAATTAGTGATGGACCATTACCCAATACTCAGTTTGACCCAAACTATTCACAAAGTACAGAGGGACCGGGACCCAGTACTCAGTGTGACCCAAGCCACTCACACAGTACAGATTCACTGGGACCCAGTACTCAGTCTAACCAAAGCCACTAACACAGTACAGAAGTACCGGAACCCAGTACTCAGTTTAACCAAAGCCAATTACACAGTAGAGAAGGACCGGAACCCAGTACTCAGTTTAACCAAAGCCAATTACACAGTAGAGAAGGACCGGAACCCAGTACTCAGTTTAACCAAAGCCACTTACACAGTACAGAAGGACCGGAACCCAGTACTGTTTAACCAAAGCCACTCACACAGTACAGAAGGACCGGAACCCAGTACTCAGTTTAACCAAAGCCACTCACACAGTACAAAAGGACCTGTACCCATTACCCAGTCTAACAAAAGCCACTCAAAAAGTACTGAAGGACCGGGACGCAGTACTCAGTCTGACCCAAGCCACTCACAAATTACTGATGGACCAGTACCCAGTACTCAGTCTAACCCATGCCACTCACACAGTACAAAAGGACTGGGACCCAGAACTCAGTCTAACCAAAGCCACTTATACAGTACAGAAGGAACAGGACCCAGTACCTAGTCTACCCAAAGCCACTCACACAGTACAGAAGGACCAGGACCCAGTACCCAGTCTAACCAAATCCAATCACTCAGTACAGAAGGACCGGGGCACAATTCTCAGTCTAACCAAAGCCACTCACACAGTACAGGAGGGCCGGGACCGCAACTTGCACAGACCAAACTCACATGTTTCCTGAAATCCTGCAACTCGCACAGATCAAACAAACATGTTTCCCGCAATCCTGCAACTCGCACAGACCAAACTTACATGTTTCCCGCAATTCTGTAACTCGCATAGACCAACCTCAAATGTTTCCCACAATCCTGCAACTTGCAGAGACCAAACTCACGTTTCCCACAATCCTGTAACTCGCACAGACCAAACTCACATTTTCTGCAATCCTGCAACTCGCACAGACCAAACTCACATGTTTCCCGCAATTCTGCAACTCGCACAGAAAATACTCACGTTTCCCGCAATCCTGCAACTCGCACAGACCAAATTAACATGTTTCCCGAAATCCTTCAACTCACTGAGACCAAACTCACATTTCTCGCAATCCTGCAACTTACACAAACCAAACTCACATGTTTCCTGAAATCCTGTAACTCGCACAGATCAAAGTCACGTTTCCCGCAATCCTGCAACTCGCATAAACCAAACTCACATGTTTCCCGCAATCCTGCAACTCGCACATTCCAAACTCACGTTTCCCGCAATCCTGTAACTCGCAAAAACCAAACTCACATTTTCTGCAATCCTGCAACTCGCAAAGACCAAACTCACATGTGTCCCGTAATTCTGCAACTCGCACAGCCCAAACTCACGTTTCCCGCAATCCTTCAGCTCACATAGACCAAACTCACATGTTTCTCGCAATCCTGCAACTTGCACAGACAATACTCACATGTTTCCTGAAATCCTGCAATTCACACAGTCATTTTCACATGTTTCCAACAATCCTGCAACTCGCACAGACCAAACTCACGTTTCCGGCAATCCTGCAACGTGCATAATCCAAACTCACCTGTTTCCCGCAATCCTGCAACTCACACATTCCAAACTCACATGTTTTCTGCAATCTTGCAACTTGCATAGACCAAACTCACGTTTCCTACAATCCTGCAACTTGCACAGACCAAACTCGCATGCTTACCACAAACTTGCAACTCGCACAGTCCAAACTCACATTTCTCGCAATCCTGCAATTCTGATAGACCAAACTCACATTTCCCGCAATCCTGCAACTCGCATAAACCAAACTCACATGTTTCCCACAATCCTGTAACTCGCACAGACCATACTCACATTTTCTACAGTCCTGCAACTCACACAGCCAAACTCACATGTTTCCCACAATCCTGCAACTTGCACAGACCAAATTCACATGTTTCCCACAATCCTGCAACTCGCATAAACCAAACTCACCTGTGTCCCACAATCCTGCAACTCACTAGTGATGAGCACCGGAAATTTTTCGGGTTTTGTGTTTTGGTTTTGGGTTCGGTTCCGCGGCCGTGTTTTGGGTTCGAACGCGTTTTGGCAAAACCTCACCGAATTTTTTTTGTCGGATTCGGGTGTGTTTTGGATTTGGGTGTTTTTTTCAAAAAACACTAAAAAACAGCTTAAATCATAGAATTTGGGGTTCATTTTGATCCCAAAGTATTATTAACCTCAATAACCATAATTTCCACTCATTTTCAGTCTATTCTGAACACCTCACACCTCACAATATTATTTTTAGTCCTAAAATTTGCACCGAGGTCGCTGGATGGCTAAGCGAAGCGACCCAAGTGGCCGACACAAACACCTGGCCCATCTAGGAGTGGCACTGCAGTGTCACGCAGGATGGCCCTTCCAAAAAACACTCCCCAAACAGCACATGACGCAAAGAAAAAAAGAGGCGCAATGAGGTAGCTGTGTGAGTAAGATAAGCGACCCTAGTGGCCGACACAAACACCTGGCCCATCTAGGAGTGGCACTGCAGTGTCACGCAGGATGGCCCTTCCAAAAAACACTCCCCAAACAGCACATGACGCAAAGAAAAAAAAGAGGCGCAATGAGGTAGCTGTGTGAGTAAGCTAAGCGACCCTAGTGGCCGACACAAACACCTGGCCCATCTAGGAGTGGCACTGCAGTGTCACGCAGGATGGCCCTTCCAAAAAACACTCCCCAAACAGCACATGACGCAAAGAAAAAAAGAGGCGCAATGAGGTAGCTGTGTGAGTAAGCTAAGCGACCCTAGTGGCCGACACAAACACCTGGCCCATCTAGGAGTGGCACTGCAGTGTCACGCAGGATGGCCCTTCCAAAAAACACTCCCCAAACAGCACATGACGCAAAGAAAAAAAGAGGCGCAATGAGGTAGCTGTGTGAGTAAGCTAAGCGACCCTAGTGGCCGACACAAACACCTGGCCCATCTAGGAGTGGCACTGCAGTGTCACGCAGGATGGCCCTTCCAAAAAACACTCCCCAAACAGCAGCACATGACGCAAAGAAGAAAAAAAAGAGGCGCAATGAGGTAGCTGTGTGAGTAAGCTAAGCGACCATAGTGGCCGACACAAACACCTGGCCCATCTAGGAGTGGCACTGCAGTGTCACGCAGGATGGCCCTTCCAAAAAACACTCCCCAAACAGCACATGACGCAAAGAAAAAAAGAGGCGCAATGAGGTAGCTGTGTGAGTAAGCTAAGCGACCCTAGTGGCCGACACAAACACCTGGCCCATCTAGGAGTGGCACTGCAGTGTCACGCAGGATGGCCCTTCCAAAAAACACTCCCCAAACAGCAGCACATGACGCAAAGAAGAAAAAAAAGAGGCGCAATGAGGTAGCTGTGTGAGTAAGCTAAGCGACCCTAGTGGCCGACACAAACACCTGGCTCATCTAGGAGTGGCACTGCAGTGTCACGCAGGATGGCCCTTCCAAAAAACACTCCCCAAACAGCACATGATGCAAAGAAAAAAAGGAGGCGCAATGAGGTAGCTGTGTGAGTAAGCTAAGCGACCCTAGTGGCCGACACAAACACCTGGCCCATCTAGGAGTGGCACTGCAGTGTCACGCAGGATGGCCCTTCCAAAAAACACCCCCCAAAGAGCACATGACGCAAAGAAAAATGAAAGAAAAAAGAGGTGCAAGATGGAATTGTCCTTGGGCCCTCCCACCCACCCTTATGTTGTATAAACAGGACATGCACACTTTAACCAACCCATCATTTCAGTGACAGGGTCTGCCACACGACTGTGACTGAAATGACGGGTTGGTTTGGACCCCCACCAAAAAAGAAGCAATTAATCTCTCCTTGCACAAACTGGCTCTACAGAGGCAAGATGTCCACCTCATCATCATCCTCCGATATATCACCGTGTACATCCCCCTCCTCACAGATTATCAATTCGTCCCCACTGGAATCCACCATCTCAGCTCCCTGTGTACTTTGTGGAGGCAATTGCTGCTGGTCAATGTCTCCACGGAGGAATTGATTATAATTCATTTTAATGAACATCATCTTCTCCACATTTTCTGGATGTAACCTCGTACGCCGATTGCTGACAAGGTGAGCGGCGGCACTAAACACTCTTTCGGAGTACACACTTGTGGGAGGGCAACTTAGGTAGAATAAAGCCAGTTTGTGCAAGGGCCTCCAAATTGCCTCTTTTTCCTGCCAGTATAAGTACGGACTGTCTGACGTGCCTACTTGGATGCGGTCACTCATATAATCCTCCACCATTCTTTCAATGGGGAGAGAATCATATGCAGTGACAGTAGACGACATGTCCGTAATCGTTGTCAGGTCCATCAGTCCGAACCAGATGTCAGCATCAGCAGTCGCTCCAGACTGCCCTGCATCACCGCCAGCGGGTGGGCTCGGAATTCTGAGCCTTTTCCTCGCACCCCCAGTTGCGGGAGAATGTGAAGGAGGAGATGTTGACAGCTCGCGTTCCGCTTGACTTGACAATTTTGTCACCAGCAGTTCTTTGAACCCCAGCAGACTTGTGTCTGCCGGAAAGAGAGATCCAAGGTAGGTTTTAAATCTAGGATCGAGCACGGTGGCCAAAATGTAGTGCTCTGATTTCAACAGATTGACCACCCGTGAATCCTTGTTAAGCGAATTAAGGGCTCCATCCACAAGTCCCACATGCCTAGCGGAATCGCTCTGTGTTAGCTCCTCCTTCAATGTCTCCAGCTTCTTCTGCAAAAGCCTGATGAGGGGAATGACCTGACTCAGGCTGGCAGTGTCTGAACTGACTTCACGTGTGGCAAGTTCAAAAGGTTGCAGAACCTTGCACAACGTTGAAATCATTCTCCACTGCGCTTGAGACAGGTGCATTTAACCTCCTATATTGTGCTCAGTTGTATAGGCTTGAATGGCCTTTTGCTGCTCCTCCAACCTCTGAAGCATATAGAGGGTTGAATTCCACCTCGTTACCACTTCTTGCTTCAGATGATGGCAGGGCAGGTTCAGGCGTTTTTGGTGGTGCTCCAGTCTTCTGTACGTGGTGCCTGTACGCTGAAAGTGTCCCGCAATTCTTCTGGCCACCGACAGCATCTCTTGCACGCCCCTCTCGTTTTTTAAATAATTCTGCACCACCAAATTCAAGGTATGTGCAAAACATGGGACGTGCTGGAATTTGCCCATATTTAATGCACACACAATATTGCTGGCGTTGTCCGATGCTACAAATCCACAGGAGAGTCCAATTGGGGTAAGCCATTCTGTGATGATCTTCCTCAGTTGCCGTAAGAGGTTTTTAGCTGTGTGCGTATTCTGGAAAGCGGTGATACAAAGCGTAGCCTGCCTAGGAAAGAGTTGGCGTTTGCGAGATGCTGCTACTGGTGCCGCCGCTGCTGTTCTTGCGGCGGGAGTCCATACATCTACCCAGTGGGCTGTCACAGTCATATAGTCCTGAGCCTGCCCTGCTCCACTTGTCCACATGTCCGTGGTTAAGTGGACATTGGGTACAACTGCATTTTTTAGGACACTGGTGAGTCTTTTTCTGAGGTCTGTGTACATTTTCGGTATCGCCTGCCTAGAGAAATGGAACCTAGATGGTATTTGGTACCGGGGACACAGTACCTCCAACAAGTCTCTAGTTGCCTCTGCAGTAATGATGGATACCGGAACCACGTTTCTCACCGCCCAGGATGCCAAGGCCTCAGTTATCCGCTTTGCAGCAGGATGACTGCTGTGATATTTCATCTTCCTCGCAAAGGACTGTTGGACAGTCAATTGCTTGGTGGAAGTAGTAAAAGTGGTCTTACGAGTACGACTTCCCCTCTGGGATGACCATCGACTCCCAGCAGCAACAACAGCAGCGCCAGCAGCAGTAGGCGTTACACGCAAGGATGCATCGGAGGAATCCCAGGCAGGAGAGGACTCGTCAGAATTGCCAGTGGCAGTGACATGGCCTGCAGGACTATTGGCATTCCTGGGGAAGGAGGAAATTGACACTGAGGGAGTTGGTGGGGTGGTTTGCGTGAGCTTGGTTACAAGAGGAAGGGATTTACTGGTCAGTGGACAGCTTCCGCTGTCGCCCAAAGTTTTTGAACTTGTCACTGACTTATGATGAATGCACTGCAGGTGACGTATAAGGGAGGATGTTCCGAGGTGGTTAACGTCCTTACCCCTACTTATTACAGCTTGACAAAGGCAACACACGGCTTGACAAATGTTGTCCGCATTTCTGTTGAAATACTTCCACACCGAAGAGCTGATTTTTTTGGTATTTTCACCAGGCATGTCAATGGCCCTATTCCTCCCACGGACAACAGGTGTCTCCCCGGGTGCCTGACTTAAACAAACCACCTCACCATCAGAATCCTCCTGGTCAATTTCCTCCCCAGCGCCAGCAACACCCATATCCTCCTCATCCTGGTGTACTTCAACACTGACATCTTCAATCTGACTATCAGGAACTGGACTGCGGGTGCACCTTCCAGCACTTGCAGGGGGTGTGCAAATGGTGGAAGGCGCATGCTCTTCACGTCCAGTGTTGGGAAGGTCAGGCATCGCAAACGACACAATTGGACTCTCCTTGTGGATTTGTGATTTCGAAGAACACACAGTTCTTTGCTGTGCTTTTGCCAGCTTGAGTCTTTTCATTTTTCTAGCGAGAGGCTGAGTGCTTCCATCCTCATGTGAAGCTGAATCACTAGCCATGAACATAGGCCAGGGCCTCAGCCGTTCCTTGCCACTCCGTGTGGTAAATGGCATATTGGCAAGTTTACGCTTCTCCTCTGACAATTTTATTTTAGATTTTTGAGTCCTTTTTTTACTGATATTTGGTGTTTTGGATTTTACATGCTCTGTACTATGACATTGGGCATCGGCCTTGGCAGACGACGTTGCTGGCATTTCATCGTCTCGGCCATGACTAGTGGCAGCAGCTTCAGCACGAGGTGGAAGTTGATCTTGATCTTTCCCTATTTTTGGAACCTCAACATTTTTGTTCTCCATATTTTAATAGGCACAACTAAAAGGCACCTCAGGTAAACAATGGAGATGGATGGATACTAGTATACTTATGGATGGACGAGCGACTGCCGACACAGAGGTAGCTACAGCCGTGGACTACCGTACTGCGTCTGCTGCTAATATAGACTGGATGATAATGATATAAAATATATATATATATATCACTACTGCAGCCGGACAGGTATATATTATATAATGACGGACCTGCTGGACACTGTCAGCAGCACTGCAGACTCCTAAAGTAAGCTACTAGTAGTATCAAGAAGATAGAAAAAAAAAACACCACAGGTAGGTGGTATACAATTATGGATGGACGAGTGACTGCCGACACAGAGGTAGCTACAGCCGTGGACTACCGTACTGCGTCTGCTGCTAATATAGACTGGATGATAATGATATAAAAAATATATATATATATCACTACTGCAGCCGGACAGGTATATATTATATAATGACGGACCTGCTGGACACTGTCAGCAGCACTGCAGACTCCTAAAGTAAGCTACTAGTAGTATCAAGAAGATAGAAAAAAAAAAAAAACACCACAGGTAGGTGGTATACAATTATGGATGGACGAGCGACTGCCGACACAGAGGTAGCTACAGCCGTGGACTACCGTACTGCGTCTGCTGCTAATATAGACTGGATGATAATGATATAAAAAATATATATATATCACTACTGCAGCCGGACAGGTATATATTATATAATGACGGACCTGCTGGACACTGTCAGCAGCACTGCAGACTCCTAAAGTAAGCTACTAGTAGTATCAAGAAGATAGAAAAAAAAAAAAAAACACCACAGGTAGGTGGTATACAATTATGGATGGACGAGCGACTGCCGACACAGAGGTAGCTACAGCCGTGGACTACCGTACTGCATCTGCTGCTAATATAGACTGGATGATAATGATATAAAAAAAATATATCTATATATATATAACTACTGCAGCCGGACAGGTATATATTATATAATGACGGACCTGCTGGACACTGTCAGCAGCACTGCAGACTCCTAAAGTAAGCTACTAGTAGTATCAAGAAAATAGAAAAAAAAACACACCACAGGTAGGTGGTATACAATTATGGATGGACGAGCGACTGCCGACACAGAGGTAGCTACAGCCGTGGACTACCGTACTGCGTCTGCTGCTAATATAGACTGGATGATAATGATATAAAAAATATATATATATATCACTACTGCAGCCGGACAGGTATATATTATATAATGACGGACCTGCTGGACACTGTCAGCAGCACTGCAGACTCCTAAAGTAAGCTACTAGTAGTATCAAGAAGATAGAAAAAAAAAACACCACAGGTAGGTGGTATACAATTATGGATGGACGAGCGACTGCCGACACAGAGGTAGCTACAGCCGTGGACTACCGTACTGCGTCTGCTGCTAATATAGACTGGATGATAATGATATAAAAAATATATATATATCACTACTGCAGCCGGACAGGTATATATTATATAATGACAGACCTGCTGGACACTGTCAGCAGCACTGCAGACTCCTAAAGTAAGCTACTAGTAGTATCAAGAAGATAGAAAAAAAAAAAAACACCACAGGTAGGTGGTATACAAGTATGGATGGACGAGCGACTGCCGACACAGAGGTAGCTACAGCCGTGGACTACCGTACTGCGTCCGCTGCTAATATAGACTGGATGATAATGATATAAAAAATATATATATATCACTACTGCAGCCGGACAGGTATATATTATATAATTAATGACGGACCTGCTGGACACTGTCAGCAGAATGCGTTTATAGAATAAAAACACCACACGACGAGTGTTTAACTTTTTCAGGCAGACAATCACAATATACTGGTGGTCAGACAGTGGTCACTGGTCAGTCACACTGGCAGTGGCACTCTGGCAGCAAAAGTGTGCACTGTTAAATAATATGTACTCCTGCTATAACTGCTCCCCAGTCTCCCCCACAATTAAGCTGTGTGAGCAGTGAGCACTCAGCACAGTCAGATATACATAGATGATGCAGCACACTGAGGCTGAGCACAGATATGGTATACTGTTACTGTGTCACTGTGTATCGTTTTTTTTCAGGCAGAGAACGGATTATATTAAATAATAATATAATAAAAAAACTGCACTAGTAGTCACTGGTCAGTCACTAGTAAACTCTGCACTCTCTGAGTACTCCTAAGCTCCAGTAAATCAGTGTCTCATTCTCACTCTCTCTCTCTCCCTATGAATCTCAATGCACGTGTGAAAATGGCTGCGACGCGCGGCTCCTTATATAGAATCCGAGTCTCGCGATAGAATACGAGCCTCGCGAGAATCCGACAGCGGGATGATGACGTTTGGGCGCGCTCGGGTTAGCCGAGCAAGGCGGGAAGATCCGAGTCTGCCTCGGATCCGTGTAAAAAGGCTGAAGTTCGGGGGGGTTCGGATTCCGAGGAACCGAACCCGCTCATCACTACAACTCACACAGTCCAAACTCACATGTTTCCCGCAATCTTGCAACTCACATAGACCAAACTCACGTTTTCCACAATCCTGCAACTTGCACAGACCAAACTCGCACGTTTCCGACAATCTTGTAACCCGCACAGACCATACTCACATGTTTCCCACAATCCCGTAACTCACACAGCCAAACTCACATGTTTCCTGCAATCCTGCAATTTGCATAGACCAAACTCACATGTTTCCCACAATCCTGCAACTCACACAGTCCAAACTCACATGTTTCCCGCAATCTTGCAACTCACACAGACCAAACTCACGTTTTCCACAATCCTGCAACTCACATAGACCAAACTCACGTTTTCCACAATCCTGCAACTTGCACAGACCAAACTTGCACGTTTCCCACAATCTTGTAACTCGCACAGACCATACTCACATTTTCTGCAATCCCGTAACTCACACAGACCAAACTCACATTTCCCCAATCCTTCAACTTGCACAGTCCAAACTCACATATTAAAACAAAATTTAAGATATTTTCCTGCGCACTCCCTTTGCTGCCTGATGTGGGGTCGTATCCTGATGTGTCACCACACACACCAAAAAGGGGGAAATTGACAAAATATGGGTTTGGATAGGATCCCACTTATGGCGCAAAGATAAGATAACGGTGGTATTTTACCGAAATGTTCACTGTTCATCAATTTCACTGGGAAAGTCCGTCAATTTCACAATAAATGGTCCATGTGCAGATTCAGTTCCATAATGCGATATGTGAAAAAAGCACAATGGATATACAACAGTTCAATCTCAATTCCCAGAAAACAAGGTAAAATAGGGTGACTTCTGCCCGGATTCCTTCGACTATGGCTATTCGGGAAGTGCAATGGTATCCGTAAGGTTCACCCCAGTGTGGATGGTGTACAAATGCTCCTCACATGTGTGCTTACTTTCATACAATCAGGACAAAACGTATAAAGGTTTCTTTATAGCCTCTGTGAACACCTCTTCTATCCGATTTTTTTCATGCCACAAACATTCAAGGTAAAATTCATCTATATACAATGCTCACATTAATGCTTACTTCAAAGGACGCCATTCTTTCATATAACGGTTTCTTTCTCAGCAAGCCTGTTAGTCGTCTTCAATCATTCCACAAATTCGTATTTTGCTCGGTTTTAAGCACAAACACGAAGGGATGTATAAGGATTTGTATAAATGTATTAATAAAATTTCTTAAAAACAATTTCTGGTTCAAATGCCACAACTACATCAGCATTATGGATGTTATACAACACAGCACAACAGTGAAACAGATGGTAACCCGGGACATCTCACCGTGTTGCTGAGTGAACTGGTTAGTGTGGTTTCCAGAACTTCACATGCTCCACCAACGCGTTTCTACTAGTTTATCAAGGTGCATGTGGATGGTGTTATATCCTATATTTATATGATATCTAATACATACCCGCCCCTTCCTGGGCGCGATACAATTAACCAATTCACTCTGCAATTAGGTTATTATTGCCAGATATTGGTATAGCGGATGAAAGGTTAGTGAGGTATACCTACTGAGCGCTCTTAATTATGTGTGATATACTCATTAAAACATGTAAAGTTGTGTAAACTGATGTGCGTTCCAAATGACGTGGAACGCACTACATTTCCGCCGGACTTCCGGTGGTGAGACCTCTCACCAGGGACGTGCGGTGAGCTAAATGGCTCAGGAGTCACTGGCTAGCACCATAGCCAGATTTACATGCAATATATGAGCCAAAGGGTACATCTGGGCATTATACACAGGTGCAGCAGTATAACCTCCTGGAAATTTGGTGAGTTTTAATCAGAGATGAGCGTAAAAGTTAAGGAGGGGAGGCACTGCCTCAGCTGCCATAGACTTTTTACTCCAGAGTTTTTGGCTATAAAAATTAATTTAATAATGCAAATAACATATTTCACACATATTCTTTGTATTTTTCATATACTTTATATAGCCAAAACTCTGGCACAAACGTTAGTATGACAGGAAAGGCTCTGCCTCACCTGCCTCACCCTACCGCACGTCACTGCCTCTCACCACCCTGCGTGTCTAACTTCCGCCGGATGTCGCGTCCCGCTTCCGCCCCTATGCGCTCCACGTTCTGTGGAGTGCATACGCAGACAGCCAGCGCCGCCTGTTTCGCCGGACACTCCCCGCCGTGAACAATAGTGTACCTATGCATTCCACATCGTCCGGAATGCATGGCGCTAGGGCTGACATGCTGGCCCAATAATACAGTCCCATACCTTACATACACCATATGTTATACTGGCACCAAAATGTACAATTGAAAGGGACATGAGACGGGGTCGAAATGTATATTTACAATAAGAATGTTGATACCCCCATTGCATGTCGATATATTATAAAGAAAATATGTATACACGATCCTTTGCTTTATGTCAAATGAGGGATACAATAAATAAACATGTGTGAACGTGACGCCTAACTCTATTTGTTCATAGTGCAATCTTTCTATTTCTTATTTATCTATATAATCCTTAGACAGTCTCATGATTTAAGACAGTAATTAATGAAAATATAAATGAGTGGCCAAAACTAGATATAGGTGAGATGTGTGGAGGTATTCTATACTGGTACATACATGAAATAGGTTGAAGTGGATTCCCATTGAATAGTCCCATTTTTCAAATTAAGGATAGACATTGAATCTCACAGGAACCATTTGGTCTCAAAGTCCAGGTTTAAGCCGGCTGGGTGCAGGGTGCCCATCTCGAAGATACTCCGCATTTGTTTTTTCGCCAGCTCCTCCTCCATGTTGTTCTTTCTCCAATTTCCTTTTATAATGTGAATCCCACAAAAGGAAATCAGGTCCGACAGCTGGCATTGGTGTACATCCTTAAAGTGGGCTGATACCCCTTGGGTAGTAACCCCTTTTTTGATGTTACGAACGTGTTCCGCCATGCGATGCTTTAATTTCCTGGTGGTTCTTCCGATATATTGTTTTCTACAGGAACAAGTGATAAGGTATACTACATGGTTACTATTACACGTAATAAACTGTTGAATCCGTTTGGTTTTTTGAGTAGAGGTGGAGGTGTAGTCTGTAATTTTCGATACTGGGCTTTTGCAATTTCTGCACATACTGCAGGTGCCACATCTGTGGAAATCCTTGGTCATGATTGTAGTAGTTTTCTTCTTTTCTTGTACTGCACTTTTGACCAAAATGTTCTTCAAGTTGTCCGCCCTTCTATATATGAACCGGGGTCTTTCTTTGAGGGTTCCTTTTAGCGCTGGATCACGCAGTAGGATCCCCCAATGCTTTTTAATGATGGACTCCATCTGTTTATGCTGACTATTAAACTTGGTAATAAATGGTACCCCAAAATCCTCAGTGTGGTTTTCTGCTCTATTCTTGGGCTGTTTCTTAATTTTGGCACTCTGTTTTTGATAGTCCTCCAATTTTGAGCAATTATTGATAAAGACTAACTAGTAGAAACGCGTTGGTGGAGCATGTGAAGTTCTGGAAACCACACTAACCAGTTCACTCAGCAACACGGTGAGATATCCCGGGTTACCATCTGTTTCACTGTTGTGCTGTGTTGTATAACATCCATAATGCTGATGAAGTTGTGGCATATGAACCAGAAATTGTTTTTAAGAAATTTTATTAATAAATTTATACAAATCCTTATACATCCCTTCGTGTTTGTGCTTAAAACCGAGCAAAATACGAATTTGAGGAATGATTGAGGACGACTAACAGGCTTGCTGAGAAAGAAACCGTTATATGAAAGAATGGCGTCCTTTGAAGTAAGCATTAATGTGAGCATTGTATATAGATGAATTTTACCTTGAATGTTTGTGGCATGAAAAAAATCGGATAGAAGAGGTGTTCACAGAGGCTATAAAGAAACCTTTATACGTTTTGTCCTGATTGTATGAAAGTAAGCACACATGTGAGGAGCATTTGTACACCATCCACACTGGGGTGAACCTTACGGAGTGAAACTCACATTTCCCGCAATCCTGCAACTCGCATAAACCAAACTCACGTGTTTCCCACAATCCTGTAACTCGCACAGACCATACTCACATTTTCTGCAGTCCCGCAATTCACACAGCCAAACTCACATGTTTCCCACAATCCTGCAACTCGCACAGACCAAACTCACGTTTCCCGCAATTCTGCAACTCACATAAACCAAACTCACATGTTTCCCGCAATCCTGTAACTTGCACAGACCATACTCACATTTTCTGTAATACCGCAACTCACACAGCCAAACTCACGTTTCCCGCAAACCTGCAACTTGAATAGACCAAACTCACATGTTTCCTACAATCCTGCAACTCGCACAGACCAAACTCACGTTTCCCGCAATCCTGCAACTCACATAAACCAAACTCACATGTTTCCTACAATCCTGCAACTTGCACAGACCAAACTCACATGTTTCCCACAAACTTGTAACTCGCACTGTCCAAACTCACGTTTCTCGCAATCCTGCAATTCTGATAGACCAAACTCACATTTCCCCAACCCTTCAACTCGCACAGTCCAAACTCACATGTTTCCCACAATCTTGCAACTCGCGTAGACCAAACTCACATGTTTACTACAATCCTGCGACTTGCACAGACCAAACTAGCATGTTTCCCACAATCTTGAAACTCGCACAGTCCAAACTCACGTTTCTCGCACTCCTGCTATTCTGATAGCACAAACTCACATTTCCCAGAATCCTGCAACTCGCATAAACCAAACTCACATTTTCTGCAGTCCCGCAGTTCACACAGCCAAACTCACATGTTACCCACAATCCTGTAACTTGCACAGACCATACTCACATTTTCTGCAATCCTGCAACTCGCACAGACCAAACTTGCATATTTCCTGCAATCTTGTAACTCACACAGACCAAACACACGTGTATCCTGCAGTCCTGCATTTCGCATAGACCAAATGCACGTTTCCCGCAATACTGCAACTCGCACAGACCAAACTCACATGTTTCCCACAATCCTGCAACTCGCACAGACCAAACTCACGTTTCCCTCAATCTGGCAACTCGCATAGATCAAACTCACATTTCCCACGATTCTGCAACTCGCACAGACCAAACTCACGTTTCCCTAAATCTGGCAACTCGCATAGATCAAACTCACATTTCCCACGATTCTGCAACTCGCACAGACCAAACTCATGTTTCCCGCAATCCTGTAACTTGTACAGACCAAATTCACATGTTTCCTACAATCCTGCAACTCGCACAGACCAAACTCACGTTTCCCGCAATCCTGCAACTCACATAAACCAAACTCACATGTTTCCTACAATCCTGCAACTTGCACAGACCAAACTCACATGTTTCCCACAAACTTGTAACTCGCACTGTCCAAACTCACGTTTCTCGCAATCCTGCAATTCTGATAGACCAAACTCACATTTCCCCAACCCTTCAACTCGCACAGTCCAAACTCACATGTTTCCCACAATCTTGCAACTCGCGTAGACCAAACTCACATGTTTACTACAATCCTGCGACTTGCACAGACCAAACTAGCATGTTTCCCACAATCTTGTAACTCGCACAGTCCAAACTCACGTTTCTCGCACTCCTGCTATTCTGATAGCACAAACTCACATTTCCCGGAATCCTGCAACTCGCATAAACCAAACTCACATTTTCTGCAGTCCCGCAGTTCACACAGCCAAACTCACATGTTTCCCACAATCCTGCGACTCGCATAAACCAAACTCACATGTTACCCACAATCCTGTAACTTGCACAGACCATACTCACATTTTCTGCAATCCTGCAACTCGCACAGACCAAACTTGCATATTTCCTGCAATCTTGTAACTCACACAGACCAAACACACGTGTATCCTGCAGTCCTGCATTTCGCATAGACCAAATGCACGTTTCCCGCAATACTGCAACTCGCACAGACCAAACTCACGTTTCCCTAAATCTGGCAACTCGCATAGATCAAACTCACATTTCCCACGATTCTGCAACTCGCACAGACCAAACTCATGTTTCCCGCAATCCTGTAACTTGTACAGACCAAATTCACATGTTTCCTACAATCCTGCAACTCGCACAGACCAAACTCACGTTTCCCGCAATCCTGCAACTCACATAAACCAAACTCACATGTTTCCTACAATCCTGCAACTTGCACAGACCAAACTCACATGTTTCCCACAAACTTGTAACTCGCACTGTCCAAACTCACGTTTCTCGCAATCCTGCAATTCTGATAGACCAAACTCACATTTCCCCAACCCTTCAACTCGCACAGTCCAAACTCACATGTTTCCCACAATCTTGCAACTCGCGTAGACCAAACTCACATGTTTACTACAATCCTGCGACTTGCACAGACCAAACTAGCATGTTTCCCACAATCTTGTAACTCGCACAGTCCAAACTCACGTTTCTCGCACTCCTGCTATTCTGATAGCACAAACTCACATTTCCCAGAATCCTGCAACTCGCATAAACCAAACTCACATTTTCTGCAGTCCCGCAGTTCACACAGCCAAACTCACATGTTACCCACAATCCTGTAACTTGCACAGACCATACTCACATTTTCTGCAATCCTGCAACTCGCACAGACCAAACTTGCATATTTCCTGCAATCTTGTAACTCACACAGACCAAACACACGTGTATCCTGCAGTCCTGCATTTCGCATAGACCAAATGCACGTTTCCCGCAATACTGCAACTCGCACAGACCAAACTCACATGTTTCCCACAATCCTGCAACTCGCACAGACCAAACTCACGTTTCCCTCAATCTGGCAACTCGCATAGATCAAACTCACATTTCCCACGATTCTGCAACTCGCACAGACCAAACTCACGTTTCCCTAAATCTGGCAACTCGCATAGATCAAACTCACATTTCCCACGATTCTGCAACTCGCACAGACCAAACTCATGTTTCCCGCAATCCTGTAACTTGTACAGACCAAATTCACATGTTTCCTACAATCCTGCAACTCGCACAGACCAAACTCACGTTTCCCGCAATCCTGCAACTCACATAAACCAAACTCACATGTTTCCTACAATCCTGCAACTTGCACAGACCAAACTCACATGTTTCCCACAAACTTGTAACTCGCACTGTCCAAACTCACGTTTCTCGCAATCCTGCAATTCTGATAGACCAAACTCACATTTCCCCAACCCTTCAACTCGCACAGTCCAAACTCACATGTTTCCCACAATCTTGCAACTCGCGTAGACCAAACTCACATGTTTACTACAATCCTGCGACTTGCACAGACCAAACTAGCATGTTTCCCACAATCTTGTAACTCGCACAGTCCAAACTCACGTTTCTCGCACTCCTGCTATTCTGATAGCACAAACTCACATTTCCCGGAATCCTGCAACTCGCATAAACCAAACTCACATTTTCTGCAGTCCCGCAGTTCACACAGCCAAACTCACATGTTTCCCACAATCCTGCAACTCGCATAAACCAAACTCACATGTTACCCACAATCCTGTAACTTGCACAGACCATACTCACATTTTCTGCAATCCTGCAACTCGCACAGACCAAACTTGCATATTTCCTGCAATCTTGTAACTCACACAGACCAAACACACGTGTATCCTGCAGTCCTGCATTTCGCATAGACCAAATGCACGTTTCCCGCAATACTGCAACTCGCACAGACCAAACTCACATGTTTCCCACAATCCTGCAACTCGCACAGACCAAACTCACGTTTCCCTCAATCTGGCAACTCGCATAGATCAAACTCACATTTCCTACGATTCTGCAACTCGCACAGACCAAACTCACGTTTCCCTAAATCTGGCAACTCGCATAGATCAAACTCACATTTCCCACGATTCTGCAACTCGCACAGACCAAACTCATGTTTCCCGCAATCCTGTAACTTGTACAGACCAAATTCACATGTTTCCTACAATCCTGCGACTTGCACAGACCAAACTAGCATGTTTCCAACAATCCTGCAACTCGCATAAACCAAACTCACATGTTACCCACAATCCTGTAACTTGCACAGACCATACTCACATTTTCTGCAATCCTGCAACTCGCACAGACCAAACTTGCATATTTCCTGCAATCTTGTAACTCACACAGACCAAACACACGTGTATCCCGCAGTCCTGCATTTCGCATAGACCAAATGCACATTTCCCGCAATACTGCAACTCGCACAGACCAAACTCACATGTTTCCCACAATCCTGCAACTCACGCACACCAAACTCACGTTTCCCACAATCCTACAACTCGCACAGACCAAACTCACGTGTTTCCCACAATCCTGCAACTCGCACAGACCAATCTCACATGTTTCCCGTAATCCTGCAACTCGCACAGACCAAACTCACGTTTCCCTCAATCTGGCAACTCGCATAGATCAAACTCACATTTCCCACGATTCTGCAACTCGCACAAACCAAACTCATGTTTCCCGCAATCCTGTAACTTGTACAGACCAAACTCGCATGTTTCCCACAATCTTGTAACTCGCACAGTCCAAACTCACGTTTCTCGCACTCCTGCTATTCTGATAGCCCAAACTCACATTTCCCGGAATCCTGCAACTCGCATAAACCAAACTCACATTTTCTGCAGTCCCGCAATTCACACAGCCAAACTCACATGTTTCCCACAATCCTGCAACTCGCATAAACCAAACTCACATGTTTCCCACAATCCTGCAACTCGCATAAACCAAACTCACATGTTTCCCACAATCCTGCAACTCGCATAAACCAAACTCACATGTTTCCCACAATCCTGTAACTTGCACAGACCAAACACACGTGTATCCCGCAGTCCTGCATTTCGCATAGACCAAATGCACGTTTCCCGCAATACTGCAACTCGCACAGACCAAACTCACATGTTTCCCGCAATCCTGCAACTCGCATAGACCAAACTCACATGTTTCCCGCAATCCTGCAACTCGCACAATCCAAACTCACATGTTTTCCACAATCCTGCAACTCACACACACCAAACTCACATGTTTTCCACAATCCTGCAACTCGCACAGACCAAACTCACATGTTTTCCACAATCCTGCAACTCGCACAGACCAAACTCACATGTTTCCTGCAATCCTGCATCTCACATAGACCAAACTCACATGTTTCCCGCAATCCTGCAACTCGCACAATCCAAACTCACATGTTTTCCACAATCCTGCAACTCACACAGACCAAACTCACATGTTTCCCGCAATCCTGCAACTCGCACAATCCAAACTCACATGTTTTCCACAATCCTGCAACTCACACACACCAAACTCACATGTTTTCCACAATCCTGCAACTCGCACAGACCAAACTCACATTTTCCTGCAATCCTGCAACTCGCACAGACCCAACTCACATGTTTTCCACAATCCTGCAACTCGCACAGACCAAACTCACATGTTTTCCTCAATCCTGCAACTCGCACAGACCAAACTCACATGTTTTCCACAATCCTGCAACTCACACAGACCAAACTCACATGTTTCCCGCAATCCTGCAACTCGCACAATCCAAACTCACATGTTTTCCACAATCCTGCAACTCACACAGACCAAACTCACATGTTTTCCACAATCCTGCAACTCGCACAGACCAAACTCACATGTTTTCCACAATCCTGCAACTCGCACAGACCAAACTCACATGTTTTCCACAATCCTGCAACTCACACAGACCAAACTCACATGTTTCCCGCAATCCTGCAACTCGCACAATCCAAACTCACATGTTTTCCACAATCCTGCAACTCACACAGACCAAACTCACATGTTTTCCACAATCCTGCAACTCGCACAGACCAAACTCACATGTTTTCCACAATCCTGCAACTCGCACAGACCAAACTCACATGTTTTCCACAATCCTGCAACTCACACAGACCAAACTCACATGTTTCCCGCAATCCTGCAACTCGCACAATCCAAACTCACATGTTTTCCACAATCCTGCAACTCGCACAGACCAAACTCACATGTTTTCCACAATCCTGCAACTCGCATAGACCAAACTCACATGTTTCCCGCAATCCTGCAACTCGCACAATCCAAACTCACATGTTTTCCACAATCCTGCAACTCACACACACCAAACTCACATGTTTTCCACAATCCTGCAACTCGCACAGACCAAACTCACATGTTTTCCACAATCCTGCAACTCGCACAGACCAAACTCACATGTTTCCTGCAATCCTGCATCTCACATAGACCAAACTCACATGTTTCCCGCAATCCTGCAACTCGCACAATCCAAACTCACATGTTTTCCACAATCCTGCAACTCGCACAGACCAAACTCACATGTTTCCCGCAATCCTGCAACTCGCACAGACCAAACTCACATGTTTCCCGCAATCCTGCAACTCGCACAGACCAAACTCACATGTTTTCCACAATCCTGCAACTCGCACAGACCAAACTCACATGTTTTCCACAATCCTGCAACTCGCACAGACCAAACTCACATGTTTTCCACAATCCTGCAACTCACACACACCAAACTCACATGTTTTCCACAATCCTGCAACTCGCACAGACCAAACTCACATGTTTTCCACAATCCTGCAACTCGCACACACCAAACTCACATGTTTCCTGCAATCCTGCATCTCACATAGACCAACCTCACGTTTCCCATAATCCTGCAACTCGCACAAACCAAACTCACGTTTCCCTCAATCTGGCAACTCGCATAGATCAAACTCACATTTCCCACGATTCTGCAACTCGCACAGACCAAACTCACATGTTTTCCACAATCCCGCAACTCACACAGACCAAACTCACATGTTTCCCGCAATCCTGCAACTCGCACAATCCAAACTCACATGTTTTCCACAATCCTGCAACTCACACACACCAAACTCACATGTTTTCCACAATCCTGCAACTCGCACAGACCAAACTCACATTTTCCTGCAATCCTGCAACTCGCACAGACCCAACTCACATGTTTTCCACAATCCTGCAACTCGCACAGACCAAACTCACATGTTTTCCTCAATCCTGCAACTCGCACAGACCAAACTCACATGTTTTCCACAATCCTGCAACTCACACAGACCAAACTCACATGTTTCCCGCAATCCTGCAACTCGCACAATCCAAACTCACATGTTTTCCACAATCCTGCAACTCACACAGACCAAACTCACATGTTTTCCACAATCCTGCAACTCGCACAGACCAAACTCACATGTTTTCCACAATCCTGCAACTCGCACAGACCAAACTCACATGTTTTCCACAATCCTGCAACTCACACAGACCAAACTCACATGTTTCCCGCAATCCTGCAACTCGCACAATCCAAACTCACATGTTTTCCACAATCCTGCAACTCGCACAGACCAAACTCACATGTTTTCCACAATCCTGCAACTCGCACAGACCAAACTCACATGTTTTCCACAATCCTGCAACTCGCACAGACCAAACTCACATGTTTCCTGCAATCCTGCATCTCACATAGACCAACCTCACGTTTCCCATAATCCTGCAACTCGCACAAACCAAACTCACGTTTCCCTCAATCTGGCAACTCGCATAGATCAAACTCACATTTCCCACGATTCTGCAACTCGCACAGACCTCATGTTTCCCGCAATCCTGTAACTCGCATAAACCAACCTCAAATGTTTCCCACAATCCTGCAACTTGTACAGACCAAACTCACATGTTTCTTGCAAAGAAAGGGTGTACCTACATGTGCAGTAAGTGCTAACCATTTTATTAATGTTATGTGACATTATATTTACACTCCTGTGGCCTACTGACCGATGGGGATATGTGTAATGTGTGTGAATTGTGTTTTGCACTCACCAGCCTCCTTCATGCCTATTAATGCACTGCCTTTTTCCTTGGTGCAACAGCTTTTTCCTCATTCTCCTTCTCCTCCACCTCCCTCTCCTCCTCCTGTGTCTCCTGCTCCTCACTGCCTCCCTCGTCCTCCTCACTCTCCTCCACCTCCCTCTCCTCCTCCTGTGTCTACTGCTCCTCACTGCCTCCCTCCTCCTCCTCCTCCTCCTCTCTCTCCTCCACCTCCCTCTCCTCCTCCTAAGTCTCCTGCTCCTCACTACCTTCCTCCTGCTCCTCTCTCTCCTCCATCTCCTCCTCCTGTGTCTCCTGGTTCTCACTGCCTCCCTCCTCCTCCTCCTCACTCTTCTCCACTTCCCTGTCCTCCTCCAGTATCTCTGGCTCCTCACTGCCTCCCTCGTCCTCACTCTCCTCCACCTCTCTATCCTCTTCCTCTGTCTCCTGCTCCTCACTGCCTCCCTCCTCCTCTCTCTCCTCCACCTCCCTCTCCTCCTTCTGTGTCTCCTGCTCCTCACTGCCTCCCTGCTCCTCCTCACTCTCCTTAACCTCCCTCTCCCCCTCCAGTGTCTCCTGCTCCTCACTGCCTCCATCCTACTCCTCACTCTCCACCTCCCTCTCCACTCCCCGTGTCTCCTGTTTCTCTCTGCCTCACTCCTCCTCACCATCTCCCACCTCCCTCTACACCTCCTGTGTCTCCTGCTTCTCACTGCCTCCCTCCTACTCACTCTCCTCCACCTTCTTCTCCTACTCGTGTCTCTTACGCCTCACTGCCTTCCTCCTCCTCAATCTCCCCCACCTCTCTCTCTCCTCCTCCTGTGTCTCCTGCTCTTCACTGCCTCCCTTCTCCTACTCACTCTCCTCCACCCAACTCTCCTCCTCCTGTGCCTCCTGCTCCTCACTGCCTCCCTCCTCCTCCTCACTGTACTCCACCTCCCTCTCCTCCTACTGTGTCTCCTGCTCCTCACTGTCTCCCTCCTCCTCACTCTCCTCCACCTCCCTCTCCTCCTATGTCTCCTGCTCCTCACTTCTTCCCTCCTCCTCACTCTCCTCCTCCTCTCTCTCCTCCTCGTCCTGTGTCTCTTGCTCCTCACTGCCACCCTCATCCTCTCTCTCCACCACCTCCCTCTCCTCCTCCTGTGTCTCCTGCTCCTCACTGCCTCCCTCCTCCTCCTCCTCACTCTTCTCCACCTCCCTCTCCTCCTCCTGTGTCTCCTGCTACTCACTGTCTCCCTCCTCCTCACACTCCTCCACCTCCCTCATCTCCTCCTCTCTCTTGCTCCTCACTGCCTCCCTCCTCCTCCTCACTCTCCTCCATTTTCCTCTCCTCCTCTTGTGTCTCCTGCTTCTCACTGCCTCCCTCCTCCTCACTCTCCTCCGCCTCTCTATCCTCTTCCTGTGTCTCCTGCTCCTCACTGCCTCCCTCCTCCTCCTCACTCTTCTCCACCTCCCTCTCCTCCTCCTGTGTCTCCTGCTACTCACTGTCTCCCTCCTCCTCACACTCCTCCACCTCCCTCATCTCCTCTCTCTTGCTCCTCACTGCCTCCCTCCTCCTCCTCACTCTCCTCCATTTCCCTCTCCTCCTCCTGTGTCTCCTGCTTCTCACTGCCTCCCTCTTCCTCCTCACTCTCCTCCACCTCTCTATCCTCTTCCTGTGTCTCCTGCTCCTCACTGCCTCCCTGCTCCACCTCACTCTCCTTAACCTCCCTCTCCCCCTCCAGTGTCTCCTGCTCCTCACTGACTCCCTCCTACTCCTCACTCTCCACCTCCCTCTCCACTCCCCGTGTCTCCTGTTTCTCTCTGCCTCACTCCTCCTCACCATCTCTCACCTCCCTCTCCACCTCCTGTGTCTCCTGCTTCTCACTGCCTCCCTCCTACTCACTCTCCTCCACCTTCTTCTCCTAATCGTGTCTTTTACGCCTCACTGCCTCCCTCCTCCTCAATCTCCCCCACCTCTCTCTCTCCTCCTCCTGTGTCTCCTGCTCTTCACTGCCTCCCTTCTCCTACTCACTCTCCTCCACCCAACTCTCCTCCTCCTGTGCCTCCTGCTCCTCACTGCCTCCCTCCTCCTCACTGTACTCCACCTCCCTCTCCTCCTACTTTGTCTCCTGCTCCTCACTGCCTCCCTCCTCCTCACTCTCCTCCACCTCCCTCTCCTCCTCCTATGTCTCCTCCTCCTCACTCTCCTCATCCTCCTCTCTCTCCTCCTCATCCTGTGTCTCTTGCTCCTCACTGCCACCCTCATCCTCAATCTCCACCACCTCCCTCTCCTCCTACTGTGTCTCCTGCTCCTCACTGCCTCCCTCCTCCTCCTCCTCACTCTTCTCCACCTCCCTCTCCTCCTCCTGTGTCTCCTGCTACTCACTGCCTCCCTCCTCCTCACACTCCTCCACCTCCCTCATCTCCTCCTCTCTCTTGCTCCTCACTGCCTCCCTCCTCCTCCTCCTCACTCTCCTCCATTTCCCTCTCCTCCTCCTGTGTCTCCTGCTCCTCACTGCCTCCTTCCTCCTCCTCCTCACTCTCCTCCCACTCCCCCTTCACCTCCTGTGTATCCTGCTCTCCTCCTCCTGTGTCTCCTGCTCCTCACTGCCTCCCTCCTCCTCCTCACTCTCCTCCACCTCCCTCTCCTCCTCCTGTGTCTTCTGCTCCTCACTGCCTTTTTCCTCTTCCTCTCTCTCCTCCACCTCCCTCTCCTCCTGTGTCTCTTGCTTCTCACTGCCTCCCTCCTCCTCCTCCTCCTCCTCTCTCTCCTCCACTTCCCCCTCCACCTTCTGTGTATCCTGCTCCTCACTGCCTCCCTCCACCTCCTCACTCTCCTCCTCCTGTGTCTCCTACTCCTTACACTCAGGCTCCAGCACCTCCACCTCCTCTGACATCCTCTGCTGTCCACCAACTCTCCTGAATGCCATAATGCTGCAGTAAAACACAATTTTCTCTCTCTCTCTTTCTCTGTCACAGTTATTCCTCTCTTCTGCCCAAATACCTCTCATACCTATCAAAGGACAAAATGGTGGATCAAGGGCTTATATAGGGTGTGTGAGGTACAAATCATGTGACTTCTGGGTGTCAATGGGTACATTTCTTTCAAATTGTGCAACTCACATTCTGAAACTCACATTCTCATTGGTCAGAAACTCGCACACTTCCTAGATTCTCATGAGAAGTTACATGTGAGTTATATTTGACCCTGGAAACTTGCACTCTATTACATTTGCGAGTTGCGGGACACACTCACACCTTCAAGATGTGCAAGAAGATGCAAATTTGACTCACACTAACAAATCGCACCGTATTACATCCCACCCTGTGTTTGAGAAATGACACTTAGGAGCTGATTGGTTGGTACTCTATTGCTCCACTTTATCTCTCTCCAGGGCTTAATAAATATATGTAGACCCCTAACTCTTGTATAATGCTGTATAACCATTGTAATGCCTGCACATCAGTGGCCACTCATGTGAATTTCTGCTGCACCCTGGTATAATGACACCTCAGAAGCTGTAATAGGTATCTCTAGCACCTTTCTCACCTTTCAATAACATAATCTATTCTATACAGCACCGCTGAGGCTCCTCCCTTGTTGGCCTGATTATATATAATCTCTTTATTATCCTATAAGCCTTTAAATTCTTTTTTCTCTTCATTAAAGTCCAGATGATTAGATTTATAATCCCTATCACAATGTTCCTTATTTACAGTCTTATAAGAAACATTCATATAATTCCTCTTAGATTTATTGGGGTAGTACTTACAACTGGGGCCCGATACAGACCTGATCGATGTTTTCCGTTTTTGCACAGCGGGCGATTATCAAACTACTGCGCATGCGTATACACCACAATGTGCATGGTGTGAAAATTTTGATTGCACGGCCATTCTCACGGTGATTGACAGGAAGAGGACGCTTGTGGGTGGTAACTGGCTGTTTTCTGGGAGTGTCAGGAAAAACGCAGGCGTGCCCAAGCGTTTTCTGGGAGGGTGTGTGACGTCAGCTCCGGCCCTGATCAGCCTGATACCTACGCACTGTAGGAGTAAGTCCTGGCCTGCGCACACACTGCACAGAATGGGAAAAACATTATATGGTGAGTGTGATGTGAACGGATTTGCCGCTATCTGCTGACTGAGGGGAATTTTCGCATGGCGTACACTTAATCTCTAATAAGAGCTCCAAATGATAAAGCTGGGTACACACTGATTGATATGTCAGATCGAACCGATATATTGTCCCCATCGCTCAGTGTGTACGCTCAATATACACGCTGCCGCACAGCAAACCTGATGATATCGTTAGTGACGCCATGCATGCTAATAAGGGACGGAAGAGTGATCGTTCTGTCCTTCATTGACATTGCTCAGAGGGGCTCATTCAGGGGCAGTCGCAAAGCGGCTATAGTGCGCACATCAGTCAGTGTTTTCTCGCTGTGCATGCATCTGAGCCGCAGTGCGCACGTGCAGTGAGTGAACTGTGATTGCATTTGCACAGAGGAATGAGCCGTAAAGTGAGTGACAGGAAGACAGCGTTTGGCGGTGGTAACGGGGAGCGGTCGGGTATACACAGGCGTGTAATTGCCGTTCAGACGGCGGTTTCTGGGTGTGCGTAAATTAGCAGTTGCGATCTTACTTACTACAGGAGAGCCCTCAGTGTCCCGGGAGAGCAGCTCAGCCTGGGCGTCTACAGAGGCCCTCAGACTCTGCCACATGACTCGATCTGAGACGATGGTACCGATGTATCAGCAGTTGTACACCATCATATGGGAATGATGCACCAGCAGGGGTCATCTCTATGCTCAGGTTTACCTTCTGCCCATATTAACTTATAATCACAATTGTGTATGGCAGAAGATAGCGACAGCAGCAGCAAGAACAGCCACCCCTGTTAGATTAAGGAAAATGAAGAAAGGGTTGGTCATGTAGTGACGCACTAGTATGTTAATAAATGGACACAGCGCCTGTGATATAGGTGCAAAGAAGTTAAGCACACTCCACGTAGACTTAGATGTCAACCGTGGCCCTCTAAATACACAAGTCACCTACAAAAACTCTCACGTAAAGTAGAACGCCAGTGGCATAAATCTTGTTGCTCAAGTAACCTTCTCACATATAAGACCACCTACCACTCTTATCGTAATGCTCTGGACACTGCCAAACAAACATTTTCAATCTCTCATCTCTGCTCAAGCCTCTAACCCCAAGCGACTTTTTAATACATTTAAATCACTTCTTGTCCCTCCCTCACCCAACCCACCAGCCACTGTCAGTGCGCAAGATCTTGCTTCTTATTTCCAGGACAAGATTGATAAGATCCACAATGAAATGGTATGCTCTTCCACAGCCAGTGACCTGCTCAATTCCCTGCCTGAACTCTCTAACACATTCTCCTCATTTGATCCTACAAATGAAGATGAAGTATCTGCACTATTTTTATCTGCCTACTCTAATCAGTGGCGTAAGTTCGTCCCAGTCGCCGGAGGCATGATACATTTTGGTGCCCCCCTACACATACACACACATACCATATGTAGCTGTCCCGCACCCAGGGTGAACAGTAGAAGGGTGCTCAGGTACCTTTCCCAATAGTAATATAGATACACATAGAAAGTGGACGCACTCCAAGTCAGTCATTACAATAAAACAGACACCAGCATACCATTATAGTACACCTACAGTGCTCCCTCACCCACCAGGTCTCCATGGAGATGCTTTGGCGCATCGGTGTGCCAATATAATTAGTGTTCACTGTAGTATTTTTTTTTTAGGGCAGGGTGCTGATCACGGGGAGGGCACATTTTTCATTCGTGAGGGTAAATTTTTAAGTTAAATGGGCAAACTTAGGTACATACTATAATGCTTGGTGCTCCCATTCCTATGGGCAAAACATGGACAGTGCGCACCGAAGGTGCGCAGCAAAAATCTAGGGGCGTTGTTTCGTGGGGAAGGGGCGTGGCCACATAATAGTGTAAATTCACATTACACCACACGGTAGTGCCCCTAATACACATTGCACCAGTTAGAACCTCCTATACACACTGCGCCAGGTAGAGGCTAGAGCACGTTATACATATTGCGCCAGATAGAGCACATTATACACATTGCGCCAGATAGAGCACATTATACACATTGCGCCAGATAGAGCACATTATACATATTGCGCCAGATAGAGCACATTATACACATTGCGTCAGGTAGGGAGCACTGAAGCACATTGCACCAGGTAGAGAGCACTGAGGAACACTGCACCAGGTAGAGAGCACTGAGGCACACTGCACCAGGTAGAGAGCACTGAGGCACACTGCACCAGGTAGAGAGCACTGAGGCACACTGCACCAGGTAGAGAGCACTGAGGCACACTGCACCAGGTAGAGAGCACTGAGGCACACTGCACCAGGTAGAGAGCACTGAGGCACACTGCACCAGGTAGGGAGCACTGAGGCACACTGCACCAGGTAGGGAGCACTCAGGCACACTGCACCAGGTAGGGAGCACTCAGGCACACTGCACCAGGTAGGGAGCACTCAGGCACACTGCACCAGGTAGGGAGCACTAATGGCACACTGCACCAGGTAGGGAGCACTGAGGCACACTGCACCAGGTAGAGCACTGAGGCACACTGCACCAGGTAGAGAGCACTGAGGCACACTGCACCAGGTAGAAAGCACTGAGATTAATGTTTACAGCTGCAAAATACTTACAAGGTTAATTTAGCCCAGGGGGACTCTCATGTACGTACCGGGTCCGGCGGCGCACGGCTGGATCCGGCGACGTGGCGGGGTCCGGCAGGCAGCAAACGGCGGGGCGGCAGGGCGCACAAAAACGGGCAGGGCGGGATTCAGCTGTCTAAAAAAGGGGCAGACACCTAGCGTGAACACTAGATATATATTAAAAAAAAGACAAACGCCTCATTCACTTAAACACACGTCTCACTTAAACACACACGCCTCTCACTTACATACACCTCTCACTTACACACACCTCTCACACACGTGCCTCTCACTTACACACACCTCTCACATACACATGCCTCTCACATACACGTGCCTCTCATATACACATGCCTCTCACTTACATACACATGCCTCTCACTTATAGGCCCTACACACATAGCGATTTCACTGCACGATATGAACGATCTTGTTCATTAATGAACGAGATAACGTTCATATCGTGCAGTGTGGAGTCCCCAGCGATGAACGATGCGCGACCCCGCGCTCGTTCATCGCTGGGGCCATGTCGGCTGTGCATGCCGGCCAATATGGACGAGATCGTCCATATTTGCCTGCAAGTCTACGGAGCCGGGTGACGGGGGGAGTGAAGAAACTTCACTCCCCCCGTCACTGCCCCCCCGCCGCTGGGTCGCTCGTCGGCCGTCGGGCACCTCGGCGGCGCATCGCCGAGTGTGTAGGGCCCCTTACATACACATGCCTCTCACACACACACACATGCCTCTCACTTACATACACATGCCTCCCACTTACATACACATGCCTCTCTCACACACACACACACACACACATGCCTCTCACTTACATACACATGCCTCTCTCACACACACACACACACACACACACACACACACACACACACACACACACACATGCCTCCCACTTACATACACATACATGCCTCTCACACACATGCCACTCTCACACACATCACACACACACATGCCTCTTTTACTTGAATGTACAACTTTCCTTAAAAACACACACACCTCACTTAAAAACAAGCACACACAAAACACAGTACTTCCCCCCAAATACACCTCTCCCCCACCCCCCACACAGTGCCTACCTTTGGCTATCATCCAGAGCATGGAGGAGCAGAGAGTTCTGAGCTTCCCTCGGCTGGCTTACTAAGGGCCCGGGAGGAGCTGTGCTCTGGAGCTCCCCCTAGCTGCAGCCAGTGCCATCTCTCTCTACAGGAGGCAGCTTCCGTGTCACTGACACAGCTCCTCCATCTGCAATAGCAGCGCAGTTCTCAGGCTGCGGGAGACAGTGGAGGAGATGCGCCCCCTTGTGGCCAGGAGCCCGGCGGCAGCCGACTCCACTGCCTCCCACAGTTCCGCCCCTGACTCTAATACCTCTCCCCTTGACTCTATACCCTCACAAATTAGTAAAGCTCTGTCTACTGTGCTCATCCCAACCTTAATGAAAATCTGTAATCTCTCTGTCTACTGGAATCTTTCCTTCTCTATACAAGCATGCAGTGATTACTCCCATTCTGAAAAACTAAATTCTGATCCTAACTCTCTCTCTAACTACCGTCCCATCTCTCAGCTCCCATGCCCCTCCAAGCTACTGGAGAGACTTGCCTACACTCGCCTCACACACTTTCTTAACTCACACAGCCTACTGGACCCACTTCAGTCAGGATTTCGTGCCCAACACTCCACAGAGACAGCACTGACTAAGGTAGTGAATGATTTGGTCACTGCTAGATATAAAGGCCATTACTCACTACTTATTCTTCTAGATCTCTCTGCTGCTTTTGACACTGTGACCACTCTCTTCTCATACAAACACTCCAATCCCTAGGTATTCAGGACACATCCCTTTCTTGGTTTTCATCCTACCTATCTAATAGCTCCTTCAGTGTTCACTTCTCTGAATGCACCTCCTCTTCTCTACCTCTCTCAGTTGGAGTACCACAAGGCTCAGTCTTAGGTCCTTTGCTTTTCTCTATCTATACCTCATCTCTTGGTAAACTAATCAACTCTTTCAGATTTCAGTATCATCTGTTTGGAGATGATACTCACATCTACCTATCCTCCCCATATACTCAAATCTATCTATCCTCCCCAGATTTGTCACCATCTGTATTGGGCCGTGTCACTGAATGCCTTTCTGCCATTTCATCTTGGATGATATCTCGCCACTTAAAACTTATTATTTCCAAAACAGAGTTAATTATATTTCCACCAGCCAATAGTAGTTATCAACCTGATATCTCTATCACTGTTGAGAACTCGGCATTCATCCCTACCCCACAAGCTCGCTGCCTAGGTGTCATTCTTGATTCTGATCTGTCCTTTGTTCCCCACATTCAATCTGTCTCAAGATCATGTTACATACATGTAATAAACATATCCAAAATATGACCATATCTTACACAAGACACAGCATAAACTCTAATCCACGCTCTCATTATCTCCAACATTGATTATTGCAATAGTCTCCTAACTGGTCTTCCCAAAACGAGACTCTCACCACTACAATCCATTCTGAATGCAGCTGCGAGGCTAATCTTCCTCGCTAGACGTTCATCGTCTGCAGATCCGCTCGGTCAGTCCCTCCATTGGTTACCGTTATTCTACCATATTCAATATAAAATACTTTTACTTACACACAAGGCCATTAACCAAATTACTCCAACTTACATCTCTTACCTCATCTCAAAATATCTCCCTACCCGACCTCTCCGCTCTGCACAAGATCTACGTCTCTCATCCACACTCATTACTTGTTCACACTCAAAATTACAGGAGTTTACCCAGGCTTCACCCACTCTGTGGAAGGTCCTCCCACGCACAATAAGACTCGCCTCTAGTCTCCAAACCTTTTAACATTCCTGAAAACTCACCTCTTCAGACAAGCCTATCAAATTCCAGACCCACCCACATAACTTTCAATGCTTCCCTATCTAATTACATCCTCTGTACAGTACACATAACATCACATATCTTGTCTGTCTTTACTCTCACACCCTCCTGACACTTGGCCAACATTGCTGGGTGACCATATCATACAACCCATTAAGAACCTAGCAATCTGGTGACCATTATGTAATAGGTAGCATCTATCCTTGTGTATCTATGCCTATCTCCCTATAGATTGTAAGCTTGCGAGCAGGGCCCTCCTACCTCTGTCTGTCTGTTATTACCCAGTTTTGTTCTATTACTGTTGTTCTAATAGTAAAGCACAACGGAATATGCTGCGCTATATAAGAAACTGCTGACTTCCGGTTCCGGCTACCCGATGCGAGGCAGCTGAGGCAGTGAGCTCCGCTGCTGAACGCGCCCTGCCAGCTATTTCCCGGCTCTAACAGCCTCCCACACAGCGCTGACACCGCCAGCTACTTACCCTGCCCTGTCCGCTGCATGGACAGATATCTCCTCCCGATGCCCAGCAACAAGAACCGCTCGCAGAAAGAGAAGGAGCGGTGCCGGACCGAAACAAAGATGGCGCCGGACGCCAGCTCCAGCGCCTCAGACGCTTCTCAGCTGCTCCCACCGCAAGACACCCTGACTTCTGGATCGGAGGTAGCACTGCTCCTAAAGGGGATAACCTTACTGACTCCCCACCAACCACAGAAATACCCCTGCCACCTCCAGACACCCCAGTCACTTACGGGGAAATGATCGGAGCTATACGCCTGGCAATGGGCCCACTCCTTAAAGCACAAACGGCAGATATAAATAAACAGCTCTCTCTGCTTACACAGCGTGTTTTACATACCGAGCATCGGCTGGGTGAGGCTTTTGCCGATGTCGCTGGTCTGAAACAATCTGTCACTCGCCATGATAAAGAAATATACCAACTACACAATAAGATACAAGATCTTGAAAATCGATCTAGGAGACATAATCTCAGGATTATTGGGCTCCCTGAGTCCTTGAATGGCCAGGAATTATTCGACTTTATTAAACTCACATTACCCAGCTTGCTGCATATACAAGACCGATGTGATGATATTATTATCGAACGTGCACACAGGATAGGCCCAGCCCGGTCAGCAGAAGGAGCACGTCCTCGTGCAGTAATATTTAACACCCTCAATTACTTACATAAAGAGCTGATATGGTCCTCCCGCAGGCAGAGAAATATCTCCTGGGAGGGTCACAAGATATTGATCTTTCAGGACTATTCCGCAGAACTGACCAAAATGAGAAAGGATTTTGCCCCGATATGTTCTCGTCTAATACAAGAGAATCGTAAATTTTCCTTGCTATATCCTGCCAGGCTACGTCTTTATAACGGTTCTACCTTTAAAGATTTTTTAACAGTATCAGATGCAGAAGCTTTCCTATCCGGGGAATCTGAAACCCAGGACCCCCACCGTAGAATGTCTGACTGTGACTAATGAGAACACTTGTATTATTGGCTTACCTACTACAATATTGCCATGTGCGGTACATGTCACGAAGGATTGTATCTCTTGTACATTGCTTCCTCGGTATCTATGGACTTTCTACGATACCCAGGATATACACCTATAGAGTTCTCGGGACTAATGAACATATATCTGTTGGGCCTAACTACTCTATATTATTTTTGGAGTGAAATGTTATACCGCCAGGTGTTATGCAAAGCTGTGGAAATTACGTTGTTTAAGGGCTAGGCGCGTTTGCCTAGGAGCAAGATATGCTCATAGTTATAATTTCTATGTTTTGCAATACTCTCCACTTTGCCGGCAGTTATTATTTGTTTGTGATGTTTTTGATTGTTTTTGTTTTCCAAATGTATGTCTATTCCAGGAATCGTCTACCCGCCTCCCAGAAGGGCAATATGGGCTGTCATCTCATGTCTCTCTTTATCTCATGCCATTCTATATGTAAACAGGATAATAAGTGCCTTGGGAAAGGTCCCAGGACCGGGACGGCGATTCCCCGCTTGAAAAACATCATAAGGTACTGCTTCCAGCTCTATTCTACCAATGTCTATTAAAATAGGAAGCTGGAACGTGGGGGGTATTAACTAGAGATGAGCGGGTTCGGTTTCTCTGAATCCGAACCCGCCGAACTTCAGCTTTTTTTACACGGGGCCGAGCAGGCTCGGATCCTCCCGCCTTGCTCGGTTAACCCGAGCGCGCCCGAACGTCATCATCCCGCTGTCGGATTCTCGCGAGGCTCGGATTCTATCGCGAGACTCGGATTCTATATAAGGAGCCGCGCGTCGCCGCCATTTTTCACACGTGCATTGAGATTGATAGGGAGAGGACGTGGCTGGCGTCCTCTCCGTTTAGACTGAGTGACTAATAGTACTAGAGAGAGAGAGACACAATTTTTGGGGAGCATAATATAGGAGGAGTACTACTTGCTGCTGATAGTGTGACCAGTGGCAGTGACCAGTGCCACCAGTTTAATGAATCCGTTCTCTGCCTGAAAAAAAACGATACACAGTGTGACACAGTCACATACCATATCTGTGCTCAGCCCAGTGTGCTGCATCATATACTGTATATCATTATCTGACTGCTGAGTGCTCACTGCAGTGCTCACACAGCTTAATTGTGGGGAGACTGGGGAGCAGTTATAGCAGGAGTACAAATTTTAAGTACAGTGCACACTTTTGCTGCCAGAGTGCCACTGCCAGTGTGACTGACCAGTGACCACTGACCACCAGTATTGTGATTGTCTGCTGACCACCAGTATATTGTGATTGTCTGCCTGAAAAAGTTAAACACTCGTCGTGTGGTGTTTTTATAAACGCATTCTGCAGACAGTGTCCAGCAGGTCCTTCATTACATAATATATACCTGTCCGGCTGCAGTACTAGTGTGATATATATATATATATTTTAATTTTATCTCATTATCATCCAGTCTATATTAGCAGCAGACACAGTACGGTAGTCCACGGCTGTAGCTACCTCTGTGTCGGCAGTCGCTCGTCCATCCATAATTGTATACCACCTACCAGTGGTTTATTTTTTTTTCTATCTTCTTGATACTAGTAGCTTACTTTAGGAGTCTGCAGTGCTGACAGACAGTGTCCAGCAGGTCCGTCATTACATAATATATACCTGTCCGGCTGCAGTACTAGTGTGATATATATATATATTTTAATTCTTTCTCATTATCATCCAGTCTATATTAGCAGCAGACACAGTACGGTAGTCCACGGCTGTAGCTACCTCTGTGTCGGCAGTCGCTCGTCCATCCATAATTGTATACCACCTACCCGTGGTTTATTTTTTTTTCTATCTTCTTGATACTAGTAGCTTACTTTAGGAGTCTGCAGTGCTGACAGACAGTGTCCAGTAGGTCCGTCATTACATAATATATACCTGTCCGGCTGCAGTACTAGTGTGATATATATATATATATTTTAATTTTATCTCATTATCATCCAGTCTATATTAGCAGCAGACACAGTACGGTAGTCCACGGCTGTAGCTACCTCTGTGTCGGCAGTCGCTCGTCCATCCATAATTGTATACCACCTACCCGTGGTTTATTTATTTTTTCTATCTTCTTGATACTAGTAGCTTACTTTAGGAGTCTGCAGTGCTGACAGACAGTGTCCAGCAGGTCCGTCATTACATAATATATACCTGTCCGGCTGCAGTACTAGTGTGATATATATATATATATATATATTTTAATTTTATCTCATTATCATCCAGTCTATATTAGCAGCAGACACAGTACGGTAGTCCACGGCTGTAGCTACCTTTGTGTCGGCAGTCGCTCGTCCATCCATAATTGTATACCACCTACCCGTGGTTTATTTTTTTTTTCTATCTTCTTGATACTAGTAGCTTACTTTAGGAGTCTGCAGTGCTGACAGACAGTGTCCAGCAGGTCCGTCATTACATAATATATACCTGTCCGGCTGCAGTACTAGTGTGATATATATATATATTTTAATTTTATCTCATTATCATCCAGTCTATATTAGCAGCAGACACAGTACGGTAGTCCACGGCTGTAGCTACCTCTGTGTCGGCAGTCGCTCGTCCATCCATAATTGTATACCACCTACCCGTGGTTTATTTTTTTTTTCTATCTTCTTGATACTAGTAGCTTACTTTAGGAGTCTGCAGTGCTGACAGACAGTGTCCAGCAGGTCCGTCATTACATAATATATACCTGTCCGGCTGCAGTACTAGTGTGATATATATATATATACATATTTAAATTTTTTCTCATTATCATCCAGTCTATATTAGCAGCAGACACAGTACGGTAGTCCACGGCTGTAGCTACCTCTGTGTCGGGACTCGGCAGTCGCTCGTCCATCCATAATTGTATACCACCTACCCGTGGTTTATTTTTATTTTTCTATCTTCTTGATACTAGTAGCTTACTTTAGGAGTCTGCAGTGCTGACAGACAGTGTCCAGCAGGTCCGTCATTACATAATATATACCTGTCCGGCTGCAGTACTAGTGTGATATATATATATATATATTTTAATTTTATCTCATTATCATCCAGTCTATATTAGCAGCAGACACAGTACGGTAGTCCACGGCTGTAGCTACCTCTGTGTCGGCAGTCGCTCGTCCATCCATAATTGTATACCACCTACCCGTGGTTTTTTTTTTTTTTTCTATCTTCTTGATACTAGTAGCTTACTTTAGGAGTCTGCAGTGCTGACAGACAGTGTCCAGCAGGTCCGTCATTACATAATATATACCTGTCCGGCTGCAGTACTAGTGTGATATATATATATATATATATATTTTAATTTTATCTCATTATCATCCAGTCTATATTAGCAGCAGACACAGTACGGTAGTCCACGGCTGTAGCTACCTCTGTGTCGGGACTCGGCAGTCGCTCGTCCATCCATAATTGTATACCACCTACCCGTGGTTTATTTTTTTTTCTATCTTCTTGATACTAGTAGCTTACTTTAGGAGTCTGCAGTGCTGACAGACAGTGTCCAGCAGGTCCGTCATTACATAATATATACCTGTCCGGCTGCAGTACTAGTGTGATATATATATATATATATATATATATATATTTTAATTTTATCTCATTATCATCCAGTCTATATTAGCAGCAGACACAGTACGGTAGTCCACGGCTGTAGCTACCTCTGTGTCGGGACTCGGCAGTCGCTCGTCCATCCATAATTGTATACCACCTACCCGTGGTTTATTTTTTTTTTCTATCTTCTTGATACTAGTAGCTTACTTTAGGAGTCTGCAGTGCTGACAGACAGTGTCCAGCAGGTCCGTCATTACATAATATATACCTGTCCGGCTGCAGTACTAGTGTGATATATATATATATATATATATTTTAATTTTATCTCATTATCATCCAGTCTATATTAGCAGCAGACACAGTACGGTAGTCCACGGCTGTAGCTACCTCTGTGTCGGGACTCGGCAGTCACTCGTCCATCCATAATTGTATACCACCTACCCGTGGTTTATTTTTATTTTTCTATCTTCTTGATACTAGTAGCTTACTTTAGGAGTCTGCAGTGCTGACAGACAGTGTCCAGCAGGTCCGTCATTACATAATATATACCTGTCCGGCTGCAGTACTAGTGTGATATATATATATATATATATTTTAATTTTATCTCATTATCATCCAGTCTATATTAGCAGCAGACACAGTACGGTAGTCCACGGCTGTAGCTACCTCTGTGTCGGCAGTCGCTCGTCCATCCATAAGTATACTAGTATCCATCCTTCTCCATTGTTTACCTGAGGTGCCTTTTAGTTGTGCCTATTAAAATATGGAGAACAAAAATGTTGAGGTTCCAAAATTAGGGAAAGATCAAGATCGACTTCCACCTCGTGCTGAAGCTGCTGCCACTAGTCATGGCCGAGACGATGAAATGCCAGCAACGTCGTCTGCCAAGGCCGATGCCCAATGTCATAGTACAGAGCATGTAAAATCCAAAACACCAAATATCAGTAAAAAAAGGACTCAAAAATCTAAAATAAAATTGTCGGAGGAGAAGCGTAAACTTGCCAATATGCCATTTACCACACGGAGTGGCAAGGAACGGCTGAGGCCCTGGCCTATGTTCATGGCTAGTGGTTCAGCTTCACATGAGGATGGAAGCACTCAGCCTCTCGCTAGAAAAATGAAAAGACTCAAGCTGGCAAAAGCACCGCAAAGAACTGTGCGTTCTTCGAAATCACAAATCCACAAGGAGAGTCCAATTGTGTCGGTTGCGATGCCTGACCTTCCCAACACTGGACGTGAAGAGCATGCGCCTTCCACCATTTGCACGCCCCCTGCAAGTGCTGGAAGGAGCACCAGCAGTCCAGTTCCTGATAGTCAGATTGAAGATGTCAGTGTTGAAGTACAACAGGATGAGGAGGATATGGGTGTTGCTGGCGCTAAGGAGGAAATTGACAAGGAGGATTCTGATGGTGAGGTGGTTTGTTTAAGTCAGGCACCCGGGGAGACACCTGTTGTCCGTGGGAGGAATATGGCCGTTGACATGCCTGGTGAAAATACCAAAAAAATCAGCTCTTCGGTGTGGAAGTATTTCACCAGAAATGCGGACAACATTTGTCAAGCCGTGTGTTGCCTTTGTCAAGCTGTAATAAGTAGGGGTAAGGACGTTAACCACCTCAGAACATCCTCCCTTATACGTCACCTGCAGCGCATTCATAATAAGTCAGTGACAAGTTCAAAAACTTTGGGCGACAGCGGAAGCAGTCCACTGACCAGTAAATCCCTTCCTCTTGTAACCAAGCTCACGCAAACCACCCCACCAACTCCCTCAGTGTCAATTTCCTCCTTCCCCAGGAATGCCAATAGTCCTGCAGGCCATGTCACTGGCAATTCTGACGAGTCCTCTCCTGCCTGGGATTCCTCCGATGCATCCTTGCGTGTAACGCCTACTGCTGCTGGCGCTGCTGTTGTTGCTGCTGGGAGTCGATGGTCATCCAAGAGGGGAAGTCGTAAGCCCACTTTTACTACTTCCACCAAGCAATTGACTGTCCAACAGTCCTTTGCGAGGAAGATGAAATATCACAGCAGTCATCCTGTTGCAAAGCGGATAACTGAGGCCTTGACAACTATGTTGGTGTTAGACGTGCGTCCGGTATCCGCCGTTAGTTCACAGGGAACTAGACAATTTCTTTAGGTAGTGTGCCCCCGTTACCAAATACCATCTAGGTTCCACTTCTCTAGGCAGGCGATACCGAGAATGTACACGGACGTCAGAAAAAGACTCACCAGTGTCCTAAAAAATGCAGTTGTACCCAATGTCCACTTAACCACGGACATGTGGACAAGTGGAGCAGGGCAGGGTCAGGACTATATGACTGTGACAGCCCACTGGGTAGATGTATGGACTCCAGCCGCAAGAACAGCAGCGGCGGCACCAGTAGCAGCATCTCGCAAACGCCAACTCTTTCCTAGGCAGGCTACGCTTTGTATCACCGGTTTCCAGAATACGCACACAGCTGAAAACCTCTTACGGCAACTGAGGAAGATCATCGCGGAATGGCTTACCCCAATTGGACTCTCCTGTGGATTTGTGGCATCGGACAACGCCAGCAATATTGTGTGTGCATTAAATATGGGCAAATTCCAGCACGTCCCATGTTTTGCACATACCTTGAATTTGGTGGTGCAGAATTTTTTAAAAAACGACAGGGGCGTGCAAGAGATGCTGTCGGTGGCCAGAAGAATTGCGGGACACTTTCGGCGTACAGGCACCACGTACAGAAGACTGGAGCAACACCAAAAACGCCTGAACCTGCCCTGCCATCATCTGAAGCAAGAAGTGGTAACGAGGTGGAATTCAACCCTATATATGCTTCAGAGGTTGGAGGAGCAGCAAAAGGCCATTCAAGCCTATACAATTCTGCACGATATAGGAGGTGGAATGCACCTGTCTCAAGCGCAGTGGAGAATGATTTCAACGTTGTGCAAGGTTCTGCTGCCCTTTGAACTTGCCACACGTGAAGTCAGTTCAGACACTGCCAGCCTGAGTCAGGTCATTCCCCTCATCAGGCTTTTGCAGAAGAAGCTGGAGACATTGAAGGAGGAGCTAACACGGAGCGATTCCGCTAGGCATGTGGGACTTGTGGATGGAGCCCTTAATTCGCTTAACAAGGATTCACGGGTGGTCAATCTGTTGAAATCAGATCACTACATTTTGGCCACCGTGCTCGATCCTAGATTTAAAACCTACCTTGGATCTCTCTTTCCGGCAGACACAAGTCTGCTGGGGTTCAAAGACCTGCTGGTGAGAAAATTGTCAAGTCAAGCGGAACGCGACCTGTCAACATCTCCTCCATCACATTCTCCCGCAACTGGGGGTGCGAGGAAAAGGCTCAGAATTCCGAGCCCACCCGCTGGCGGTGATGCAGGGCAGTCTGGAGCGACTGCTGATGCTGACATCTGGTCCGGACTGAAGGACCTGACAACGATTACGGACATGTCGTCTACTGTCACTGCATATGATTCTCTCCCCATTGAAAGAATGGTGGAGGATTATATGAGTGACCGCATCTAAGTAGGCACGTCAGACAGTCCGTACTTATACTGGCAGGAAAAAGAGGCAATTTGGAGGCCCTTGCACAAACTGGCTTTATTCTACCTAAGTTGCCCTCCCACAAGTGTGTACTCCGAAAGAGTGTTTAGTGCCGCCGCTCACCTTGTCAGCAATCGGCGTACGAGGTTACTTCCAGAAAATGTGGAGAAGATGATGTTCATTAAAATGAATTATAATCAATTCCTCCGTGGAGACATTGACCAGCAGCAATTGCCTCCACAAAGTACACAGGGAGCTGAGATGGTGGATTCCAGTGGGGACGAATTGATAATCTGTGAGGAGGGGGATGTACACGGTGATATATCGGAGGATGATGATGAGGTGGACATCTTGCCTCTGTAGAGCCAGTTTGTGCAAGGAGAGATTAATTGCTTCTTTTTTGGTGGGGGTCCAAACCAACCCGTCATTTCAGTCACAGTCGTGTGGCAGACCCTGTCACTGAAATGATGGGTTGGTTAAAGTGTGCATGTCCTGTTTATACAACATAAGGGTGGGTGGGAGGGCCCAAGGACAATTCCATCTTGCACCTCTTTTTTCTTTAATTTTTCTTTGCGTCATGTGCTGTTTGGGGAGTGTTTTTTGGAAGGGCCATCTTGCGTGACACTGCAGTGCCACTCCTAGATGGGCCAGGTGTTTGTGTCGGCCACTAGGGTCGCTTAGCTTACTCACACAGCTACCTCATTGCGCCTCTTTTTTTCTTTGCGTCATGTGCTGTTTGGGGAGTGTTTTTTGGAAGGGCCATCCTGCGTGACACTGCAGTGCCACTCCTAGATGGGCCAGGTGTTTGTGTCGGCCACTAGGGTCGCTTAGCTTACTCACACAGCTACCTCATTGCGCCTCTTTTTTTCTTTGCGTCATGTGCTGTTTGGGAAGTGTTTTTTGGAAGGGCCATCCTGCGTGACACTGCAGTGCCACTCCTAGATGGGCCAGGTGTTTGTGTCGGCCACTAGGGTCGCTTAGCTTACTCACACAGCTACCTCATTGCGCCTCTTTTTTTCTTTGCGTCATGTGCTGTTTGGGGAGTGTTTTTTGGAAGGGCCATCCTGCGTGACACTGCAGTGCCACTCCTAGATGGGCCAGGTGTTTGTGTCGGCCACTAGGGTCGCTTAGCTTACTCACACAGCTACCTCATTGCGCCACTTTTTTTCTTTGCGTCATGTGCTGTTTGGGGAGTGTTTTTTGGAAGGGCCATCCTGCGTGACACTGCAGTGCCACTCCTAGATGGGCCAGGTGTTTGTGTCGGCCACTAGGGTCGCTTATCTTACTCACACAGCTACCTCATTGCGCCTCTTTTTTTCTTTGCGTCATGTGCTGTTTGGGGAGTCTTTTTTGGAAGGGCCATCCTGCGTGACACTGCAGTGCCACTCCTAGATGGGCCAGGTGTTTGTGTCGGCCACTAGGGTCGCTTAGCTTACTCACACAGCTACCTCATTGCGCCTCTTTTTTTCTTTGCGTCATGTGCTGTTTGGGGAGTGTTTTTTGGAAGGGCCATCCTGCGTGACACTGCAGTGCCACTCCTAGATGGGCCAGGTGTTTGTGTCGGCCACTAGGGTCGCTTATCTTACTCACACAGCTACCTCATTGCGCCTCTTTTTTTCTTTGCGTCATGTGCTGTTTGGGGAGTGTTTTTTGGAAGGGCCATCCTGCGTGACACTGCAGTGCCACTCCTAGATGGGCCAGGTGTTTGTGTCGGCCACTAGGGTCGCTTAGCTTACTCACACAGCTACCTCATTGCGCCTCTTTTTTTCTTTGCGTCATGTGCTGTTTGGGGAGTGTTTTTTGGAAGGGCCATCCTGCGTGACACTGCAGTGCCACTCCTAGATGGGCCAGGTGTTTGTGTCGGCCACTAGGGTCGCTTATCTTACTCACACAGCTACCTCATTGCGCCTCTTTTTTTCTTTGCGTCATGTGCTGTTTGGGGAGTCTTTTTTGGAAGGGCCATCCTGCGTGACACTGCAGTGCCACTCCTAGATGGGCCAGGTGTTTGTGTCGGCCACTAGGGTCGCTTATCTTACTCACACAGCTACCTCATTGCGCCTCTTTTTTTCTTTGCGTCATGTGCTGTTTGGGGAGTGTTTTTTGGAAGGGCCATCCTGCATGACACTGCAGTGCCACTCCTAGATGGGCCAGGTGTTTGTGTCGGCCACTAGGGTCGCTTAGCTTACTCACACAGCTACCTCATTGCGCCTCTTTTTTTCTTTGCGTCATGTGCTGTTTGGGGAGTGTTTTTTGGAAGGGCCATCCTGCGTGACACTGCAGTGCCACTCCTAGATGGGCCAGGTGTTTGTGTCGGCCACTAGGGTCGCTTATCTTACTCACACAGCTACCTCATTGCGCCTCTTTTTTTCTTTGCGTCATGTGCTGTTTGGGGAGTGTTTTTTGGAAGGGCCATCCTGCGTGACACTGCAGTGCCACTCCTAGATGGGCCAGGTGTTTGTGTCGGCCACTAGGGTCGCTTATCTTACTCACACAGCTACCTCATTGCGCCTCTTTTTTTCTTTGCGTCATGTGCTGTTTGGGGAGTGTTTTTTTCGAAGGGCCATCCTGCGTGACACTGCAGTGCCACTCCTAGATGGGCCAGGTGTTTGTGTCGGCCACTAGGGTCGCTTATCGTACTCACACAGCTACCTCATTGCGCCTCTTTTTTTCTTTGCGTCATGTGCTGTTTGGGGGGTCTTTTTTGGAAGGGCCATCCTGCGTGACACTGCAGTGCCACTCCTAGATGGGCCAGGTGTTTGTGTCGGCCACTAGGGTCGCTTATCTTACTCACACAGCTACCTCATTGCGCCTCTTTTTTTCTTTGCGTCATGTGCTGTTTGGGGAGTGTTTTTTGGAAGGGCCATCCTGCATGACACTGCAGTGCCACTCCTAGATGGGCCAGGTGTTTGTGTCGGCCACTAGGGTCGCTTAGCTTACTCACACAGCTACCTCATTGCGCCTCTTTTTTTCTTTGCGTCATGTGCTGTTTGGGGAGTGTTTTTTGTAAGGGCCATCCTGCGTGACACTGCAGTGCCACTCCTAGATGGGCCAGGTGTTTGTGTCGGCCACTAGGGTCGCTTATCTTACTCACACAGCTACCTCATTGCGCCTCTTTTTTTCTTTGCGTCATGTGCTGTTTGGGGAGTGTTTTTTGTAAGGGCCATCCTGCGTGACACTGCAGTGCCACTCCTAGATGGGCCAGGTGTTTGTGTCGGCCACTAGGGTCGCTTAGCTTACTCACACAGCTACCTCATTGCGCCTCTTTTTTTCTTTGCGTCATGTGCTGTTTGGGGAGTGTTTTTTGGAAGGGCCATCCTGCGTGACACTGCAGTGCCACTCCTAGATGGGCCAGGTGTTTGTGTCGGCCACTAGGGTCGCTTAGCTTATTCACACAGCTACCTCATTGCGCCTCTTTTTTTCTTTGCGTCATGTGCTGTTTGGGGAGTGTTTTTTGGAAGGGCCATCCTGCGTGACACTGCAGTGCCACTCCTAGATGGGCCAGGTGTTTGTGTCGGCCACTAGGGTCGCTTAGCTTAGTCATCCAGCGACCCCGGTGCAAATTTTAGTACTAAAAATAATATTGTGAGGTGTGAGGTATTCAGAATAGACTGAAAATGAGTGGAAATTATGGTTTTTGAGGTTAATAATACTTTGGGATCAAAATGACCCCCAAATTCTATGATTTAAGCTGTTTTTTTAGTGTTTTTTGAAAAAAACACCCGAATCCAAAACACACCCGAATCCGACAAAAAAAATTCGGTGAGGTTTTGCCAAAACGCGGTCGAACCCAAAACACGGCCGCGGAACCGAACCCAAAACCAAAACACAAAACCCGAAAAATTTCAAGTGCACATCTCTAGTATTAACTCTCCCGCGAAACGAAAACGTATATTGATGTACTTGAATAAGCTCCACATTGATTTGTTGTTTCTCCAGGAAACACACCTGATCCCCACTGAGGTCCCTGAAACTCAATATGCTTAAATGGACCGTCCTGGTTGCTTCCTCATATAACTCCAAATCAAGGGGCGTTGCTATATTAGCCGCAAAACACCTCAGGATAGAAATACCCGGTCTCACGTCAGACCCTTTAGGCCGCTATGTGTTATGCCAGATACAGTGTGACCAACAAAAATGTATTTGTCTTAATGTATATGCCCCCTCTGTTTATTCTAACTCCTTTTTTCAAACCATTGTATCCCTGCTTACCCCTTTTTTAGACATGCCTATTCTCCTTTGTGGGGACTTTAACATTATCTCCCTCCCTCAGCTAGACAAACAATTCCCCAAATTAGCTAGATGTAGACTCCCAAAATTTGGAGTGCCTGAGTTGGCACGGCAACTACTATTGTTAGATATATGGAGGGTTAAACATCTTACAGAAAGGGAGTTCTCCTGTTTGTCGGCAGCTAAGGGGACGCTGTCAAGGATTGACTACATGTTACTATCCAGTACTCTACTACCTAGGGTTGAGAGAGTTGAAATGGAATCAATATCCCTATCTGATCACGCTGTTATCTGGACGGACCTATTTTTAGGTAGGGAACAAACTGATTTTATTAATTGGAGATGCCCAGCATCCCTGTCTGTGTCCATTCCTTTGCAGCAAGCAGTATCCACAGCATGGGATCACTATGAAAAAGAAAATTTACACACACTTCATTCCAAGCAGGTAAGCAGGCAAGCAGGTAACAGGGCCGGCGCTACCATTAGGCAGCTTTAGGCAGCTGCCTATGGGCGCTGGCCACTGGAGGGCGGCAGGCTCCAATTAAATATATTTTACCAAAAAAAAAAATATATTTTGATAAGTAAGCCCAGACCAGGGGCGGCCGCGGCGAGGGTCTAGCCTGCCACAGCCGTCAGTCACCTCACCAGCCCAGTGTATTGCTTTCCCTGCGGGCCTGCGGCTGCTCCATATCTAAACAGAAATAGACGGAGCCGCGCGTATGAGAGAGCAGGTCAGGAGACGGGCGCCGCCCACACTGACAGCCTAACACGCATCCTGCTAGGCGCCGTCAGCACGAACGTCAGCGCTTGTGTGGCGCCCGTCTCCTGACCTGCTCTCTCATACGCGCGGCTCCGTCTATTTCTGTTAGAGACATGGAGCAGCCGCAGGGAAATCACACTGGCGTAGGTGAGGTGACTGACGGCTGTGGCAGGCTAGACCCTCGCCGCGGCCGCCCCTTGTCTGGGCTTACTTATCAAAATATATTTTTTTTTGTGTAAAATATATTTAATTGGAACATCTGAAAGACAAGAGAAGTCTCTCTATCCCCTCCCTCCCCGCCGCCCCGCGCCTCCCTATCCCCTCCCTGCCGCCCCGCGTCTCCCTATCCTCTCTCTCCCACCCAGCGTCTCACTATCCCCTAACTGCCGCCCCGCGTCTCGCTATCCCCTCCCTCCCTGTCGCCCCGCGCCTCCCTATCTCCTCCCTCCCACCCCGCATCTCCCTATCCCCTCCCTTCCACCCCGCGTCTCCCTATCCCCTCCCTCCCACCCCACGTCTCCCTATCCCCTCCCTCCCTGCCACCCCGCGTCTCCCTATCCTCTCCCTCCCACCCGCGTCTCACTATCCCCTCACTGCCGCCCCGCGTCTCGCTATCCCCTCACTGCCGCCCCGCGTCTCGCTATCCCCTCCCTCCCTGCCGCCCCGCGCCTCCCTATCTCCTCCCTCCCACCCCGCATCTCCCTATCCCCTCCCTTCCACCCCGCGTCTCCCTATCCCCTCCCTCCCTGCCGCCCCGCGTCTCCCTATCCTCTCCCTCCCACCTGCGTCTCACTATCCCCTCACTGCCGCCCCGCGTCTCGCTATCCCCTCCCTCCCACCCCACGTCTCCCTATCCCCTCCCTCCCACCCCACGTCTCCCTATCCCCTCCCTCCCCGCGTCTCACTATCCCCTCACTGCCGCCCCGCGTCTCGCTATCCCCTCCCTCCCTGCCGCCCCGCGCCTCCCTATCTCCTCCCTCCCACCCCGCATCTCCCTATCCCCTCCCTTCCACCCCGCGTCTCCCTATCCCCTCCCTCCCTGCCGCCCCGCGTCTCCCTATCCTCTCCCTCCCACCTGCGTCTCACTGTCCCCTCACTGCCGCCCCGCGTCTCGCTATCCCCTCCCTCCCACCCCACGTCTCCCTATCCCCTCCCTCCCACCCCACGTCTCCCTATCCCCTCCCTCCCTGCCGCCCCGCGTCTCCCTATCCTCTCCCTCCCACCCGCGTCTCACTGTCCGCTCACTGCCGCCCCGCGTCTCGCTATCCCCTCCCTCCCCGCGCCTCCCTCCCTGCTGCCCCGCGCCTCCCTATCCCCTCACTCCCTGCCGCCCCGCGTCTCCCTATCCCCTCCCTCGCACCCCGCGTCTCACTATCCCCTCCCTGCCGCCCCACGTCTCGCTATCCCCTCCCTCCCTGCCGCCCTGCGTCTCCCTATCTCCTCCCTCCCACCCCGCATCTCCCTATCTCCTCCCTCCCACCCCGCATCTCCCTATCCCCTCCCTTCCACCCCGCGTCTCCCTATCCCCTCCCTCCCACCCCACGTCTCCCTATCCCCTCCCTCCCTGCCGCCCTGCGTCTCCCTATCCCCTCCCTCCCACTCCACGTCTCCCTATCCCCTCCCTCCCTGCCGCCCCGCACCTCCCGATGTTGGAGTTGCCTACAGCAGCGGCAGCTCCGGAGACAACAGGCAGCGCTGTTACCTCTATTTCCGTGCCCTCAGCATCTCCGGCAGCATCTGCTTCCTCCGGGACTGAGGAACCAGGACCACTAAGGCGAGGGGTGGGGGAGTTGTGCTTGGTGGCAAGTGTCTGGGCAGCTCACCCCCAGATCACTTGGACTGCAGCTCCCCGCCTTGTGATCTGGGGGTGAGCTGCAGTCCAAGTGATCTGGGGGTGAGCTGCAGGCCAAGTGATCTGGGCAAGATCACTTGGACTGCAGCACACCCCCAGATCACTTGGACGCAGGGACAGGGAAAAATAAATAAAATAAATGTAAAAAAATTATATATTTATATCACAGCTGCCCGCCTTCCACCGCTGACCAGCGCTCACTTCTGCACGCTGCACCGCCATTGAAAGCTGACCACCGCAGACCACAACTGGCGGTGGTCAGAGGGACATCAACGCCGCAGCGAAGAAGGACAGCTTAGTACCGCCGCATCCCCCGCAGACCATGGGCTCATACGCCACCAGCAACCACAGTCCCTTCCGCACCTCCGCTGCACATATCAGGTAATGTTACCTAATGTCCCTGCTGTCACGCTCTCAGTCCCTGCTGTCACTCTCTCAGTCCTTGCTGTCACTCTCTCTCCCTGTCCCTGAATTGTGGGTCATACCGTTTGCTATAATGTGAATTTCGTCTCATACCATATGGTAAAATCAGAATTTTGGCTCATACAGTATGCTGTAATGTGAATTTCGGGTCATACCGTGTGCTATAATGTGAATTTCGGCTCATACAGTGTAGTAAAATCTGAAATTTTGGGTCATAGCGTGTTCTGTAACGTGAATTTCGGCTCATACCGTGTGCTGTAATGTGAATTTCGGCTCATACTGTGAAGTAAAATATGAATTTTGGCTCATACTGTGTGCTGTAATGTGAATTTCGGCTCATACCGTGTGCTGTAATGTGAATTTCGGCTCATACCGTGTGCTATAATGTGAATTTCGGCCCATACCGTGTGCTGTAATGTGAATTTCGGCTCATACCGTGTGCTGTAATGTGAATTTCGGCTCATACTGTGTGGTAAAATATGAATTTCGGATCATACGGTGTGCTGTAATGTGAATTTCGGCTCATACGGTGTGCTGTAATATGAATTTCGGCTCATACGGTGTGCTGTAATGTGAATTTCGGCTCATACTGTGTGGTAAAATATGAATTTTGGCTCATACCATGTGCTGTAGTGTGAATTTTGGCTCATTCCATGTGCTGTAGTGTGAATTTCGGCTCATTCCGTGTGCTGTAATGTGAATTTCTAGATAGTATAAGAATTTCTAGATAGTATAAGGGGTCCTAATACACTGAAGGACACGCCCCCATTTGAGTGGCCACACCCCCTCTCCCGGAGGCGCGCGCATAATTGCAACCTTCACTTTTCCATACCCCCACTTCAAAATGTCTACTTCGACCACTGTATATGTATGTGTGTGTGTATATATATATATATATATATATATATATATATTATTCATTCTAGCACCCTGCACCTTTCAAAATCCATGCAGTTCCCCTTTCCTGCCTGGGGTGTCACTCTCTGCTCTGGTGTTTCTCAGCACACACAGGTCTGTATCACAGCACTGAGTAACAGATCAGAGTGTGCGGAGAAGCACCACAGCAGAGAGCGACACCCCGGGCAGGAAAGAGGAACTGCACAGTATTTGAAAGGTGCAGGGTGCTAGAATGAACACTATATATATATATATATATATATATATAGCCAATGACCTCACCGCACGTCACTGCCACAAAGTTCTAGTTACAACCCTAATGCCTATCTATAATACTGTATAAAACTACAGACTGTGGTGTTATACTATATATGGATGTGGGGCTGGATGCTTTTTAACTTGTGTGCATTTAATATAATATTTGTCAGGTTTTCTTTTGCTGTTATTTGGCTGCTTCAGGAGGATCAACATACCGTTAACACAGCCTCTAGATAACGTGATCACTCCACTGTCCAAGCAACAGGGGAAGGGGAGGGTCGGGAGGACGGGGGGCGGGGGGGGGGGGGGGGTGTAGGCAGAAATTTTGCCTAGGGTGCCGAGAAACCTTGCACCGGCCCTGGCAGGTAAGGCCACTTTGAGAGGGGTCATCATCTCACATTCGGTCTCAGGTAAAAGAACACTCAACAAAGAGTACCTTACAACACAGCAAACCCTTACCATGGCATTTCAAGCATATAAAGCTAACCCTTCGTTAGCCACGAAAAAAGCTTATAAGGCAGCCACACAGAAGTTTGATAACATATTTACGCGTTTAGAATCCTCATACACATTTAAAGGAAGATGTAAATTCCACAGGTTTGGGAATAAGTCTAGCAAATTGATGTCTAACTTACTACTGGGCCAGCGGACTCCTCCCACCATACACCCTCTTAGACAACATGATGGCAGTTTGACCTCATCTAACACACAAATAGCAGTGGTTTTACAACTTTTTTACGAAAACCTGTATTCCCTCCCCTCTACTGCCCCCCATTCGGTGTTGACATTCTGGGAGGACTTACCTCTCCCAAAATTACCGAATTCCTACCACACACAGCTGACGGCGGATATCACAGTTGCGGAGGTGATGACGACGTTATCCACACTGAAGCGTGGGAAAGCGCCTGACCCGGATGGCTATACCTCTGAGTTCTATAAATTACTATCCCCCAAACTATCTCCAATCCTAGTATTGGTTTATAACAATGTCCTGGCGACGGGAATCCTTCCAAATTATTTTAATGAAGCTACTCTGCGGTTGCTTCCGAAACCGGGTAGGGACCTGTCTGATCCCGGCTCATACCGCCCGATATCACTTCTAAATTTGGACTACAAGATCTTGACCAAAATATTGGCGGAACGTTTGAAATTGGTTATGCCTTTGGTGGTTCCCCGGGATCAGACGGGCTTCATCATGGGAAGGAACTCGGTGAACAATATCCGACGGGTGTTGGCCGCGGTGCAGGGCCCCCAGTGCGCCATGTCCAGGGTGCCACAAGCAATTTTATCCTTAGATGCTGAAAAAGCCTTTGACGTGGTGCACTGGGACCACTTGTTTGACTCTTTGGCCAGATTTGCTTTTCCCGATGAATTTATAAAATTTCTTAAAACTTTGTACACTCTCCCTACTTCTAGAATTATATGCAATGGGCTGATGTCGGCAAGTTTTAAAATAGAACGAGGGACCAGACAGGGATGCCCACTATCACCCTTACTGTTCGCCCTCGCACTGGAACCCTTGGCCATTGCCCTCAGACACTCCCCCCTATACCAGGGCATTGTGCTGGGAGATACAGACCTCCGCTTATCATTGCTCGCGGACGATATGTTGCTCTTCTTATCTTATTCTACCCATTCTATCCCGACAGCACTTAATATTATCAATCAATTTGGGAAATTCTCAGGTTACAAAATTAATGTTAATAAATCGGAACTCCTTGTATTGAACGGGCCCAGACCTGCCCTCCAGCGACTGACAACCTGAGACTATTAAGGTAATGGACTCCAAACTTAAATATCTAGGAATAAGCAACCCTAATAAAATGGAATCCTTATACAAACTGAATTACCCACCAGTGATAGCACTTATGGAACAATCTTTGTCACGGTGGCATAACCTACCTTTATCATTGCTGGGTAGAATTGAAGTCATTAAGACGGTGATATTCCCCAAGTTGACATATATAATGCAAATGTTTGTCTATCAAATTGACAGGAAAGGACACGAGACGCATAATGTCCGCATGTAGTAAATTTTTATGGAAGTCCAAGAAACCTCGGATCTCTATGGTTAAACTGCAAATACCCAAAAAGAATGGAGGATTGGGACTTCCTAACCTTACCAATTATTCACGTGCACTTTTGCTGAGGTATGCCCTTGACTGGTTGACAGAGCAGAATATATATACGGACGTGTCACTGGACAGTGCTGTCCTAGCTCCATTTTCCCCAGGTGCCCTTCTACACACCCCTAAACCCCATATCCCCACACACATATATAACAGATTGATTTTCAGAGATACTTATGAAGCCTGGTGGTTTGTAAATGAGAAGCTACACCATAACCCCCGCAACTCTCCTGGGTTACCTATATGGGGAAACCCGATGTTCACTCCAGGTTTGGAAAACCCAGTTTTTGAACGCCTTCGGCTGAAAGGCCTTAAAGCGATCACCCAGGTATTTGACCCAGGAGGCACATTATTGTCCTTCCAGGATCTTCAGACTTTATACGGTCTTCCTGATTCCTATCAGTTCTCCATCCTACAACTATTTCAATACATACACTCGCTACCCCCGATGACCTCCTCTTCTCTATTAGTTGACACTCTGTTCCCTATCCTCTCTAAGTTTCTTAAGAAACAATATAAACCTAGAGATATATATTTAAAACTTATGGAACCCTCTCACACTCAAATATGGCAAAAGATGACTGACACCTGGAGTAAGGATATACCTTTATTGCAGGATAGTCAAACACTATTCAAATACTATGCGCAAACACTTCGTGTTGTTCAGTCTTCAACCCTTCAGGAAAGACACTGTATAGGGCATATGTGTCCCAGAGCCAGAGAAGTCATTTTGTTCAGGAAGAATCAGGAAGATGCCCGAAGTGTGGGTACTTTTCAGCCACCTTTTATCATAATATCTGGTCCTGTGGGCACATAAAAAGGTTTTGGTATAAAATAGTGGGTTATATTAATACATATTTCTCACTCAAAGCTACACTAGATCCTATAGCCTTACTATTTGCCAACTTTGAGGTTTGGAATATCCCCATGTCACAGAGAAAAATAATCCCTTTCCTGATGACCTTGGTCACGGTAGCTAAAAAAGTGATTCTCAATGCCTGGATATCACGACACACACCAAGCCTACTGGAAGTAGAAAACCTATTATCTAAATATGTGTCCTATGACAAATATACTCTTGCCACGGGTTCTATTACTAAGACCGCACAGTTTTTTAAGAAATGGGAACCATTTATCTGTATTACATCCCTCAATTTGTAGTACCTTCCCCCCCCCTCCCGAAAAATACCTTAACACTGGCACAGTGTGTTGATGGAAGAAAAGTTTGGGCAACCTTTCTCCTCAATGTTGCTTGTTCATGCTTACATCGACTGTATCTCTAGCTGTAACGAGAACTTGTAGTACCAGACATACCGAAACAATTATGCCTTGCTGAGATGTGAGACCTGAGATATTCTTAAATAATGACAGAGACGATTGATTGGCCTCCCCTACACCCTTTTTCCGGTTTGTTCCCCCTCCCCCCCTTCCCCCCTTCACCTTTTTTTCTTCCCTGTTGTTTTCTTCTGTTTTTCCCACCCCCCAGAGTTTTTTCACGAGGTTTGAGAAGCTCTGAGTATCACCTTGGAGAATGTGTAAGGTATATGTTTCAAATGATATACAATATGCTGATTTGGACATGGTTATCCCATACTAAAGCATTACAGGTTCTTACTACTAACTTGATAAACACTGTAGACAGACCAACACTTTCTGTGCCAATACGTGTATTAGAAAATGCATACAAAACCTGTTGTTATTTCTCACTTATACGCTTGTATCACTGATCTTTCTTCCCTTTGAGGGAAATTTGACTCACTGGGGTCGATTCTATTCGGCAACTTAAGAATAGCGCCGGGAATTAGCTCCCGACGCTATTCAATTCAGCTGCTAGTGACCCGCAATTGTCGGGAATTCTTCTCTCATCCCTGGGGGATGAGAGAAGAAACCCGACAAAAGTGCTGCCTCGCGGCCGGCGCAAGGCTGATTCTGTTGGGAATCAGCATCGCCGCGGGTAGTTAAGTCGGAGAATGCCCGTTCTCCCGACAAAACTACCTGTTAAGTCGGCGAGAACGGAACATCGCCGACTTAACTGGAGCTGAATTGAATAGCGTCGGGAGCTAATTCCCGGCGCTATTCTTACGTTGCCGAATAGAATCGACCCCACTGAATCTTATGAACAGTATTTTTTTTTTCTCATTATACATTCTCTATGTAATGTTGTAAATGTGTTAATTGTTTCAAAATGATAAAATTCAATAAATATATTTAAAAAAGAAAAAAGAAAAAAAAAAAGAAACTGCTAATAACTAAAATAATAAATAATAATAATCAATGTAGTATTTGGGCTATAAATTGAAGGTTAGTCTGATGGCATACCTCCCAACTGTCCCAAATACAGCGGGTCAGTCACAACTGATGGCATACCTCCCACCCTCGGGCTGCAGTGTCCAATAAGCGGGGGAGGGGCAGATTGGTGATCACTGCTCACTGAATAGATGCACGGCATCTATGAGTGCATGGAGGGTTAGCCGACGGCTGTCCGGCTGCTCAGGGAGCGCTGGGCATGCCCCCATAATGATGAAAACAGAGGTAGCGGTGCTAGGCCCCGTGCACACCTCCCGAAGCCCCACCCCCTTTTAGGCCACTCCATCGAGTCAAAAGGTGGGAGCAGAGCCGGCCCTAGGCATAGGCAAACTAGGCTAATGCCTAGAGCATTTGGTATGCCTAGGGGCACAGGCAGATTCTGCTGATTAGAATTATATACAAAATACCTATATTCTTTGTGTGTCTGTGGCTGTATCTGCATACGAAATGCTACGTTACATTGTATTCCTGGAAATCACTGTAACATAGCATTTCATGCCACATATCATTTTAATTAGCAGAAGCTGCTTGTGCATACTAGCCACACAGCAATGCAAATAAGATGCATTTTCATCAATAAAAGGCATCTCCTGCTGCATGGTGTTAGGGCCGGTTCTAGACTTGTGGCGCCCAGGGCGAAAGTTTCCTTTGGTGCCCCCCCGACAGGTAAAATAGGGTTAGTGCACACCTGAGGCGCGCGTAAAAAAATAGGGGCATGGCTTCATAGGGAAGGGGCATGGCCCCTGTAGTTGTGCCCCCTGTAGATTTTCCCCCAGTAGATGTTCCCCTGTAGTTATGCCCCCTGTAGATTTTGCCCTTGTAGATGTGCCCCCAGTAGTTATGCCCCTGTAGTTATGCCCCATTAGATGTGCTCCCAGTAGAGATGCCCCTGTAGTTATGCCCCCTTAGATGTGCCCCCAGTAGAGATGCCCCCTATAGATTTGCCCCATTAGATGTGTCCCCAGTAGAGATGCCCCCTGTAGATTTGCCCCATTAGATGTGTCCCCAGTAGAGATGCCCCCTGTAGATTTGCCCCATTAGATGTGCTGCCAGTAGAGATGTCCCGGTTGTTATGCCCCCTTAGATGTGCCCCCAGTAGAGATGCCCCCTGTAGATTTGCCCCATTAGATGTGGCCCCAGTAGAGATGTCCCGGTTGTTATGCCCCCTTAGATGTGCCCCCAGTAGAGATGCCCCCTGTAGATTTGCCCCATTAGATGTGCCCCCAGTAGAGATGCCCCCTATAGATTTGCCCCATTAGATGTGTCCCCAGTAGAGATGCCCCCTGTAGATTTGCCCCATTATATGTGTCCCCAGTAGAGATGCCCCCTGTAGATTTGCCCCATTAGATGTGCTGCCAGTAGAGATGTCCCAGTTGTTATGCCCCCTTAGATGTGCCCCCAGTAGAGATGCCCCCTGTAGATTTGCCCCATTAGATGTGCTGCCAGCAGAGATGTCCCGGTTGTTATGCCCCCTTAGATGTGCCCCCAGTAGAGATGCCCCCTGTAGATTTGCCCCATTAGATGTGCCCCCAGTAGAGATGCTCCCTGTAGATTTGCCCCATTAGATGTGACCCCAGTAGATATGCCCCTGTAGATTTGCCTTCATTAGATGTGCCCCCAGTAGAGATGCTCCTTGCAGATTTGCCTCCATTAGATGTGTCCCCAGTAGAGATGCCCCCTGTAGATTTGCCCCATTAGATGTGCTGCCAGTAGAGATGTCCCGGTTGTTATGCCCCCTTAGATGTGCCCCCAGTAGAGATGCCCCCTATAGATTTGCCCCATTAGATGTGGCCCCAGTAGAGATGCCCCTGTAGATTTGCCTCCATTAGATGTGCCCCCAGTAGAGATGCTCCCTGTAGATTTGCCCCATTAGATGTGCTGCCAGTAGAGATGTCCCGGTTGTTATGCCCCCATTAGATGTGGCCCCAGTACAGATGCCCCTGTATATTTGCCTCCATTAGATGTGGCCCCAGTAGAAATGCCCCAGTAGATTTGCCTCCATTAGATGTGCTGCCAGTAGAGATGTCCCGGTTGTAATGCCCCCTTAGATGTGCCCCCAGTAGAGATGTAAATTTGCCCCATTAGATGTGGCCCCAGTAGAGATGCCCCTGTAGATTTGCCTCCATTAGATGTGCCCCCAGTAGAGATGCTCCCTGTAGATTTGCCCCATTAGATGTGGCCCCAGTAGAGATGCCCCAGTAGATTTGCCTCCATTAGATGTGCTGCCAGTAGAGATGTACCGGTTGTTATGCCCCCTTGTAGCGCCGCTTACAAACACAAAAAACAATACTCACCAGCCCCGCTCCTGCTTCCCGACCGCTGCTGCTCCGTCTCTGGCCGCCGCCGGGTCCTTTCTATGGGATAGACATCATAATGTCTCTCCCATAGCACTGCACAGACACTAGAGGTCAATTATGACAATGGAGCCAGCTACAGCAGGCGCCCACACTGCCCTTGGCACTTGCTGCAGCCAGAGTGCAGGGTGCGGGTGGGCGGTGGGTGCCTGCGGGGTGGCTGTGGCCACGCCCCGGGTGCCCGCCCTCCTTGCCCGTGCCTAGATCTGCTCCTGCATGATGTATTGAGGCAAGATGTATGATTACACATATGTATCCAAGCAGAGGCAGAGAAGCCATGTGAGTGTTGTGTGTGGGTGGGTTGGTTGTGCAGTAATGTTTGGAATACAGTATGTGTAAGGGGCAGTATGTGTTTCATGTGTATAAATGCAGTAATAATGTGAGGCATATGTGTAAGGGACATTACTGTGTGGTATTATGTGTATAAGGGCATTACTAATTTGTGGCATCATGTTTATAAAGTGCTTTATTGTGTGGCGTAACGTATAGAAAGGGCACTACTGTGTGGTCTAATATGAATAAAGAGCAATATGGTGTGGTGTAATGTGAATAAAGAGCAATATGGTGTGGTGTAATGTGAATAAAGAGCAATATGGTGTGGTGTAATGTGAATAAGGAGCAATATGGTGTGGTGTAATGTGAATAAGGAGCAATACGGTGTGGTGTAATGTGAATAAAGAGCAATATGGTGTGGTGTAATGTGAATAAAGAGCAATATGGTGTGGTGTAATGTGAATAAGGAGCAATATGGTGTGGTGTAATGTGAATAAAGAGCAATATGGTGTGGTGTAATGTGAATAAAGAGCAATATGGTGTGGTGTAATGTGAATAAGGAGCAATATGGTGTGGTGTAATGTGAATAAAGAGCAATATGGTGTGGTGTAATGTGAATAAGGAGCAATATGGTGTGGTGTAATGTGAATAAAGAGCAATATGGTGTGGTGTAATGTGAATAAAGAGCAATATGGTGTGGTGTAATGTGAATAAGGAGCAATATGGTGTGGTGTAATGTGAATAAGGAGCAATAGGGTGTGGTGTAATGTGAATAAGGAGCAATATGGTGTGGTGTAATGTGAATAAGGAGCAATAGGGTGTGGTGTAATGTGAATAAGGAGCAATATGGTGTGGTGTAATGTGAATAAGGAGCAATAGGGTGTGGTGTAATGTGAATAAGGAGCAATATGGTGTGGTGTAATGTGAATAAGGAGCAATACGGTGTGGTGTAATGTGAATAAGGAGCAATATGGTGTGGTGTAATGTGAATAAGGAGCAATAGGGTGTGGTGTAATGTGAATATGGAGCAATATGGTGTGGTCTAATGTGAATATGGAGCAATATGGTGTGGTGTAATGTGAATAAGGAGCAATAGGGTGTGGTGTAATGTGAATAAGGAGCAATAGGGTGTGGTGTAATGTGAATATGGAGCAATATGGTGTGGTCTAATGTGAATATGGAGCAATATGGTGTGGTGTAATGTGAATAAGGAGCAATAGGGTGTGGTGTAATGTGAATAAGGAGGATGTGAGTAACGTATATAAGGTAAAGTGGTACTACTGTGTAATTTTACGTGAATTAGGGACACAGAGCCTAATTCAGACGTGATCGGTGCTGTGAGGCAGAAGTAGTTTGCCGGCAAACTAGAAGGGTGTTTCAGGTGATATAACAGTCACTGTCCCCTTCTCCTCTGGATCATATACGCGTTACTCCTGTCTGAAATGAGTATAACATTGAGAACCTATTTCCCTCTAGCATGTAGTGAAATAGATTATCAGAAGTTATTATCCCTTAATGAATAACAGGTGGTATGCCGATTGTGTTTAATGCATTTACAGTATTTATGCACATAATTTAACTTCCCACTCATATATTTACGCATGTTGCTGAAAGAAATGCGCAGCTGGCACTTTTCATGTTTTGTGTTTTGGTTTTGGTTCTAATTCCACTTTCGTGTTTTGGTTTTGGATCTGGAGGATTTTTAAAAAAACAAAAAACGGCTAAAATCACAAAATTTGGGGGTAATTTTGCTCCTACGGTATTATTAATCTCAATAACAATCATTTCCACTCATAAGTGTCCAAATCACTGTAATTAATAATTATACATCCAAATCACTGTAATTAATAATTATACATCCAAATCAATGTAATTAATTGGCAAAATCACTGTAATTATACGTACAAATCACTTGAATTAAATGGCAAAATCTCGCTATCGCCTGCCTAGTGAAGTGGAATCTAGATGGGATTTGGTACCGGGGACACAATACCTCCATCAGTTGTCTAAATCCCAATGCACTAATGGCGGATACCGGACGCACGTTTAACACCAACATAAGTGTCAAGGCCTCAGTTATGAGGGCTTCCATCGTCATGTGAAGCTGAACCACTAGCCATGAACATAAGCCAGGGCCTCAGCCATTCCTGGCCACTCCGTGTTGTACATGGCATATTGGCAAGTTTACGTTTCTACTCAGACCATTTAAATTTATTTTTTTGAGTCTTTTTACTGAACTTTGGCTTTTTAGATTTTAATAGACTCTACTATCACATTGGGCATCGGCCTTGGCAGACGACGTTGATGGCATTTCATTGTCTATGTCATGACTAGTGGCAGCAGCTTCAGCACTAGGAGGAAGTGGTTCTTGATCTTTCCCTATTTTATCCTCCAAATTTTTGTTCTCCATTATTTTTCTGGAGTTATATAACACAATATGCGGCACAAGAGAGCGTACCCCTACACCTCACAGGGCAAACCCTGTAAAAATTATTTGGATTAAATATTAATAACTCCTTTATTTGGAATAAATAATATACAGCACAGGACAGCACCACTGAATTATATGGCAGCACCACTGGACTGGATTTATACGGAATTATATGGATTTATATCAGAATCAGCTTTATTGGCCAGGTATACTTACGTATACTAGGAATTTGTCTTCGGTTTGCTATACAACAGCCAAGTAGGTAACAGGTATGCAGGTGTGTGTGTGTGTGTGGCGGGGGGGGGGGGGCAAGTAAAGTTACACAGATAGGTATACCGTAGGGACACAAGTGAGTTACATGTACGTCTAGTCAGTCAATGGTCAGGAGTTCAGCAGGCGGACAGCTTGGGGAAAGAAACTTTTGAGGCTTCTGGTGGATCTGGCGGGGACAGCCCTGTAACGCCTGCCTGAAGGAAGCAAGTTAAACATGCTGTGGCCGGGGTGTAGCTGGTCTTTTACTATCTTCATTGCCCGCTTTTTAGCTCTGGACAAGTACAGGTCCTGGACTGAGGGAAGGTCGGCCCCGATGATCTTCTCTGCGGTTCTGACCACCTTTTGGAGCCTGCATATGTCCCTCGCGCTGGCGGAGCTGTACCATACGAGTATCGAGGAGCACAGTACCGACTCCACAATCGCGGAGTAGAAGAGGAGCAGGAGCTTCTGTGGGATGTTGAACTTCCTTAGTTGCCTGAGGAAGAACAACCTCTGCTGCACTTTCCCAACAGTGGCATCAGTGTTGGACCCCCATTTAAGGTCCCTGGAGATTGTGGTCCCTAGAAACTTGAAGGAGTCCACTAGCGATACCACACTGTCAGCAATCGTTAGCGGAGGTGCACTAGATGACTTCTTCCTGAAGTCCACTATCATCTCGACAGTTTTGAGGGGGTTGAGGTTAAGGTTGTTGTGGATGCACCACTGGGCCAGCCGGTCTACTTCCCGTCTATAGGCCGATTCGTCCCCATCCTTGATGAGGCCGATGACGGTGGTGTCATCGGCGAATTTGATGATCCTTACTGATTGCGCCTCTGAGGTACAGTCATTTGTGTACAGGGAGAAGAGCAGGGGTGAGAGGACACAGCCCTGAGGGGCCCCTGTACTGATGGACCGCGCTTGAGAGGTGAATTCCCCCGCTTTCACCACCTGTGTCCTATCTGTCAGGAAGTCTATTATCCAGGAACAGGTAGCTTCTGGGACCCCTAGGCGAAGTAATTTGGGGTGGAGGATGCTGGGGACGATTGTATTGAAGGCCGAGCTGAAATCGACAAACAGGACCCTCGCGTAGGTACCGGGAATGTCTAGGTGCTGTAGAATGTAGTGCAGGCCCAGGTTGACTGCATCCTTGACACACCGATTCGAGCGATAGGCGAACTGCAGGGGGTCCAGTTGGGGGCCAGTCACAGTTTTCAGGTGATTCAAAACCAGACGCTCGAACGTTTTCATGACCACAGACGTCAGTGCTATCGGCCTGTAGTCATTCAGGTTCGTGATAGTTGGTTTCTTGGGGACCGGGACTATAGTAGACCTTTTGAGGCAGGAAGGGACTTTCTGTAGCTCCAGCGATTTATTGAAGATCTTGGTGAATATGGGGGCGAGCTGACCCGCACATGCTCTTAGGGCAGATGGTGACACTCCGTCAGGACCCGGAGCTTTCCTGGTTTTGGTCCTTTTGAACAATGCCTCCACCTCTTCTTGGGTGACTTGCAGTGCCTGGGGTTGGCCGTCGGTGTTCGGGGCATCGTAGAGGTGATTGTTTGGGTTGCAGGGGACTTCTTTTGCGAACCTGCAATAAAAGTGGTTCAGTTCATCTGCAAGGTCTTGGTGCATGGCGGTGGACTTTGATGTTTTCCTATAGTTGGTTATGGATTGCATTCCTTTCCATACAGATACGGGGTCATTGGTGGAGAGATCGTTTGTCAGCTTGTCCGAGAACCACTTTTTTGCTAGCCTAATTCCTTTAGTCAGAGAGTTCCTAGTACGGTTGTATAGTGCTCTGTCACCGCTGCTATAGGCCTCCTCTTTGGCTCGACGAAGTTGCCTGAGCTGGGCATTGAACCAGGGCTTGTTGTTGTTGTAAATGCGGTAAGTCTTGGTAGGTACACACATGTCCTCACAGTAGCTGATGTAGGATGTGACAGTGTCTGTCAAGTCATTCAGGTCGGTTGCCGAGGCTTCAAAGACCCCCCATTCCGTGCAGTCAAAGCAGGCCTGGAGCTTCATCTTGGCCTCATTGGTCCATTTCTTGACAGTCTTAACGACAGGCTTAACTGCTCTCAGCTTCTGTGTATAGGTAGGGAGTAGGTGGACGAGGCAGTGGTCAGATAGGCCGAGTGCAGCACGCGAGATAGACCGGAAGGCAGACTTGAGGGTAGTGTAGCAGTGATCAAGGGTGCGCCCTTCCCTAGTGGGACACGTGACTTGTTGTTTGTACTTAGGTAGCTCCTTGCTCAGGTTAGTTCTGTTGAAGTCACCCAGTACTATAAGCAGAGAGTCTGGGTGTTTTTGTTCTATGTCGGATATACAAATGGCCAGGTGGTGCAGGGCTTCGTTCGCGCAGGCGAGGGGGGGGGTGTACACTCCCACAAGGACAATTGAGGCAAATTCCCGGGGGGAATAGAAGGGGTTGCAGTTGATACTCAGCATCTCCAGGTGAGGGCTGCATGATTTGCCTATGATCGTGACATTGGTGCACCATCCGTCGTTGATGTAGAAGCAGATGCCACCACCCTTCGTTTTTCCTGAGAGAACCTTGGAGCGATCGGCCCTGAAGAGACTGAAGCCCGGCAGAGACATCGGGTTGTCCGCAATATGGTCGTCCAGCCACGTCTCCGTAAAGCAGAGGATAGATGACCCTGTAATGCCTGACCCTGCGCTGCCCAGAAGGAGGGACAATTCGTTGAACTTGTTTGCCAGTGAGCGCACATTCGAAAGCAGGATCGCGGGTAGTGCAGACCGGTGCCCTCGCCGCCGCCACCTCACTAGGGCGCCTGCGCGACAGCCTCTCCTCTGAGTACAGGTCCTTCTACTAGGGCCGACATGAGGGCCTCCGTCATTCTCTTTCCGGGGCCGGTGATCCAGTTGCCACCTGGGCTGCGGGGGGGCGCGGCTGCTCGGTCATCCACTTCGGTGTCCACAACATCTGCATCCTTGCCACACAGGGCAGCAAGGGCAGCGAGGGCTGCAAGGGCAGCTGATCTGCCCGCCGACGGGCCCGAACGTGTGGTAAGCACCTCGGGAGCGCTCCAACTAAGGAGGGCTTCCCTGCTGTATTTGGTCACCGGTGGGGTAGACAAGGGCAAGGGAAAACAAGGGGAAACAGGTATTTTGGCTGAGCTGCGTAGCTCCGAGGCAGCCATCTTCGGCGCCATCTTAGATTGTAATCGCTATAATCGTTGTTGCTGTAACCTATTTCTGCTCCTTAATACAATGGGTATATTTGAAACAAGTGATACTGTAAATAAAATAACTGCTTTTTCTGTTGCTGATTTAGTCAAAAGCAGCCTTGTGGAGAGGTGTTAGAATCCAATTCCTGTTGTGTAGGTGTGAAAGATCTCAGTGTGAGAGGCCTTTGAAGTAAATTTCTTGTGGGGAATTATACTGGAATTATACTGAAGGATAACTGGAACTATACGGCAGTATCACGGGAATTATACAGCAATATCACAGGAATTATACACCAGTATCACGGGAATTATATGGCAGTATCACAGGAATAATCCGCCAGTATTCTGAGAATTATACGGCAATATCAGAGGAATTATACGCCAGTATCACGGGAATTATACGCCAGTATCACAGGAATTATATGCCAGTATCACGGGAATTATACGCCAGTATCACGGGAATTATACGCCAATATCACAGGAATTATACGCCAGTATCACAGGAATTATACGGCAATATCATAGGAATTTCACGCCAGTATCACGGGAATTATACGGCAATATCATGGGAATTATACGCCAGTATTCTGAGAATTATACGCCAGTATCGCGGGAATTATACGACAGTATCACGGGAATTATATGGCAGTACCACAGAAATTATAAGCCGGTATCACGGGAATTATATGCCAGTATCACTGGAATTATACGCCAGTATCACAGGAATTATACGCCAGTATCACGGGAATTATACGCCAGTATCAGTGGAATTATACGCCAGTATCACAGGAATTATACGCCAGTATCACGGGAATTATACGCCAGTATCACGGGAATTATACGCCAATATCACAGGAATTATACGCCAGTATCACAGGAATTATACGGCAATATCATAGGAATTACACGCCAGTATCACGGGAATTATACGGCAATATCATGGGAATTATACGCCAGTATTCTGAGAATTATACGCCAGTATCACGGGAATTATACGGCAGTATCACGGGAATTATATGGCAGTATCACAGAAATTATAAGCCAGTATCACGGGAATTATATGCCAGTATCACTGGAATTATACGCCAGTATCACAGGAATTATACGCCAGTATCACGGGAATTATACGCCAGTATCACTGGAATTATACGCCAGTATCACAGGAATTATACGCCAGTATCACGGGAATTATACGCCAGTATCACAGGAATTATACGCCAATATCACAGGAATTATAAGCCAGTATCACAGGAATTATACGGCAATATCATAGGAATTACACGCCAGTATCACGGGAATTATACGGCAATATCATGGGAATTATACGCCAGTATTCTGAGAATTATACGCCAGTATCACGGGAATTATACGCCAGTATCATGGGAATTATATGGCAGTATCACAGAAATTATAAGCCAGTATCACGGGAATTATATGCCAGTATCACTGGAATTATACGCCAGTATCACAGGAATTATACGCCAGTATCACGGGAATTATACGCCAGTATCACTGGAATTATACGCCAGTATCACAGGAATTATACGCCAGTATCACGGGAATTATACGCCAGTATCACGGGAATTATACGCCAATATCACAGGAATTATACACCAGTATCACAGGAATTATACGGCAATATCATAGGAATTACACACCAGTATCACGGGAATTATACGGCAATATCATGGGAATTATACGCCAGTATTCTGAGAATTATACACCAGTATCACGGGAATTATACGCCAGTATCACGGGAATTATATTGCAGTATCACAGAAATTATAAGCCAGTATCACGGGAATTATATGCCAGTATCACAGGAATTATACGCCAGTATCACGGGAATTATACGCCAGTATCACTGGAATTATACGCCAGTATCACAGGAATTATACGACAGTATCACGGGAATTATACGCCAGTATCACGGGAATTATACGCAAATATCACAGGAATTATACGCCAGTATCACAGGAATTATACGGCAATATCATAGGAATTACACGCCAGTATCACGGGAATTATACGGCAATATCATGGGAATTATACGCCAGTATTCTGAGAATTATACGCCAGTATCACGGGAATTATACGCCAGTATCACGGGAATTATATGGCAGTATCACAGAAATTATAAGCCAGTATCACGGGAATTATACGGCAGTAACACTGGATATATGGCAGCAGAGGACACCACCACTGTGACTGGTCACTGTACTGATGCTGCACAAGACACTACCCCTGGTCTGATGCAAGACAACACAACAGAACTGCAAGGGACTTATACAGCAGCACTGGGGACATATAGCAGCAGAGGACACCAACACTGTTACTGGCTGGACTGATGCAGCACAATACACTGACTACACTGGACTGGACTGATGCAGCACAATACACTGACTACACTGGACTGGACAGCACAATACACTGACTACACTGGACTGGATAGCACAATACACTGACTACACTGGACTGGACTGATGCAGCACAATACACTGACTACACTGGACTGGACTGATGCAGCATAATACACTGACTACACTGGACAGGACTGATGCAGCACAACACACTGACTACACTGGACTGGACAGCACAATACACTGACTACACTGGACTGGACTGATGCAGCACAATACACTGACTACACTGGACTGGACTGATGCAGCACAATACACTGACTACACTGGACTGGACTGAGCAGCACAATACACAGACTACACTGGACTGGACTGATGCAGCACAATACACTGACTACACTGGACTGGACTGATGCAGCACAATACACTGACTACACTGGACTGGACTGATGCAGCACAATACACTGACTACACTGGACTGGACTGATGCAGCACAATACACTGACTACACTGGACTGGACTGATGCAGCACAATACACTGACTACACTGGACTGGACTGATGCAGCACAATACACTGACTACACTGACTGGACTGAGCAGCACAATACACTGACTACACTGGACTGGACTGATGCAGCACAATACACTGACTACACTGGACTGGACTGATGCAGCACAATACACTGACTACACTGGACTGGACTGATGCAGCACAATACACTGACTACACTGGACTGGACTGATGCAGCACAATACACTGACTACACTGGACTGGACTGATGCAGCACAATACACTGACTACACTGGACTGGACTGATGCAGCACAATACACTGACTACACTGGACTGGACTGATGCAGCACAATACACTGACTACACTGGACTGGACTGATGCAACACAATACACTGACTACACTGGACTGGACTGATGCAGCACAATACACTGACTACACTGGACTGGACTGAGCAGCACAATACACTGACTACACTGGACTGGACTGATGCAGCACAATACACTGACTACACTGGACTGGACTGATGCAGCACAATACACTGACTACACTGGACTGGACTGATGCAGCACAATACACTGACTACACTGGACTGGACTGATGCAGCACAATACACTGACTACACTGGACTGATGCAGCACAATACACTGACTACACTGGACTGGACTGATGCAGCACAATACACTGACTACACTGGACTGGACTGAGCAGCACAATACACAGACTACACTGGACTGGACTGATGCAGCACAATACACTGACTACACTGGACTGGACTGATGCAGCACAATACACTGACTACACTGGACTGGACTGATGCAGCACAATACACTGACTACACTGGACTGGACTGATGCAGCACAATACACTGACTACACTGGACTGGACTGATGCAGCACAATACACTGACTACACTGGACTGGACTGATGCAGCACAATACACTGACTACACTGGACTGGACTGATGCAGCACAATACACTGACTACACTGACTGGACTGAGCAGCACAATACACTGACTACACTGGACTGGACTGATGCAGCACAATACACTGACTACACTGGACTGGACTGATGCAGCACAATACACTGACTACACTGGACTGGACTGATGCAGCACAATACACTGACTACACTGGACTGGACTGATGCAGCACAATACACTGACTACACTGGACTGGACTGATGCAGCACAATACACTGACTACACTGGACTGGACTGATGCAGCACAATACACTGACTACACTGGACTGGACTGATGCAGCACAATACACTGACTACACTGGACTGGACTGATGCAACACAATACACTGACTACACTGGACTGGACTGATGCAGCACAATACACTGACTACACTGGACTGGACTGAGCAGCACAATACACTGACTACACTGGACTGGACTGATGCAGCACAATACACTGACTACACTGGACTGGACTGATGCAGCACAATACACTGACTACACTGGACTGGACTGATGCAGCACAATACACTGACTACACTGGACTGGACTGATGCAGCACAATACACTGACTACACTGGACTGGACTGATGCAGCACAATACACTGACTACACTGGACTGGACTGATGCAGCACAATACACTGACTACACTGGACTGGACTGATGCAGCACAATACACTGACTACACTGGACTGGACTGATGCAGCACAACACAGCACAAGACTCACCACCGCACTTTCCCGCCCCCACACAGACAATGAGGACGGAGACACGTCCTCTCACTACACCCTCCGAGAGAGGAGTGAAAAATCCCACGAGAATCCGACAGCAGGATGATGACGTTTTGCCTCGTTTGGGTTTCCGAGTCAGGTGGGAAAACCCAAGCCTGACTCAGATCTGGACTCAGGTAGAAAGGTCCGGTAGGGTTTGGTTCTCTGAGAACCGAACCCACTCATCTCTAGTTGCTGAGCATAATCTCTATCCCAATGGCATGCAGCGTATGGCCGAAAAGTTCTCACTGAAAGCGATTGGCAAATTTATGTATATTGTTATTACAATTAGTGAACATGTCTCATACTGTAGAATGCTGATTGCTTGCACTTACATATAAATATTTTCAACACATTTTCATTGCATGTATTATTTAATCACATGCGTGCAGTGTCAACCGCCAACGCACGTTTCACAGATTTTTTTAGAACAACCGCTCCTGAGTGAGCCTCAATGTGTACCCAGAATCCAATATTTCACCCCATTGGGCTGACATAACAGCTGAGTACACATCGCTCCAGTGTGTACCCACCTTAGTAGATATTATATAATATTTTACCACAAAATATTCTATCTATTTATTTGGAGCTCCTATCTATTAGAGCCCTAAGGTGGTCACATTGCTGATGAGTGAGATTGATCATACTGTACAACATCTGGAATTGTGATTTGCTTCAGCCAAGTGGATATATTTTTACAGGTTTTTATGACATGCTATATTTGCAATAAAGTGTTTTGTGTAATTGTATGCTACCTTTTTTAGCGCTGTGTTTTTTAATATATATATTCTTCATTGGTCTGGCTACCGACACAGCTGCTTCAGTCAGGTACAGCATTTAGAATCTTCTCTCAGGGACAGGTTATCTATTTTTGGGTTTGAGGTATTCCCTTATACCTCTTTTTCTGGTTCTGTCATGGGATTTGGAACACAGTTCCAGTCCGGGTCAGACCTAGGACTTACCCCTTTCCCACTGCGGCATCAATCTGTGAATTTCCCAGGTTGGAGCCATTTACACTGCACGCAAGTGCAGTGTCTTTTGGCCAGCGCTTAGAGATGATGTAATCTCCAAGCACCAGGAAACCTGGCACATCGGGAGCTCAGCATAGTGGCCTGAGTCCTGTTAGGCCATGCCCCTAATGGAAGTTGCCTACATCATGCTGGGGGCAAGGCCAGCACTCTGCCCCCAGCCTCCGTCACATACCTTTAGCCTGCCAGCGCTGCTGTCGGCATAGCAGGGTAGAAAGCAGAGCTGGCAGATGCATTGTGTCCCACAACCTCCTGACCACCCGTGAGGCACCATTGTTTGAGAGGTATGGGCTTTCAGCATGACCCGGGTCCTACCCATGCCCAAACCTGTTCATTACCTGGGTTTGATTCCCGGGTAACTAGACTCAGGGTGTTTTTTTTTTTTTTTTACCCCTTTCAACTGAGCAACAACCTGGGTTGATGTGCATTCATGTGTCCTCCTTTTTCGTGGCCGCAGTCACGTTAATCAGCCCTTCTAGTTGCGCTTACTAATGCTGGGTGTATTTTTGGGCATATTTCCCCAAAAATGCATAATATTCACATTCCTATATGAACAAGACACACAAGCAGAATCTGTTTATTAAAAATACATGCCTATATTCTGTGTTAGGCTATATCTACATACAGAATGCTAAGTTACAGTATCAGTAATAGGATATGAGCATGCCCATATTCTGTGTATGACTGCAGCTGTATCTGTATATGGAATGCTACATTATAGTGTGAGTAAAAGGATATGCGGCATGCCTATATTCTGTGTGTGACTGCGGCTGTATCTGCATATGTAATGCTATAGTACAGTGTCAGTAATAGGATATGAGGTATGCCTATATTCTGTGTGTGACTGCAGCTGTATCTGCATATGGAATGCTACGTTACAGTGTCAGTAATAGGATATGAGGCATGCCTATATTTTGTGTGTGATTATGGCTACATAGGCATACGTAATTCTACGTTACAGTGTCAGTAATAGGATATGTGGCATACCTCTATTCTGTGTGTGACTGCGGCTGTATCTGCATACGTAATGCTACATTACAGTGTCAGTAATAGGATCTGCAGCATGCCCATATTCTGTGTATGACTGCAGCTGTATCTGCATATGGAATGCTACCTTACAGTGTCAGTATTAGGATATGTGGCATGCCTATATTGTGTGTATGACTGTGGCTGTATCTGCATACAGAATGCTATGTTACAGTGTCAGTAATAGGATATGTGGCATGCCTATGTTCTGTGTGCAGCTACAGCTCTATCTGCATATGCAGGGCCGGCTCCAGGCCTACTAGCACCCTGAGCGAGAAAATTATAAAAGCGCCCCCTCCCCCCATGAGCGCGACGAAGGCGCGCGCGCTTCTGGAAAAGTGGGCGTGACCTCTGGAAAAGTGGGCGTGGCCTTGTAACTTCATATCATCAAACTATAAATATATTTTCACACAATTAGCAGCCTTACACATAGCCACAGTAGTGTTCCTTACACACAATGTCTCCAGTATAGTGCCAGATACACATAATGTGCAGTGCCAGATAGACATGACATGCCCCCCAGCAGTGCCAGCTAGACATGACATGCCCCGCAGCAGTGCCAGCTAGCCAGCTACACATGACATGCCCCGCAGCAGTGCCAGCTACACATGACATGCCCCCCAGCAGTGCCAGCTACACATGATAGTGTTCACTTTTTAGGGCATGGTGCTGATCACAGGGAGGGCACATTTTTAAGTTAGGAGGGCAAAATGATGTACATACTGCTTGTTGTTCCCATACCTATATGTCAAAGCATGGACAGTGCGCGCCGTAGGCGCGCAGCAAAAATTAAGGGGAGTTACTTTGTGGGGAAGGTACGTGGCCACATAATAGTGGCAATTTGCATTACACCACACAGTAGTGCAGCTAATACACACTGCACCAGGTAGAACCTCCTATACACTTTCCGCCAGGCACAGCACTGAGACACATTGCACCAGGGAGAGCACTGAGACACATTGCCTAGCCACAGACGCCTAGCGGGAACACTACATGACATGCCCCCCAGCAGTGCCAGCTACACGTGACATGCCCCCCAGCAGTGCCAGCTACACGTGACATGCCCCCCCCAGCAGTGCCAGCTACACATGACATGCCCGCCCAGCAGTGCCAGCTACACGTGACATGCCCCCCCAGCAGTGCCAGCTACACGTGACATGCCCCCGCCAGCAGTGCCAGCTACATAAATGGCCACATAGTGCCAGATATGCACCCACAGTTCAGATACATAAATGCCCCCAAAGTGCCAGATACATAAATGCCCCACAGTGCAGATATGCCCCCCACAGTGCCAGATACATAAATGCCCCCACAGTGCCAGATACATAAGTGCCCACACAGTGCCAGATACATAAGTGCCCACACAGTGCCAGATACATAAGTGCCCACACAGTGCCAGATACATAAGTGCCCACAGTGCCAGATATGTCCCCACAGTGCCAGATATAAAAATGCCCACACAGTGCCAGATATGTCCCCACAGTGCCAGATATAAAAATGCCCCCACAGTGCCAGATATGCCCCCACAGGGCCAGATACATAAATGCCCCCAGTGCCAGATATATAAATGCCCCCAGTGCCAGATGCATAAATGCCCCCAGTACCAGATGCATAAGTGCCCACACAGTGCCAGATACATTATTGCCCCCCACAGTGTCAGATACATTAATGCCCCCCACAGTGCCAGATATGCCCCCGCAGTGCAAGATACATTAATGCCCCCCCACAGTGCCAGATACATTAATGCCCCCCACAGTGCCAGATACATTAATGCCCCACAGTGCCAGATACATAAGTGCCCACACAGTGCCAGATACATATGTGCCCACAGTGCCAGATATGTCCCCACAGTGCCAGATATAAAAATGCCCCCACAGGGCCAGATACATAAATGCCCCCAGTGCCAGATACATAAATGCCCCCAGTGCCAGATGCATAAATGCCCCCCAGTGCCAGATGCATCAGTGCCCCCAGTGCCAGATGCATAAGTGCCCACACAGTGCCAGATACATTATTGCCCCCCACAGTGTCAGATACATTAATGCCCCCCACAGTGCCAGATATGCCCCTGCAGTGCCAGATACATTAATGCCCCCCACAGTGCCTGATACATTAATGCCCCCACAGTGCCAGATACATTAATGCCCCCCCACAGTGCCAGATACATTAATGCCCCCCACAGTGCCAGATACATTATTGCCCCCGTGCCAGATATGCCCCCAGTGCCAAATACATTAATGCCCCCAGTGCCAGATATGCCCCCACAGTGCCAGATACATTAATGCCCCCAGTGCCAGATATGCCCCCACAGTGATAGATACATTAATGCCCCCAGTGCCAGATATGCCCCCACAGTGCCAGATACATTAATGCCCCCAGTGCCAGATATTCCCCTACAGTGCCAGATACATTAATGCCCCCACAGTGCAGATATGCCCCCACAGTGCAAGATACATAAACGCCCCCAGTGCCAGATAAATAAATGCCCCCAGTGCCAGATATGCTCCTACAGTGCCAGATAAATAAATGCCCCCACAGCGCCTGATAAATAAATGCCCCCACAGTGCCTGATAAATAAATGCCCGCACAGTGCTAGATAAATGAATGCCCCCACAGTGCAGCCCCCACATAATGCCATCCATAAATGCCCCCAATACCTGCTGCACTGGGAGGGGGAGGAGTGCTGCTGTCTGAGGGAGAAGGGAGCAGGGCGCAGGGCCGCGGGCGGTGTGGCGGCGGTGCGGGTGGTGTGCGCTATGTGCGCTGCGCTGGCGTCTGACGTCAGATGCCAGCGCCGCAAAGCGCGTAAGCACACAATAGTTTAAGACCGGGCAGCGCAGCACAGGGCCGGCTCCAGGAACGAAAATGGCGGCGCCAGCGCGCGGCGCCCATTAAGGGTGGCGCCCCGCGCGGCCGCTCAATTCGAACGTGCCTGGAGCCGGCCCTGTGCATACGGAATGCTATTTTACAGTGTCAGTAATAGGATATGTGGCATGACTATATTCTGTGAATGACTGTAGCTGTATCTGCATATGGAATGCTACGTTACAGTGTCAGTAATAGGATATGCGGCATACCTATATTCTGTGTGTGACTGCGGCTGTATCTGCATATGGAATGTTATGTTACAGTGTAAGTAATAGTATATGCGGCATGCCTATATTCTGTGTATGACTGTAGCTGTATCTGCATATGGAATGTTATGTTACAGTGTAAGTAATAGTATATGCGGCATGCCTATATTCTGTGTATGACTGCAGCTGTATCTGCATATGGAATGTTATGTTACAGTGTCAGTAATAGGATATGCGGCATGCCTATATTCTGTGTATGACTGCAGCTGTATCTGCATATGGAATGTTATGTTACAGTGTCAGTAATAGGATCTGCAGCATGCCCATATTCTGTGTATGACTGTGGCTGTATCTGCATATGGAATGCTATGTTACAGTGTCAGTAATAGGATATGTGGCATGCCTATATTCTGTGTGTGGCTGTGGCTGTATCTGCATACGTAATGCTATGTTACAGTGTCAGTAATAGATATGCGGCATGCCTATATTCTGTGTGTGACTGCCGCTGTATCTGCATATGGAATGTTATGTTACAGTGTTAGTAATAGTATATGCGGCATGCCTATATTCTGTGTATGACTGTGGCTGTATCTGCATATGGAATGCTATGTTACAGTGTCAGTAATAGGATATGCGACATGTCTATATTCTGTGTGTGACTGCCGCTGTATCTGCATACGTAATGCTATGTTACAGTGTCAGTAATAGATATGCGGCATGCCTATATTCTGTGTGTGACTGCCGCTGTATCTGCATATGGAATGTTATGTTACAGTGTTAGTAATAGTATATGCGGCATGCCTATATTCTGTGTATGACTGTAGCTGTATCTGCATATGGAATGCTATGTTACAGTGTCAGTAATAGGATATGCGACATGTCTATATTCTGTGTGTGACTGCCGCTGTATCTGCATACGTAATGCTATGTTACAGTGTCAGTAATAGATATGCGGCATGCCTATATTCTGTGTGTGACTGCCGCTGTATCTGCATATGGAATGTTATGTTACAGTGTTAGTAATAGTATATGCGGCATGCCTATATTCTGTGTATGACTGTAGCTGTATCTGCATATGGAATGCTATGTTACAGTGTCAGTAATAGGATATGCGACATGTCTATATTCTGTGTGTGACTGCCGCTGTATCTGCATACAGAATGCAGATACAGACACAGAATTCAAGCATGCGTTAGCAGAGTTGGCATCTCGCTGTGCATGGAGTATTGAGGCTGGATGTATGATTACACATCTGTAGAGATATGCCTCTTTAATGTTGTTCTTGTAATTAACATATTTAAATCAACACATTAGTCATGCCAAGTATACTTGTTTAAACAATTATACTTGGCACCATTGATGATTCTTCTTTTGCAAGTACATAATTATATCATTTAAAGGTGTTCTGTTTACTGACCTGAGTCATGTTCACCTTAGGTTCCTTCTTTTGGAGTTTACCAAAAACACATCTGCCTCTTCTTCTCGATACCTTCTTCTTAGAGGTTTATGTTCCCCATTCAGCTTGTTCTCCTGTGGACACCGGTGTTCTTCTGATCTCCTTCACTGTTGTCCTCAGTGTCACTGTGTAGTGTTGTACAGCTGCACACACGCGGGTTGGTTACAGCCACGATGTGGGCGTTCCCAGTCAAACGGAACGACACATCGTGCACATTGTTCCGTGTGTATGACCAATGCTGATGGCGATGCGCGCACCTGCGGGACGCTAGCGACAGTCCCTGATTTTTTGAACCTGCAAGAAGATCTGGGGCTGTCGTTAGCCATGCCATGCTGCTGAATGCCCCCCACCGCGCTGCCGTTCGTTGCTGCCGGCATTGGCAGGTGTGTATGCACTTGACGATGCCGGCTCCGCCGCCGGGTCCTGTTGCTGACGATTTTGAATAGTCACGTGTGTACTCCCCTTATGTCTGTTTCCATGAGGCAGATCTGGACATCATTCCCCTGGGCCACCATAGGGTGGTGCGGACAGTGCTTGGCACACAGCACATTGCCTATGCACATATGTCCCCTTTTATAATCTTGCCGTGATACATATGAATTGCGTCATGCGTGGTAAAACTGCGGGTGCAAGAATATGCAGCCTGGCGCAGCACAGCACTACTGTGATGAGTGCGCCCGTGTATATGCACCGAGGCAACATTGTAAGAGGACCCAACTGTACTTTGCACCACCGCCATCTGCCCGCTGTAATGTATGTAGCGGTGTTCCCGGCTCCTTCTCTTCCAGGCGCACCACTACATACATTACCCAGGAGCGTTGCCCCCTCACCGCTCCCACGTCTTCTGCAGTGTTTCTTGGGATTGGGAGATACATCACAACATCTCTCCTAGCCAGGGGCTGGATGGCAACTTCAGCCTGGGGGGCAGACGCAAACAAGAGTCCCGGATTCTCTAGTAGAGCGCTGCAACGGATTTGTAGTCTGCACTCAGAATAAACACACAGGAAAACATATTCATGCTGACGAAACGTGTTTCAGTGCATTGAGGACGGGATGCATCAACCATCGCGCATCCTACTGCTCACCGCATGCAAATCGCCATTTACTAATATCCCGAAGGACAGGACTTGCGGTAAGAGCAATGATAGGACTTCCGGGTCCAGGGTCCTATTTGTCCATGCATCCAATGATGTGCGCTGCAGGGGGAGGGGCAGTGATGGGAGGGAGCCAATTGGATCCATCTCAGTGGGGAAGCGCGATACAGTATAGGCTTCTAAAGTGCAATGTGAGAAAATGTCAACACTACTGTATGTGTACTGTTTAAATGCTTCATTTGTCGAGTCACACTGCTCAATAAAACATACAGTATGATGATAGATAACAGTTTTGCCGTTGGTGAGGAGACTTGGGGAAGTTGGAGGGTGAGCAGGGCTGCAGGCCTATTCCATACCCTCCAACATTTTACACATAAAAATCGGTACAAATTAGGAGAGGGGGCGTGGTCACGGGTAAAGGGGCCATGACCACACCCCTTTTCCTGTACTTTCAATGGAAGTTTGGAGAGCCAAAAATCAGTACAGACCATAAAAAAGGTACAGTTGAAGGGTATGCTATTCTGGGATGTTCTTTGTGTCTTTATTGGTTTATTCCAAAATGTATTCAGCCTCCTGAAGTTCTTCAGTTTAATATATACAACATAAGGGTGGGTGGGAGGGCCCAAGGACAATTACATCTTGCACCACTTTTTCTTCTTTGTATCATGTGCTGTTTGGGGCCTAGTTTTTATATCTGCCCTCCTGTCTGCCACTGCAGTGCCACTCCTAGATGGGCCAGGTGGTTGTGTCGCTTAGCTTAGTCATACAGCTACCTCATTGCAATTATTTTTCTTCTTTGCATCATGTGCTATTTGGGGCCTTTTTTATATCTGCCCTCCTGTCTGACACTGCAGTGCCACTCCTAGATGGGCCAGGTGTTTCTGCCGCACACTTGGGTCGCTTAGCTTAGTCATTCAGCGACCTCGGTGCAACCTTTTGGCCTAAAAATAATATTGTGAGGTGTGAGGTGTTCAAAATAGCCTGGAAATTAGTGGAAATTATTGTTATTGAGGTTAATAATACCGAAGGATCAAAATTACCCCCAAATTCTGTGATTTTAGCCGTTTTTATGATTTAAAAATAAAAATCCAAATCCAAAACCAAAACTCGAAAAATGGCCTTGCGCACACCCCTAGTTATCATACACTTTTCAAATTGTATTCTGATTGGTAAATTGGGAAGCTACTTAAAAAGGTAAAGGACAGGGAAGGTCGATGCCCCCACCTCTCAAATGGGGCATAAAATAGGATTCGAGGGCTGAAGTATTCCCCCATACAATTCCCTCCCTCCGCCCCCTTGTTCCTTTTATACAGTATCCACTGGATAATAACACAAGGGGGTTTATTTACTAAATTTCAGATTTGTTCCGAGTTTGTATTTTTATTCTGACAACACAGGAATTTACTAAGTTAAAATCTCGGCAGTGCTTGTGCTATTCGTAATGGTTTTCCTGGCTGAGATCAGAAATACGAATGAATAGACCATCGGTCAAACACGGCTGTTTGTTCATACAATGCGTTAATTTACTATTCATTCGTATTTGGATATTTGTCCATGAATGCTCAATTGCGGTCGTATTGTTTTGCGAATCGTAAAAAAATAGACCTGCTTTTTCCTGGCGTGTTTACATGTGTTGCAACTTCCACATCAATCACACCTGAATTAGCATGCCTATAAAAGGATCTTAGGCCCATTTCAAACAACCCACACTCCAGTGGCGTGCGGTGAGGTCAGTGGCTGGTGAGGCACTGCAGCCATAATCTCTGTGGAGTCCAGACAATGCCATCTTCTGCCGCCGTGCCAATGCCCACTACTGCCGCCACTAATGGGTGCCAACCCTGCCAATGACCTACAAAATTGCCGCCATCAACTGCCTGACCCCCAGCCGCTAATCTGCATCTCAGTCTGATGCCGCCAGTGCCTGCAGCCTTCCTGCTCATCAAACTTGTGATGAGCAGGTGGCTAATACATTGTCAATTTTTATTAATTTACGGGAGACAGAGAGGTGGAATATGGGGAGATGGGAGAGAGAAGAGAAATAGGGGGAGATGGCAGAGAGAGAGAGAGAGGAATAGGGTGAGAAGGAAGAGAGATGGAATAGGGTGAGAAGGAAGAGAGATGGAATAGGGGGCAGAAGGAAGATAGAGAAGGAATAGAGGGAGATTGGAGAGGAGTAATAGAGGAGATGGCAAAAAGAGAATAGAAATAGGGGTATACGGGAAAGAGGAGTAGCGAGGAAACAAGAGAGAGAGAGAAATAGAGGGAGATGGCAGAGAGAGAGAGAGGAGGAATAAGGAGACACTAGAGGGAGAGAGACGGAAGAGGAGCAGGCTGGCAGACTGGGAGTAGTAGTGGAGGAGAGCAGGGGGCAGGATTGGAGTAACAGTAGTGCAGAATAGGGGGACAGGCAGGGAGTAATAGAAGGGGGGGGGCAGGATGGGAGAAGTGGAGGGAAAAAGTGGGCAGTATGGGATCTCACCTCCTCTTATGCAGCTCCCAGGTCCCAGCCACCGTTGCTCCTTCCATGCAAGCTCACACAGGACGGACAGACAGCCTCAGCAGAAGTTATGGGTTCCGCTCCTCTGGTGTTCTCTGCGTAGTCCAGGGAAGCATGGGCGTGGCCTGCGATCGGGTTGGGGGTGGGGCAGGGCTGCACCTCCGCACCAGGTGTACATAAGGCTCTTCGTTTTCTGGCTGCCCGCAGCAGTGCCCTCCTCATCACTGGAGCTGTCTGTCCCAGTTCTCTTCATGACTAGGGGCATGTGAGTGTGTGTGTGTGTGTGTGTGTGTGTGTGTGTGTGTGTGTGTGTGTGTGTGTGTGTGACGGAGAGACAGACATGGGGAGAGTGGGGGACATGGAGGGAGTGAGATACAGACATGTTGAGAGAGAGAGACATACATACTGAGAGACAGTTTTGGAAAGAGAGTAACTTGGGTGGGAGAAAAAGACAGGGACAAAGAGACACAAACATGGAAAGAGAAATGGACTTGGAGAGAGAGAGACAGACATGAGGAGGGCTAGAGACACACATGAAGAGAAACAGACACAGGGAAAGAGACAGATATGGGGAGACAGACAGACACAGGGAGGGATAAGACATTGAGAAAGAGACAGACATGGAGAGGGAGAGATACAGGGAAAGAGAGTGAGACACACAGACATGGGGAGGGAGCAGACATGGAGAGAGAGACAGAAAGAGACACAGGGAGAGAGATACAGAGACGTGGAGACAGACACAGGGACAGAGAGACAGACAGACAGACACGGGGAGAAACAGACCGAGACAGGGAGAGACAGACACAGGGAGGGAGGGAGAGACTGAGGAAAATGGTATGTTAACCCAGTGGTTCTCAAACTCGGTCCTCAGGACCCCACACGGTTCACGTTTTCCATGTCACCCGGCAGCTGCACTGTGTGTCACCAACTGTCACATTTTAAAAATCTACAGGTGACCTGGAAAACATGAACCGTGTGGGGTCCTGAGGACCGAGTATGAGAACCAGTGACCCTATTCCAGGTGCTACAAGGGCAGCGCTTCCACAGCAGCTGTTAATACGTAGAGGTTAGTTACGCCCTGAAACAAAATACATGATGAAACAGCGCTCAACAGAATAATATAATATAAAAGAGATGGCATGGCTAATATATTAAAACACTTTAATATGGCAAATATCCCATGTATATCACAGAAATAGTAAAGTGACAACCAGCTTGCAATTAGCATTATAATCACATATGTGTAAAAAGTACATGAAGTAATATGTAACAGTTTATGCCCCTGTTCCAATAATACAGAATACATGTCAGTATTCTGTATTATTGGAACAGGGGCATAAACTGTTACATATTACTTCATGCACTTTTTAAACATATGTGATTATAATGCTAATTGCAAGCTGATTGTCACTTTACTATTTCTGTAATGAACATGGGATATTTGCCATATTAAAGTGTTTTAATATATTAACCATGCAAACTTTTATATTATTATATCATTATATGTTATTCTATGGAGTGCTTTTTCATCATGTATTTCTTGGTAGGGGAGAGAGATAGAGAGAGACAGAGACTGACATATGGAGGGAGAGAGGCATGGAGAGACAGACACAGGGAGAGAGAGACAGAAACAGGGAGAGACAGACATGCAGAGAGAGAGAGAGAGACAGAAAGACATGAAGAGAGTGATATGGGGAGGGAGACTGCTATGGGAAGGGACTCACAGAGAGGGACAGAGAGAGAGAGACAGCTAGACACAGAAAAACAGGCATGGGGAGAGAAGACAGTGACTACTTACCTGATCAGCCGGCCAGCCAGCCCCCTCCAGCATGCCAGTCAGGAACCTGCTGCAGAGTCACTTCCTCACCCGACCTCTGAACTCTCAAAGGCCCACGGGAACTGCCTGAGAGGAGCTGGCCAGGTGAGGAAGTGACTCTGCAGCTCCCCCTACGTACAGCCAGCCCAGCCTCCACATAAGTATAATGAGGCTGAGCTGCAGCTGCACATTACAGACAGAGCCTGCCCTGCTGCTGCCCTGAAGTCCTCCGTTCCCGGTAAACATCGGGGCGTGGTGGGGGGTGACAATCGGCAGGCCACTGCACTGGTGTGATGGAGAGGGCATTGTTTGTGGCAGTCAGCCCGGGAAGGGGGGTGGCTTGGTGTCCTGACTGTTCAATCCACCCCTGCTGCCACTGCCCAATCATTCAGTGACAGGGGCGTGCTCTCATATCTGACAGCACGCCCCTTGTCACAGCGGCACTTCTAGAGGTGCCGCTTGCAGGGCTTTTTGTAATGGGCTTTTACTGTCCGATGCCTGGCCCCGCCCCCCGCTTCCGGCCCTTTCACATAGCCATCGGGAGGCACCGAGAGTGGTGCCTCCTATTCACAATTAAAACAGTTTTTTTTTACATAAAAAGATTATTAAAATAATATAAAGGCTAAGCACATACTTATGACACATCATATGTGTCATAAGTATCTTCTTTCTATTATTTTAATCATTAATGACAGGGGAGGCACTGCCTCCCCTGACTGCACGTCCCTGCCACACTCAGAAATGGCTGCTGGACTATGGTGCAGTGATGTTTTGTGTGCTGTGGGATTCCTGAGACTCAGATATCAGCCTGGAAGAAACCTGGGCCAGGAAACTGAACATGGTCAGCAGGTTGTACAGGTTCCATGGAGGCTGTGCAGGCCTCATTTTTTTAGGGGGCGTTTAAACTTAAATGAATTGGCTGATGACAAGGTCATACAGATTTTCCATCTGTATGACCTTGTCAAACTGGACCTAGACCCTGAGACTGCACGCTCTCGCCCTGTCTCAGGCCTGCATAAACTCCTGGCTGTGTTGCACTTTATTGCTACTGGTAGCTTTCAGGTTGTATCTGGTGATGTCATTGGGATCTCACAGCCCTCCTTTTCCAGAATCCTAACACAGGTGACGTATACCTAACAACCTCATCTGTTTATTTGTTGGTTTTAGTAATGTCAGTGCCCAGTAATAATGTTATGTCATTTAATCTCAGTACCCTTATTTTCACAAATATACACACAGGTGTTGGATGTTTTGCAGCCCCACATCGATGCCTCAATCTGCTTCCCTATCCAGGAGTCTCAGTGGCATGCTATCAGGGTAGATTTCTATGAGCTGGCTGGCATGCCCAATCTGCTGGGAGCCATAGATTGCACACACATTCAGCTGAGACCACCTAGGGGCAGGCAGCATATATATACCAATAGACATCTTGACCACTCTACAAATGTCCAGGTGGTTTGTGATGCAAAACTAAAAATCATGAGTGTTGTTGCTGGTTACCCTGGTGGCTGCCATGACTCCTTCATCCTCAGTCAGTCATCCCTCTTTGATAAATTTGAGGACGGACAAATGCCAGATGGATGGCTGCTAGGTATGTGTTTTAATATGTGTAGGGCTTTGTATACTACACCCAAATCCACTGTGTTAGTTATGTGTTGCTGTATATGTACTTTACACAGGTTACTATATATGTCTTTCAGGTGATGCAGGATATGGCTGTTTCTCTTGGCTTCTGATTCCATTGACCCGCCCTGATTCCCCTGCTGAACACAATTACAATAATGCACATAAGTCCATGTGGAATGTGATAGAAAGATGTTTTGGTGTGCTGAAATCTAGGTTTCGGTGTCTGGATAAGTCTGGTGGGCATTTGTTGTATAGTCCCTTAAAGGTGACCAAAATTGTGTTCTGCTGCTGTTTTCTTCATAACATGTGTCTGCAACAACATCTGCCACATGTTGATGAGGAGGAGGATGATGAAGAAAGCAGTCAGCAAGCAGAGGAGTTAGATATATCTGGCGACACTTGGAGTACAGATGTAGGGAGGCAGGTGAGGCAAGAACTTATAAATCTACATTTTTAAGGTAAGTATATGTGTATCTTGTCATTGTTTTTTTTGTTACTTTGTAACATAATTATTGTTTAAAACAAACTCAAACATGTTACTTCATCAGAATGTATATGATTCCAAAGACATAGAAACATACACCGGTTTAGTGGCATACAAATGCAGCATGTGTACATGCTTTTCAGTACACATCATATTATGATGCAAATGTCACACTCAGCCTGAGTTGGGGTTCCGACAACCGAGTTTTGGCTGAAGGGACAGCTACCTGTGAGGAGAGTAAACGAGGTGGCTGAATGTAATTCCTCCTCATGGGGTGGAAGCCAAACTAAGTGTTAACATTGGCCGGAGGGCGTAAAGAAAAGGAGGACTTCGTAGGAAGATAACTGTAGTTTTAATGAATAATCAGGCTGTACACGAATATTGGAGAAATCGAAGAAACTGGAAGAATTAGAGTCTATGGTTAAATAACTTGAAGAGTGAAGCTGAATAACTCCGGTAAAGAAGAACTGAAGACTGTGTTTTATGATTAAAAGACGAGGCTGTAGTACTTGGACTTTGAAGAAATGAAGACGTGGTATGTGATTGAAAGACGAGGCTGAAGAACTTGGACTTTGAAGAAATGAGGACTGTGGTTTGTGATTGAAAGATAAGGCTGAAGAACCTGGACTTTGAAGAAATGAAGACTGTGGTTTGTGATTGAAAGACGAGGCTGAAGAACTTGGACTTTGAAGAAATGAGGACTGTGGTTTGTGATTGAAAGACGAGGCTGAAGAACTTATTGATTGGGAACTTCATTGGTAATTCTCTGGTCTCCAACATGGCTGCCCCCAGCACAGGAGACATACTTAGCTGTTAGCACACAGCTTTAGCCAGCTTCTGTCTCTGACACACTATACTGTGTTACCACTAGAGGACCACACTGCAGCGATCCCCACCGCAGTGCACGGCTCTCCAGACCCTCGGCCGCCGGCAGCCGCACATCCGTTCAGAAGGACCCGCCGCCGCAGCTGCACCAACCAGCGGGACGGCAACCCGTGGGAGCACCCGCCGGATGTCAGGCTCCGGAGCCTGACAGTACCCCCCCTTTTTAGGGTGGGCTCTGAACACCCTCGTGCTTTCATCGGATTCTTGGTAAGAAAGGCCTGGACTAATCTTGGAGTGTGGACATCTCTTCAGAAACCCAGGACCCTTCCTCCGGTCCATATCCCTTCCAATCAATAAGATATTGGAGACGACAATATATTTTTCGACAGTCAAGGATCCTATGAAGTTCACATTCTTCTCCCTGAGCAGCTTGCACCTTGGGAGGTCTAGGGAGCGCAGCCCGAAAACGGTTAAGTATGAGAGGCTTCAGTAAGGTGGTGTGAAATGCATTTGGGATCTTCAAGTATGGAGGCAACGTCACTTTGCATGCTACTGGATTCAATACTTTTTCAACAGGATATGGTCCAATGAATCTGGGGGCAAATTTCTTGGAAGAGACCTTGAGTCTTAAGTTTTGAGTAGAAATCCAGACTTGATGACCCACTTTGAGACTAGGGACAGCCTTCCATTTCGGATCTGCAAACATTTTTTATTTATTGCACGTTTTAAGCAGAGCCTCATGAACTTGTTTCCACATCTTAGTGAATTGCTGAAGGGCTAACTCTGCAGCAGGTACTTCGAGAGCTGGAAGAGATTGGAAAGCAGGAACACGTGGATGAAGACCATAATTCACATAAAAGGGTGTGGAATGGGTAGCGGAATGGTAGAGATTATTGTGAGCAAATTCAGCAAATGGAAGAAAGTCCAGCCAATCGTCCTGAGAAGAAGACATGAAGAGTCATAGGAAAGTCTCTAAGTCTTGGTTCACTCTCTCAGTCTTGCCATCCGTTTGGGGATGTATGCAGAGGAGAAACTTAATTCCATTCCAAGAGCTGAACTCAGTGCTCTCTGGAATTTAGCCACAAACTGAGGCCCTCGATCGGAAACTCTCTCTTGTGGAATTCCATGTAATCGGAAGATGTCTGATATGAACATTTTTGATAGTTGTGGAGTGGTTGGAAGACCTGTGAGTGGGACAAGGTGCACCATTTTGGAAAATCGGTCCACAATGACCCAAATGGTGTTTTGTCCTCTGAAGACAGGTAGGTCAGTTATAAAATCCATGGAGATGTGTGTCCAGGGTTTTTGTGGAACCGATAGCGGATGAAGAAGACCCGATGGTGATCCTCTTGGACTTTTATGTTGGGCGCACTTTGGGCAGGCAGCTATGAATTCCAAAACATCCGTCTTCAGATGAGGCCACCAATAGGAGCATTGGATGAACTTAAGAGTCTTGAGGCTAGCTGAGTGTTCCATACACGGTGAGGTATGAGCCCACGTGAGCAGTTTTTTTCAGAGTTCTGGTGCAACAAAGATTTTTCCCAGTGGAGGAAGCAGAGTAGTATGAGTTGCAGCAAAGGAGGCAGGATCTAGGATGAATTGTCAGTCCGGAAGATCTGTGGACTCATCTGAACTCAATGAACGAGAGAGCGCATCTGCTTTCTGATTAAGAGACCCTGGACGATAACTGAGCTTGAAAGAAAAACGTGAGAAGAACAGTGCCCACAATATGAAAAAGGACAAAGACAAAAAAACTCTTTTAGGGAGCACTTTTTATGATAATTGATATATATTATATGTGAAGAAATATAAAAATATGTATTAATGAGTGAATTAAAATTTAACTTTTATTCCATATTGCATTAAAAATAGTGACATAGTATAGTCAAAATAAATGCATGAAATCTTGATTTGACCATTAAGAAATAGAAATACACAATAATGGGTGAAAATATGAATTTGGATTATAATTCCCAATTAAACTCTATTCTAGGAAGGTCTGTGTTGTTTTATTGTGACATTGAATATAAGAAAAATATTTCATCCAATATTGGTCAACAGTACCTGGTGTTCCCAGATTGGTCTCCCATCTAGGTACTAGCCAGGCCTGTCCTGCTGAGCTTCCGAATTGGAGTGGGATCGGGCGTATACAGGACAGTCGTGATCTATGAGATTGGATGAGGAAGCAAGGAGAAAGAAACACTTCTGCTGTCTGTACTTTGCCTGTTTCAGATGCAAAAGCATCAGGTCCAGGACCTTTCCAGATGAGAGGGTGTACGAAAAAAGAAGTGAAAAGGAAAAAAGTAAGAGTGAAAATATAAGTGAAAAAATATATAAATATATTGAAGATAGATGAGCCACAATGGGTAAAGATTTGAGAGCCTGGGATTGTAAAATTGACCCTAGGCTTGAAGAAAGAGAGACACTTCTGCTGTCTGTTGTGACTGCAAATAGTCTACTGAAGAGAACAATGTCCTAATCAGTGCTGCTGTCAGCCAGATGAGAGACTGATGAATAAAAAAGTATACACAGACCAAATAATTTACTGCAAATTATGCAGATTAGAACTCAAATATAAATTAATTATAAGTGACTAATCTGAGAAATACCCAAACATATGGGATGTAGTTAACCTTGTATGTGCCTGTAATAGCCCTTATTGTGCTCAGGCATATTCATTGTGTGAGTGTCATTTGCTTGGTGTTTAGATACAATAACCTTTGTTCACCAACACAATGTATGTATAGAACAGTTTCCACCTGGCTTGCCGTGGGGTTTAAACATCGAGCGGTCTGACGATATAAAAGAGTTTTGTGATCTGTGGTTACTGAGATTGGGTGCTGAGCTCCTTCCAGTAAGTACCTCCACTCTTCAAAAGCAAGTTTTATGGCAAGCAATTCTTGTTCTCCAATGGCGTCCTTTTGTTCTGCCGGAGAGAATCTTCGGGAAAAATAAGCACAAGGATGAGCTTTCTGATCCTCGAAGTAATGGGATAAGACGGCCCCCACTCCTACTGAAGAAGCATCCACCTCCACCTGAAAAGGACGACTGAGATCAGGTTGCTGAAGGATAGGAGAAGACATGAAGGCCTCTTTTAGAAACAAAAAGGCTTTTAGTGCCTCAGGTGGCCAAGCTGCAGAATTAGACCCTTTTCTTGTTAGTGCTGTAATCGGGGCAATGATGGAGGAATAATCTTTCATAAACTTTCTATAGAAATTGGCGAAGCCTAAAAATGCTGGATTCCCTTCAGAGTGGTAGGAAGGGTCCAATCTCTGATTGCTTGGACTTTGGCAGGATCCATCTGTAATTCCCTCCCAGAAATGATGTAACCTAAAAAAGGGATGGAGGGAACCTCAAACGTGCACTTCTCTAGTTCACAAAAGAGTCGATTTTCCCTTAGACGTCTCAAGACTTCTCTGACTTATTCCCGATGGACTTTCAGATCTTTGGAAAATATTAGAATATCGTCCAGATACACAACCAGGCACTTATAGAGGAGATCTCGGAATAATTTGTTGAGATAATTCTGGAAGACTGCTGGAACATTGCATAAGCCAAAGGGCATCACCAGATATTCGTAATGCCCATCGCGAGTATTGAACGCAGTCTTCCACTCGTCTCCTGAGCGAATGCGTATAAGGTTATAAGCTCTCCGCAGGTCCAATTTGGTGAAAATGGTAGCCCCCTTTACTCGGTCAAATAGTTTGGGAATCAATGGCAAATGGTATCTGTTCTTAACTGTAATTTCGTTGAGGCCCCGGTAGTCGATGCAAGGCCGTAGGACCCCGTCCTTCTTAACAAACCCCCCCCCCCCTGCCCCGGCTGGAGAAGAGGAAGGGCGAAGGAACCCTTTGGCCAAATTATCCTGTATGTTCTCCGACATCGCTTGGGTTTCTGGGAGAGAGTAAGGGTACGTTCGGCCTCTGGGAGGTGTTTTACCAGGCAATAAATCGAAAGGGCAGTCCCAACTTCGGTGGGGAGGCAAGGTTTCCACCCCTTGCTTACTGAACACATCCAGAAAGGGCTGATAGGCATCTGGGAGATCAGTGGCGTGTAGGGTAAAGAGTGGCTTGACGGTGGATAAACAGCTTTGAGAACACAACTCCCCCCAGGCGAGTACATCCATAGTTTGCCAATCCAAGCGGGGATTGTGCTCCTGTAACCACGGGAATCCTAGGATTATTTTTTGAGAGGCTTTGGGAATTACCAGGAAATAGAGAACTTCAGAATGGAGAATACCAACTTTTATCTTCAGAGGAACTGTACGGTGGGTGATGATCCCTTCAGGGATATAACTTCCGTCAACCACGGTGATAGAGATAGCTCGCTCCAAACAAGTGGTTGGTATTTCAGACTGTCGGACTAAGGCGGAAGTAATTAAACTTTCTGCAGCTCTAGAATCCAAAAGTGCTGTAACATGAAAGGAGGCAGAGGGAAGTTCAAGACATACAGCCAACAGTGATTCCTTCCTGGTAAATTGGTTGGGGAATGCTCCTAGCTTAACCTCTCCTGCATAAGCTAGGAGTGGGAGTTTCCCAGTTGTTGAATACAAGATTTAACAAAGTGGTTGGCCACCCCACAATACATACAGAGGTTGCCCTGTCTGCATCTTTGAAGTTCATCATTGGTGAGACAAGAGCGGTTGACCTGCATGGGTTCTTCAGTAGATGGTGAGGATGGTCTAGGAGTGAGACAGGCCCGAGGTTTGGGTCGCTCGAACCTTGTTCTCTCAAGACAGCACTCCTTGTATCTTAGATCAATCTTGTTACATAAAGAAATAAGCTGATCGAGCTTAACTGGCACATCCTGAGTGACCAGTTCATCTTTAATTTTTTCGGAGAGACCGTTCCAAAAGGCGGCAATGAGAGCCTCTTCAATCCAGCCCACTTTGGAAGACAGAGTACGGAATTGGATCACGTACTGGGCAACGGAACGGGTTACCTGACGCAGATGCAGAATCTCGAAAGAGGCAAAGGTGGTCCGGCCTGGCTTGTCAAAGATTTTATGAAAAGTTGCCACGAATTCCGGGTAATTCGAGAGTATGGGATCAGTTCTCTCCCATAAGGGTGAAGCCCAATCCAGAGCTGGTCCGGTCAGAAGTGAAATGATGTATGCGATTTTGGTCCAATCAGGCGGAAAGTTAGCTGACTGAAGCTCAAACTGGATCTCGCATTGATTGAGGAACCCTCGGCATTGCTTTGGACTACCGTCAAATTTACTGGGTGGCGGTAGTTGTAAACGAGGAACTGGAATCGACACTAGAGGATTAGGTGCTGGCGGATTGGAAGCTGGAACTGGAGTCCGAGATGTGGAAATGGCTGAGTGAAGAGAATCCAAACGAGTGGACATATTCTGCATGAACTGCACAATCTGTGCCTGCGTGGCCTCCTGTTTATTTAGACGAGACAGAATATCCACAGAGGCATCGCCCCCGGTAGCCTGCTCACTTGCCGGATCCATTGGGCCAGTGCTTACTGTCACGCTCGGCGTAAATTGGGGTTCCGACAACCGAGTTTTGGCTGAAGGGACAGCTACCTGTGAGGAGAGTAAACGAGGTGGCTGAATGTAATTCCTCCTCATGGGGTGGGAGCCAAACTAAGTGTTAACGTTGGCTGGAGGGTGTAAAGAAAAGGAGGACTTCGTAGGAAGATAATTGTAGTTTTAATGAATAATCAGGCTGTACACGAATATTGGAGCAATTGAAGAAACTGGAAGAATTAGAGTCTATACTTAAATGACTTGAAGAGTGAAGCTGAAGAACTCCGGTAAAGAAGAACTGAAGACTGTGGCTTATGATTAAAAGTCGAGGCTGTAGTACTTGGACTTTGAAGAAATGAGGACTGTGGTTTGTGATTGAAATACGAGGCTGAAGAACTTGGACTTTGAAGAAATGAGGACTGGTTTGTGATTGAAAGACGAGGCTGAAGAACTTGGACTTTGAAGAAATTAAGACTGTGGTTTGTGATTGAAAGACGAGGCTGAAGAACTTGGACTTTGAAGAAATGAAAACTGTGGTTTGTGATTGAAAGATGAGGCTGAAGAACTTGGACTTTGAAGAAATGAAGACTGTGGTTTGTGATTGAAAGACGAGGCTGAAGAACTTGGACTTTGAAGAAATGAAGACGTCTGCGGGAACCTCTGTTAGCACGTGGAGCTCCTCTATGACCTGGGACACCGTGAGCGCCGGTGCCAACGGACTTAGACAGCAGGACTGCAGCAGCGTTTAGGTAACCGATGGATGAGAGCAATCAGGACCAGGGAACCAAAAGTAACCTGGGAGCACAGACCTGGAGAACCTTTCACAAGGAGGTAACTTGAAGCACTGGCACTCTCCCTCTGAGCCAGCCCCCTTTTGTGAGGGGAGAACATGCAGGATTGGCTGGACACAGATTGGGAACTTCATTGGTAATTCTCTGGTCTCCAACATGGCTGCCCCCAGCACAGGAGACATACTTAGCTGTTAGCACACAGCTTTAGCCAGCTTCTGTCTCTGACGCACTATACTGTGTCACCACTAAAGGACCTTACCGCAGCGATCCCCGCCGCAGCGCCTGGCTCTCCAGACCCTCGTCCCCCGGCAGCCGCACATCCGTCCAGAAGGACCCGCCGCCCCAGCCGCGCCAACCAGCGGGACGGCAACACGTGTGGGCACACGCCTGAGGTAAGGCTCCGGAGCCTGACAGCACATGTAAAAAGACTGGAGAAGTCATTAAGCAGTGATAAGTGGAAGGTGATAACCCACTACGTAATCCTGATTGTTATTGAAAATGTTAGTTACTATCTGAATGTCTGCTACGTAGTAACTTTACACTTCGCCATGTTTTTAATCTTCTCTATGCTGAATACATGTGTCCCTATGTGTGGTGTTCCATGGTATTTAAGGGACACAAACTTTGTATCATCCTTAATGTTTTATTTGTTTCTGATTGCTTGTTCAATTCTGCTTGTTTTAAAGACACAGGCCCTCATTCCGAGTTGTTCGCTCGGTATTTTTCATCGCATCGCAGTGAAAATCCGCTTAGTACGCATGCGCAATGTTCGCACTGCGACTGCGCCAAGTAACTTTACTATGAAGAAAGTATTTTTACTCACGGCTTTTTCTTCGCTCCGGCGATCGTAATGTGATTGACAGGAAATGGGTGTTACTGGGCGGAAACACGGCGTTTCAGGGGCGTGTGGCTGAAAACGCTACCGTTTCCGGAAAAAACGCAGGAGTGGCCAGAGAAACGGTGGGAGTGCCTGGGCGAACGCTGGGTGTGTTTGTGACGTCAACCAGGAACGACAAGCACTGAAATGATCGCACAGGCAGAGTAAGTCTGGAGCTACTCTGAAACTGCTAAGTAGTTAGTAATCGCATTATTGCGAATACATCGGTCGCAATTTTAAGAAGCTAAGATTCACTCCCAGTAGGCGGCGGCTTAGCGTGTGTAACTCTGCTAAATTCGCCTTGCGACCGATCAACTCGGAATGAGGGCCACAACACAATAAACAATATGTATCCATTATTACACACATTACTTTTGCAGTTGCAAGGAAAATTTTTTTTTTTTTTTTAAGCTTATAAACAAATGCTCCCATAACGCCTTTTTAGCACACACAAACATGGCAGGGCATTAATGATAAACCACCAAAAAAATGAAAAAAAAAACATTATTGCTTGCACACAGAACCGGCCTTAGCTATAGGCAGGCTAGGCATTTGCCTAGGGCAGTGGTTCCCAAACTGTGTGCCGTGGCTCCCTGGGGTGCCTCGGGACACTTGCAGGGGTGCCTCGGGTTGGTGGTCCAGAACCAATTCAAATTCTGCATGGTCAATGTAAATAGCGAAACCAGTGTTAATGGCTGCCAATCATAAAATATATTGACAATCAGAAGCAAATCTTGTCCCTCACCACATAAGTTACCCTAAGGAGGTCCTATAAAGACAATTTACATAATTTAATATTTCTTTCTACATTTTTCAGTAAAACTATTGGCTTAGGGGCGCCATGCTAAAAATTCTGATACTCTAGGGTGCCGTGATTCGAAAAAGTTTGGAAACCACTGGCCTAGGGCATTCAAGCATGTCTAGAGGCATCCAAGCATGTCCCTGCAGTATCTCATGCTGAGAGGGACAGTCCGCAAACTAACTGTTACTTTCCAAATGTATTCAATCAGTACTTGTATACACTGCTGTTTACATTTGTCAAAAAAAATGCACACTGTGCCTTAAACTTCCTCCGACATGCTTGAATGCCCCTGACTTGTGAGACCTCAGACAGACAGCAGAAGCCCAGTAAATGCAATTCCTGGACCTGTGACATTTTTACTGACTATATAAGGTTATTACTGGATGGCTTCTTATGATAACACATGTGTATTTTGGAAGACTGCTTCACAGAAACCTGACATCACCTATACTGCTTGTGCACATGGGGGAAGGGGACCCTGCCATCCTGTGTGTGTCCCTTATCCCTGTGCAAACCCCAGGTGTCTGCAGGGACATAACATGGGCAGTATTCTCCCCACACTTTATTTCCTAGTCAGTCCATACCGTAAAATTCCCCTGCCATCTAGCACTGTAACGTGGTCAGTAAGTTGCGTTGTGCTATTTCTATATGAAACATCAGTGCAGCGTGACTTTCGGACACATCAGACTGGAGGGCAGAGCATTTAGCTCCCACAGTATAAAGTAAAGGGCATGCAGTAACAGACACCAGCAAACACACTGAATAGTGAAGAGAATGGACAGTTTCTACATGTTTGATACTGATCTTTTTGTATAACCAGCAAGTGTGGCAGTATCTGTGGCAGTATATGTGTATTATGGGCATTACTAATGTGGGGCATATGTGTAAGGTGCATTACTGTGTGGCATTATGTGTATTATGGGCATTACTAATGTGGGGCATATGTGTAAGGTTCCTTTACTGTGTGGAATTATATGTATTATGGTCATTACTGTGTGGCATTGAGCAGAGTTGAACTGGCCCACAGGGTAACCCCCCGGTGGGCCCCACTACCTGAGCGTTGCAGGTACAGATGCAGAACTAGTGGCGGAGCTAGGGGGCACCGGACAAAATTTTGCCTAGGGCATCAAATTGGCTAGGGCCGGCTCTGCTTGCACATATTAGGACACTTGCTTGTTGGGCAATACTGCTAGTGTCCTAATGGTGTCAAGTTTTAAACAATTAACCACTCAAAGACAAAAATTAGGTTGTATGGGTCATGTGTTAATCAGCATGGCTGTGCAGTAGACTGGCTGCTAGATATGAGACTGAATCTGGTAATACTAATTAGATAATCAAAGACTGTTGGCTCATTAATGCATACACCTCAGAATGTGTAGCACAGATAACATTTTCCTGGCCAAAAAATTGACAAAGACTGGTATATAGTAGTGTGAATTAGAATTACACGTGTTCTGCTGGAGCACCTTGGTGGTGAGGCCACAGGCGATACAAGTGGAGTTGTCATACCAGAGCTGGTGCTTTGTTGCTGTTGGTGCTGGGAACTGAGTGTTTCATTGAGGTTAATGAGGGTGGCATTGAGTTCACGCGTTGCAGGCAGCAGTGTGATTTTCCTTGATACAGGATATTCCAGTGGCAAACGCAGGATTTGCATGGGGGGGTTTCCAGAACTGGGCGGAGCCAATCACGGGGGTGGGGACTGAGGTGACCCAGTATATGCCGGGTCCGTAAAACTAGTGTGTCTGTGTGTGTGTGTGTGTGTGTATATATATATATATATATATATATATATATCTATCTACACATATATATATATATACATATATATATACATACACACACATACATATACACATATACATAGCATATTAAACATGCATACATATATATATATATATATATGTGTGTACACACACATACAGTACACACATATATATATACACATGTATATATATATCGTGTGTGTGTGTGTGTGTGTGTGTGTGTGTGTGTGTGTGTGTGTGTGTGTGTGTGTGTGTGTTTATATGTATGTATGTATATACATGTGTATATATGTATGCACATGGATATATATGTACTATAATTAAAATAAAGTAAACTTTTATTGCACTTACAAGTGCCACCAGGAAGACAGCAGGCTGCAGAGGACGCTAGACAGTCATTAATAATACTCATGCAGCTAAAAAAAAAAATTTTTTTTTTTTTTTTTTTTTTTAGTGGAGGGGGGTTTCTGGGTGCTCGGAAACCCCCCCTGGGTGCGCCACTGTATTGATTCAATGAGCATTTGATTTGTTTCTAAAATGTTTAGTCAGCTTTGCTGTTGTCTGTGATGTTCTTCCATTAGGCGTTGTAAGTTTCCCATGACATGTGTCATGTCTGCCCGCATTATTTCCATGGTGTTTGCCATTCGCGTGGTTGGCTCAATTTGTTGGCTGATATTTCAGCTTATTCTTCTGAGGTGAGATGGTAGGCTTGAGAAAATGTGTGTCTGTCTACATAGGCAATCCTGATTAGTGGCCTGTTGTGTAGCCCAACTGTCCCAAAACACTTGATCAGGCCCTTGTGCTACTGGTGTTGTTGGGCTGTGTTGTGGTGGTGGTGTGTTTAGCGGGGGTGGTGTACTCACAGGTGCTGGGGGTGTGTTTCCTTCAATTATTGGCTGAAGTTGTAAAATGATTGTCTCATCTATGTCACTGTCTTGCTGGTGTGTCGGAGGTATGCTGGTAGCATTAGTTGTTTCTGGAAGGACAAAGCATTTTTTTTAAGTTAGGCATATATGTTTGACAAATGTTTCACAAACAAAGGACAGAGAGAGAGGGAGAGAGTTCGATGATCCGGTTCCAGGGAGAGAGTCCGATTATCTGGTCCCAGGGAGAGTCCGATGATCCCGTCCCAGGGAGAGAGTCCAATGATCCGCTCCCAGGGAGAGAGTCCGATAAACCGGTCCCATGGAGAGACTCCGATGATCCGGTCCCAGAGAGAGAGGCTGATGATCCGGCTCATCAAGGGAATCCGATGTTCCGGTCTCATCAAGGGAATCCGATGTTCTGGTCTCATCAAGGGAATCCAATGTTCCGGTCTTATCAAGGGAATCCGATGTTCTGGTTTCATCAAGGGAATCCGTTGTTCCGGTTTCATCAAGGGAATCCAAAGTTCCGGTTTTATTAAGGGAATCCGATGTTCCGGTTTTATCAAGGGAATCCAATATTCCAGTCTATTCAAGGGTGTCAAATGTTGGGAGTCCAGGAGCCGTGTCTGAGGTGCTGACCCCAGGAGCCATGTCTGAGGTGTCGACCCCAGGAGTCGTGTCTGAAGTGTCGACCCCAGGAGTCGTGTCTGAGGTGCCGACCACAGGAGCCATGTCTGAGGTGCGACCCCAGGAGCTGTGTCTGAGGTTCCGACCCCAGGAGGGGAGTCTGAGGTGCAGTCTTCAAGAGAAGTATCTGACATTGTGGCTGATGGGTCAGTTCCAGAAGAGTCTTCTGAATCTGTGGCCTTGGAAAGGTCATCTGACTCTGAGGGGGAATTTGACTCCAAAGCCTCAGAGGAGGAGTCTGTCTCCGTGTCAAGTATTGTAGCTCCATGTGGGGCATCTGACTTAATGTCAAGTCCTGTAGCCCCAAAAAGGACATCTGACTTAGTGTCAAGTCCTATAGCCCCAAGAGGGTTGTCTGTCCATGTCTCAATTCCTGCAGCTCTTTGTGGAGCATCTGATCCTGTCAAGTTCCCAGCAGAGGAAATTTCAGTCAAGACTCCGGTAGGGGTTGATCCTGTCAAGTCCCCTAAAGGAGAGGGTCCAGCCATGACTTCAAATGTAGTAGTTCATGCTATGTCCCCTAAAAAATCTTCTAGACATTCAACTTCTGAAAGAACTTCTGACCATGTAAGATCTAGGAAAAAAATCTAAGCCAGCTATGTTTGCAGAAGATTCCCAACTTCCTCCTAAAGACCAAGATCTAGATTTAGCCCTCTTCTATGGGAAGATGGAGCAGTTTCATGAAGTGTTGTTGCAGTCCCAGGACGTGGCTCCACTCTGTTCCTCTCCAGCAGAGATTGTGTTGCTTCTTCTCCTGTCTTTTAGAAGGAAGACTAGGGAGTGGGCTTACCATTTAATCATATCCGGAGATCCTATTCTGCAGGACGTGGGGACCTTCAGCCAAGCTGTGATCAAGATGTTTGGTGGACCAGACATTATTTTTTCTGGCTCTTCTGAGGATTCTGCTTCACTTTCCAAGGACTCGATTACCAACAAAAAGAGTCGGAAGTGCATGAACCAGGATTTTACGGTACTTCAGTCTCAGGCTATTCACAGCGCAGTATCCTCTTCATCAAGTTCTCCTATCCGGAAGATAACTGCTGGTTTTGCCTCACTGTCTGCACCCTGTACAGGAGTTGTGCAGAAATCTGATCTGCAGTATCCAGTTCCAGTCCAGCCTTCCCATGCCCAGGTCCAATCCAGCCATGCTTTTCTAGTTCCATCTGTCTCTAAGAAGAAAACAGTTATCCTCCCTCTGGATGTAGACTCCAACTCTGATTATGATTCTGAAGCCGATGAGGTTCCATTGCTGGAGGGTACTATCAGTTCAGATAATTTATGGGGACTTACCTTGGTCAGACCGCTAGGATCCTGCAAAAAGAAGTCTCGATGGAAGTCTTGAATCAACCTTGTTTGTAGTCCCTCTTAGTTCTGTGTGGGTGTCCCTCAAGGATGGGAGGGTACTGTTAGATGTGCTGTCTGCAACTCTATTCTGTCTGCTTAATTGCTGGAGCAGCTCACATGTTGGTAGATGCATTTTTACATTACTCCAGCATGTGTTACTTGTTAAAGTCTGGAGCCTGGTGGATGTGCAGCAGCACAGTTGCACTGAGTTAGTAATTAAAGGGGGGCTTGTCTGTACTGAATCATGTCATTGGTTAGTACTCCCTTTATATTCCCAGTCTGCTCATTACTCCCTGCTGGTCATAGATCCTGGTTGCTGCGGAAGCCTTTGGCTCTCTGTTTTATATTCTTGTCCTGTGAGAGCCTGTGCTAAAGTGTCCTTGCCAGACCCTGCAGTGGGGATTTCTCTAACTCTATACTTGTTCTTTATCTTGTCTGTATCTTGGTCTTTCTGTTGTTATCCAGTATCATTTCATTTGCATATAGCTACTTTATACAGTACATACCACCACCTGTGTCTCTATTTCCACAGTCCCATTCCACTACAGTCTAACTCTGGCTTGTTTATCTGTGTACATTGGGCCCTCAATCCGAGTTGTTCGCTCGCAAGTGAATTTTAGCAGATTTGCTCATGCTAAGCCGCCGCCTACTGGGAGTGAATCTTAGCATCTTAAAATTGCGAACGATGTATTCGCAATATTGCGATTACACCTCTCGTAGCAGTTTCTGAGTAGCTCCAGACTTACTCGGCATCTGCGATCATTTCAGTGCTTGACGTTCCTGGTTTGACGTCACAAACACACCCAGCGTTCGCCCAGACACTCCTCCGTTTCTCCGGCCACTCCTGCGTTTTTTTCCGGAAACGGTAGCGTTTTTTCCCACATGCCCATAAAACGGCCTGTTTCCGCCCAGTAACACCCATTTCCTGTCAATCACATTACGATCGCCAGAACGATGAAAAAGCTGTGAGTAAAATTCCTAACTGCATAGCAAATTTACTTGGCGCAGTCGCAGTGCGGACATTGCGCATGCGCATTAAGCGGAAAATCGCTGCGATGCGAAGATTTTTACCGAGCGAACAACTTGGAATGAGGGCCATTGTCACCATCCTAATAGTCTGTTCTCTGAACTATTCCTTGTCTCAGTCTTCTTTGCTCCTTTGTGTTGGTACTGCGGTTGCCAGCAGTAACATGAGTTCAGAGCATTCCCTGCTATTTATGTACCATTTGATTTGTTTCTTGCCTGTCTCTTTAATTAGATCACCTGACTACTTCCCCATTGCTATTACCATTAGTTCATCACTCTGTGTCTCTCAATACCCAGATGTCTCATTAGTACCTTTACCTTATTACCATACCTTGTTATTAATTCCTTATTCTCTTATCTATTTCTTGTCTTTTGATATTCTTGGTCTAGTCCTTGTCTAGTGTGTGCCAGTCTGTCCAGCCTTAACCCACTCCATGTCAGGTGGGTTCTACTCCAGCATATCTCCTTGCACTTGCCCAGCCCCAGCCTCCAATAGTTTCTTTGTCCACATTAAGACCTGGGGGCATCTGAGTACCGGGTGAACTTAATCCACCTAGGAAAGGCGGCTGCTAAAGGTGAAGCTTTAGAATGCAGGAGACTTGAGGATTGCTGGGCTTGCGTAACACTTCATCCAGAAACATTCCCTAGATTATTTCAATCAACACTCTGTCCAGATATACTCCCCAGATCGTAACAGTATTGCATCTCATCCAGTAAGCCAGATTCATTTATAAGGCTTTAAACTAGTCTGCAGAGAGATGTTGAAGTTGGGGACAAAATCATTCTGATTTTAGTTCAAAAGAGATGATTGGTGAGGTTCCCATGGGTTGGGTACGAAATCCCAGCAGTCAGGATCCTGATGGTCTGAAGACTGACAGCAGAACCCTGATGGATCCTGGAAAGTATTTTGATTCTACCCCTAATCCTAACGCACCACTTCCCACAGCCTAACCCTAATTTTCTCCCTAGTGCCTAAACCCCCCCTGTACTTACCACCGGGATCCATTAGCATTCTGACTGCCTGGATTTTGACTGAATCCTGTTCCCAGTTCTCTGTCAACTTCAAAACATCCAGTGGCTTCCACTGAGTCCAAGGATCCCTAAACTGGGTGGATCAGGCCCAGGCCCAGAATAGAAAATACAGAGACTGGGTCTGTACTGGTTAATAAAAACAGAAAACTAAGGAAAAGAAAGATTTACGGTAGATGTTATTTTAACAAATCAGTTTCATTCATTTTTCAGTGAGTAGTAGGAGGAGAAGGAGGAGGAGGAGGAGGGGGTGATACATGATGGTTAAAAAACAAAAGAGCCAAAAAGTGCAGAAAGGTTCCCTCAGCCTGAGTCAGTGGATACCCAGTGCAGTAGGTGAAGGATTAGTTGTAGGGATGAAGAAGAGGAAAGAAAGGGTAAAGTCCAAATACCATCTAACCTACCATAAAGTGTGAGGAGGAATCGAAATACCAGAAACAACCCCACGGCGCTACTGACATCGAATGTAGCCTAGACACAAGTGCAGTAGTACAATGAGCCATCTGTGAAGGACTCAATCATACATACAGTATAATACCAAAAAGAAAAAGGAACTGCTCACTTGATACAAGGGTACTGTTTCATTGTATATCAAACCATTTCATTATAGACTGTGTAAAATACAAAGTATCCAATCTTCTCAGATAAAAATTAGAGTATCAAATAAGTTGCATTATAAACAATGATGGTCTCATTGTGGCTGTAAAAGATCCTGGGGCACAGGCGGCACTTTCCCAAATGTGGATACAAAGAGTTGGAAGGAGTCCTTAATGAGTTTTATCACATGTGTAGACCTGTGTAGCCCCTTCCAGAGATCCTGATGGTTGGGGGTCCTGAGAAAACATTTCCATTCCCCCAAAGGAATTGCAAATCTGACTACCATCTAACCCACCAGATAGGTGTGAGGAGGTGATGGGTCATTTGGGTCTATTATGGTTGTGGTGGTGGGGTAGTGGAGGGAGGTGAATCCAAAAAAGAGCTGTTATAACTAGAGATGTGAACCAAAAAATTTTCAGGTTTTGTGTTTTGGTTTTGGATTCGGTTCCGCGGCCGTGTTTTGGATTCGACGCATTTTGGCAAAACCTCCCTGAAAAGTTTTTATTGGATTCGGGTGTGTTTTTGGATTCGGTTGTTTTTTTTTTTTATTCAAAAACCCCTCAAAAACAGCTTAAATCATAGAATTTGGGGGTAATTTTGATCCTATAGTATTATTAACCTCAATAAAAACAATTTCCACTCATTTCCAGTCTATTCTGAACACCTGACACCTCACAATACTATTTTTAGTCCTAAAATTTGCACCGAGGTCGCTGGATGACTAAGCAAAGCGACCCAAGAGGGCGGCACAAACACCTGGCCCATCTAGGAGTGGCACTGCAGTGTCAGACAGGATGGCACTTTAAAAAATTGGCCCCAAACAGCACATGATGCAAAGAAAAGAGAAAAAGAGGTGCACTGTGGTCGCTGGACGGCTAAGCTAAGCGACACAAACACCTCAATATCACAGGAATTATTCTTTCTAATCAATGGTATTATTGGTCCAAATCACTGGAAGAAAATGACAAAATCACTGGAATTATTCATAAACATTTGTAGAAAGTCGCTGCTTTCTGATTACAGAAATGCTCAGATATTCCTGCGAATCCACAATCCCTTCCCAGAGGAAAAAGAAATTGAGAAACCGTTGTTTGAGAACGTTTGTTCTCTTTCCCTTACAAAGGAACAAACCACTTTCCAAGAAGACTGACGTTTTTGGGATTATGGAGACATAATGTTTTTGAATATAAATCCTAAAGCAGGTGGTGTATTAGAGCAAAAGAGTGCAAGAGAGCAGCCATGCAGTTTCTGAAATATTATGACAAAATGTTACTGTATTTCATAAGCACTCATTCCTAACTCTGCTAAGTACTGTGTGGTATACTGTATCTGGCTTACATGAGGTAGTTGTCCATTATTTCAGCTTCCATTGACCTTTTTGAAAGCGGTAGAAGTTATTGATTTTTTTTCCCCCTATTTTTAATTTTCTCCTGCATAGCCCTGTAAAATGTTGCAATGTTAAATATTGACTTGTGCCTTCTGGGGGTCCACTTCTTCACCAAACCCAGCCAAATCTCAACCTAACCCTCTGTTCCATGTGCTCTATGTACCCCATCTGTGTCACCCATGTCTGTCTACCCCTCCCCTTTAGATTGTAAGCTCTCACGAGCAGGGCCCTCTTCCCTCATGTGCTTATCCTTTGTCTTACTTTAATAATCTTCAACTGTACCACATCCAGCAGTCTTCTGCCACCTGATACTTATTCCAGTGTCATCTGCTGATGTAACTATGTTTATTTACCCTGTACTTGTCCTATACTGTCATCAACTGTAAGTTGCTGTTTTCCTGTTTGATTATTTATGTACTCTGTAATTGGGCGCTGTGGAACCCTTGTGGCGCCATATAAATAAAGGATAATAATAATATAGGGTGTATAATCACCAGGTGTATCTCACACATCGCTCAGTACAGATTACAGGATGTATAATCACCAGGTGTATAACACACGTCGCACAGTACAGTATACATACTGGTCATAACAATGCAGCAGATATTGAGCACTGATCAGGATACTAGAAGTGACACAGAGCTGCAAGATACAGCAATGGCCTACTCTACTGTACTATATATGATTACTGCTGGTCACCAAAATGCTGCACAGTCCTACTACAGTATATACTGCTCACAATAATGCAGCACAGATATGGAATGGATACTTGCAGTGACACAGAGATGCAAGATACTACAGCAATGGCCTAATGTACTGTACAACTATATACTGTTGGTCACCAAAATGCTGCACTGTCCTACTATATACTGCTCACAATAATGCAGCACAGATATGGAATGGATACTTGTAGTGACACAGAGCTGCAAGATACAGCAATGGCCCACTGTACAACTATATACTGTTGTTCACCAAAATGCTGCACTGTAATACTATATATACTGCTCACAAAAATGCAGCACAGATATGGAATGGATACTTGCAGTGACACAGAGCTGCAAGATACAGCAATGGCCTACTGTACAACTATATACTGTTGTTCACCAAAATGCTGCACTGTAATACTATATATACTGCTCACAAAAATGCAGCACAGATATGGAATGGATACTTGCAGTGACACAGAGCTGCAAGATACAGCAATGGCCTACTGTACAACTATATACTGTTGGTCACCAAAATGCTGCATTGTAATACTATATATACTGCTCACAAAAATGCAGCACAGATATGGAATGGATACTTGCAGTGACACAGTGCTGCAAGATACAGCAATGGCCTACTGTGCTGTACTACTATAATTACAGGTTGAGTATCCCTTATCCAAAATGCTTGGGACCAGAGGTATTTTTGATATCGGATTTTTCCGTATTTCGGAATAATTGCATACCATAATGAGATATCATGGTGATGGGACCTAAATCTAAGCATAGAATGCATTTATGTTTCATATACACCTAATACACACAGCCTGGAGGTCATTTTAGCCAATATTTTTTATAACTTTGTGCATTAAACAAAGTGTGTCTACATTCACACAATGCATTTATGTTTCATATACACCTTATACACACAGCCTGAAGGTCATTTTAGCCAATATTTTTTATAACTTTGTGCATTAAACAAAGTGTGTCTACATTCACACAATGCATTTATGTTTCATATACACCTTATACACACAGCCTGAAGGTCATTTAATACAATATTTTTAATAACTTTGTGTATTAAACAAAGTTTGTGTACATTGAGCCATCAAAACACAAAGGTTTCACTATCTCAGTCTCACTCAAAAAAGTCTGTATTTCGGAATATTCCGTATTTCGGAATATTTGGATAAGGGATACTCAACCTGTATATACTGGTGGTCCCCAGTCCCCACAATAAAGCACACTGAGTACAGATATTTGTAGCACACTGAGCACAGATATGGAGCGTTTTCAGGCAGAGAACGTAGATATTTGCAGCACACTGAGCACAGATATTTGCAGTACACTGAGCACAGATATTTGCAGCATTCTGAGCACAGATTACGGAGCTTTCAGGGAGAGAACGCAGCCACGTCCTCTCCATTCAATCTCCAATGCACGAGTGAAAATGGCGGCGAAGCGCGGCTCTTTATATACAATACGAATCTCGCGAGAATCCGACAGCTGGATGATGACGTTTGGGGCGCGTTCGGGTTAACCGAGCAAGGCGGGAAGGTCCGAGGCTGCCTCGGAACTGTGTAAAATAGGTGAAGTTCGGGTTGGTTCGTATCTCGGAGAACCGAACCCGCTCATCTCTAGTTATAACTCATAGTGAGTTCATCTGTTGGTAGAAAGCAAAAATAGTTCTTCTGCGAGTAAAGAATTCAGTTTATGTTGTTCTTTTATTATTCTTAATGATGGCACCCCAGCCTACAAGATTTTCCGTCATTAATGGGGCATTTGTCCTTTCCAATTGAGCTCATTATATGGCTTTTGATTGTTTAGCGCACTTGAGGTTGACTTTTTATTTTTGCAAGAGACTATGATAGGTCAACTTGCAGATCCTACAAGGCCAAATGTGAGTGGATGCATGGCCAATCCATATGGCTCAGTCTATTGCTACTAAGCCATATGGTAAGTTGCTGGGATGTTTTACATGTATGTAACCATACAGTGAATATTAGAGCATGAAGATGGTAGATGTATGTATGGTTCTGGATGTCAAACTGTAGAAATGTAACTTAAGACTAATTAACATCTAAGTGAGACAGGAAATGTGTATTCATGGAGAGCTCGGCAAACAGTCTTCGGAGGTGATTTTAACCCTGTACCTAGACCAAATGATAGAGGAGTCTCATAGTCTACCCTGGGCTATTATTCCTCTTCTTTAGTTTGTATGATTAGAGAGGCAGGTTCGGTGGATGTGCATGTTTGCCATTCCCCAAATCTCATGGGGTTCACCTTTATAGAGGTAGCTGTAGGTCTAGGATAGATAGTTTCTTTGATAAGGAGGGCTCTGTGACTTCAGCTCCTGTGCTGGAGCCTGTGGATTTCACTGATCACATTTGCTGTGTGCTTTTTTTGAGCATCTCAGAATCCCCTCAGAAAGGAAGGGTCCTATGGTGCTTGAACTCTGAGCTCCTAAAGGAGGATGAGATTGGACAGTCCTTAAGAGACTCCTTTGAATCCCAGGAATCACTTTTGGACACTGGTTGGAGTAGGTCAGATAATGAGAGGTATGTAAGGAGCAAACTTGAAACTTCTTCCACCGCCTCATAGACTACAAAAACATGAAGGAGAACCAAGCCTACTTGGTGTTGGAAAGAAGACATAATTTCTTGATCTGTGAGCAGTAAGATAGTGGAGATATCTCCCAGGCAGTGGTGGAACTGTGGGAGGCAAGGGAGTCGTCTGCCGCCGGGCTCCTGACCTGAAGGGGACACCTCTCCTCCATTGTCCCCAACTGCCCACTGATCCATCGCCGCTGCTGCATTATATTTTCAGATGGAGGAGCAGAGCTGTGCCTCGGTGACATGGCAGCTGCCTCCTCGTATCTCCAGGGAGCCGGCACTGGCTGCAGCTAGGGGGAGCTCCAGCACACAGCTCCTCCCAGGTCCTTCCAATTAAGCTGGCCGGGTGAAGCTCTCTCTGACTCTGTCTCCATCCCGGCTGATAGCAACAGGTAGGCGATGGCAGCACCTGCCTCAAGGTGCACTGTGCGTGTGTGTGGTGCATGTAGGAAGTGATGGGTGCTGGGGGTGACTTTAGTAAATGTTGGCAGCATTGTGTTTATGTGTGTGCATGTTTTTAAGTGAGTTGTGTGTGTATGTCTGTATTTTTTTTGAGGAAAGTTGTGTGTTTAAGTGAAAGATTCATGTGTGTTTCTTGTACATATAGTCATACCACTGCGCCGAAGTATCTCCATCGGGTGAGGGAGCACTGTAGATGTGCTATAAAGGTATGCTGGTGTCTATTGTACTGTGATGACTTATATATATGAAGATTGGGGGGGGGGAACCAACATTTATCATGCCTCCGTGCGACTGGGGCTAGCTTACGCCACTGCTCCCAGGTGAACGCTCTGATGAAGGAATGTCAGTATAACTGGTACGCTTATTTGGTGTTGGAGAAGGATTACACCAGGTATGGATAGTCTGCATGCATCACATGATATTCTATGTGGAATTGTAACAGTAGCTGAGAACAGTTATGGACTGTCTGTATATGAAGAAGTCCCCAGGACTGCGTGTTCTACCATCTGAATTCTATAAGGCCTTAATGGATTTTCTGGCCCCTTCTTATGGAAGTGTTAAATGAGTGTTGGGCTGAGGGCTTACTGCTGAGGGAAAGAACTTATGGGTTTATGGGCTCTCAAGAGGTTTCGGGATTTTCATTTGACCATATTATTTTTAGTTACCGTAGGGGTCAGGTATTCCACGTGGCACGCACACTGTTTAATATCGACCCATCAGAAAGTCCTCCCTTGAGAAATGGTGGTGGGTGACATCTAGTACAAGGTTTGGAAAATAATGGAGAAGCAAAGGATAAAAGCTACAGGCTGTGCTTGGTAGGAGCCCCCTGGCAGAAATCTGCAGTTTTGGTCTTTTCTGTCTTTTCTTTCCAATACATTTTGATTGATATTGTGTTTATTGTAAGAGCTTTACATACTGTACATCTATAAAGCGGAATCAGCTCTTCTATGCTGGAGCACGTGTGTGGTAATGAAGAACACTTTGTCATTTACTAATCCTGTTTATCCTGATTTTTATGTATAGCTATTTAGTGATGTATGTAAATGTGTTTATGGTGCAGTTAACCCATTAATGTTCGGGCTGTTTTATATGAAATGTGTTTTATTGGTAACTAGGATTTGGGGTTTTGTACATGAGTTGGAGTTAATGAGAGTTGTATAGTGTTGTAGTATAGTGTTGCACGTGCTGTAGTTGTGGGATGAGTCTATTGATCTGCGCTCTATGTAGAGTGACAGTAGATGGTGATTCTCCCTGGCCTAGATAGTTCTGAATTCCGGTCAGATCAGGATAAAGAATTCTCTGGAAGTGACGATGATGATGACTCAGCGCTGAATTACAGTATCTGGAATTACTCCTTGCAACATATCTGACAACACAAGCCGGTAATTCCGTCAGGAGACCAGGAGACAATGAGACTGGATTTCCTCTTCTGTTATGGGTGACTTCATACGTTCCAGATGTGCACAACAGCATTACATTATCATGCCATGTTTTCATGTATTGCTTGGAGAATACCGTCCTGAAGCTCAGCTATCAGTATATAAATTAGCAAATAAATCACAAAACTATTTTAATAATGAGGGATTAACAGTGTCTGACACTAATGGCTAAATGTACTAAGAGTGGGTTCTGCTGTCAATTCAGAACTGATGGGCAACAGCGGTAAAGGGTCTAAAAATACAGGATTTACTAAGCATTGAGTCTGTCATTTTAAATCCGCTGTTGATACCCATCGGATTTTACGTCCCTTTCCCACCACAAACACCCAGAGAAACTGACAAGAATCCAGTTTTCATACTGTAGATTAGTGGGATCTGTCCCCCCCCAACCCACTAAAGATAAAAATAGAAAACAGTGTGGGGTCCCCAAATGGATACCCAGCCCCAGGCCTCTGAGCCTACACTACTGTTGTAATATTTTACCAAAAAAACACAAGATAACACCCTTCACTGCCCAATTTATTACTCACAAATACTCGAAAAAGGGTCCTCTTCGGCAAGGCCGTCTTTTTATACGGGCTCAGTGGGGAGTTTCAAAAGGGCCTTAGGAGGATAGGGGACCTAAACTGATAGTTGAGAGTCCCATATTTTAGGGGTACCAGTTTTTGAAAATCGGCTCTGAGGAACCAGAGATATCCGACTTCAAAGCAGTGGACACCATCCGATCCTGTTAACTGCTCTTCCCAGCCAGATATCTCGGGTTCTGTCTGATATAGAGTTTTCTGAGGGTATACTCTAGTGATGAGCGGGTTCGGTTTCTCGGAAACCGAACTTCCCCGAACTTTACCTTGTTTACACGGGTCCGAGGCAGGTTCGAACCTTCCCGCCTTGCTCGGCTAACCCGAGCGCGCCCGAACGTCATCATCCCGCTGTCGGATTCTCGCGAGATTCGGATTCTATATAAGCAGCCGCGCGTCGCCGCCATTTTCACTCGTGCATTGGAGATGATAGGGAGAGGACGTGGCTGGCGTCCTCTCCGTTTATTGTAGAAGACAGAACTTGATTCATTGGTTGTTTATTGCTTAATTGTGGGGAGGACTGGGGAGCAGCTGTTAGGAGTACAGTGCAGAGTTTTGCTGATAAGTGACCACCAGTTTTTATCCGTTCTCTGCCTGAAAAAAATGCTCCATACCATATCTGTGCTCAGTGTGCTGCATAATATATCTGTGCTGAGTGCTCACACTGCTTAATTGTGGGGACTGGGGAGCAGCTATAGCAGGAGTACAGTGCAGAGTTTTGCTGACAGTGACCACCAGTATACGTTGTCTGCCTGAAAAAACACTCCATATCTGTGCTCAGTGTGCTGCTTTATTGTGGGGACTGGGGACCACCAGTATAATTAATATTATATAGGAGGAGTACAGTGCAGAGTGCACTGCTGTACCTTCCTCTGTGTAGTCATCCATTAAGTATACTATCCATCTACATTCTATACCTGTGGAGCATTTTAGTTTTGCAGTTTGCTGACAGTGTCCACCAGTATACTATATATAGCAGTACGGTAGGCCACTGCTGTACCTACCTCTGTGTCGTCACTCGTCATCCATTAAGTATACTATCCATCTACATTCTATACCTGTGGTGCATTTTAGTTTTGCAGTTTGCTGACAGTGTCCACCAGTATACTATATATAGCAGTACGGGAGGCCACTGCTGTGTACCTACCTCTGTGTCGTCACTCGTCATCCATTAAGTATACTATCCATCTACATTCTATACCTGTGGTGCATTTTAGTTTTGCAGTTTGCTGACAGTGTCCACCAGTATACTATATATAGCAGTACGGTAGGCCACTGCTGTACCTACCTCTGTGTCGTCACTCGTCATCCATTAAGTATACTATCCATCTACATTCTATACCTGTGGTGCATTTTAGTTTTGCAGTTTGCTGACAGTGTCCACCAGTATACTATATATAGCAGTACGGTAGGCCACTGCTGTACCTACCTCTGTGTCGTCACTCGTCATCCATTAAGTATACTATCCATCTACATTCTATACCTGTGGTGCATTTTAGTTTTGCAGTTTGCTGTCAGTGTCCACCAGTATACTATATATAGCAGTACGGTAGGCCACTGCTGTGTACCTACCTCTGTGTCGTCACTCGTCATCCATTAAGTATACCCTCCATCTACATTCTATACCTGTGGTGCATTTTAGTTTTGCAGTTTGCTGACAGTGTCCACCAGTATACTATATATAGCAGTACAGTAGGCCACTGCTGTGTACCTACCTCTGTGTCGTCACTCGTCTTCCATTAAGTATACTATCCATCTACATTCTATACCTGTGGTGCATTTTAGTTTGCGCAGTAAATATAGTAGTAGGCCATTGCTATTGATACTGGCATATAATTCCACACATTAAAAAATGGAGAACAAAAATGTGGAGGTTAAAGGGAAAGATCAAGATCCACTTCCACCTCGTGCTGAAGCTGCTGCCACTAGTCATGGCCGAGACGATGAAATGAAATCAACGTCGTCTGCCAAGGCCGATGCCCAATGTCATAGTAGAGAGCATGTAAAATCCAAAACACAAAAGTTCAGTAAAATGACCCAAAAATCAAAATTAAAAGCGTCTGAGGAGAAGCGTAAACTTGCCAATATGCCATTTACGACACGGAGTGGCAAGGAACGGCTGAGGCCCTGGCCTATGTTCATGGCTAGTGGTTCAGCTTCACATGAGGATCGAAGCACGCATCCTCTCGCTAGAAAAAAGAAAAGACTTAAGCTGGCAAAAGCACAGCAAAGAACTGTGCGTTCTTCAAAATCACAAATCCCCGACTTCCGGTTCCGGCTCTATGCTGTGAGGACACGCCACAGCACAGCTCCGGTGTTTCCCGGCTAAAGCACCGTTATAACGGCTGTTTTAACAGCCTCACGACGCCGACACTTGTAGCCTCGCTGCTCCCTTATATAACAAGCCGCTGGCGGCTCTGACCGCGATACATCTGAGCCACCCACCCGCCCGCCGAGAGGTTTCCCCGCCGGACGGCACTTCACTACGGCCGCTCTCTCCCTCCCTCGCTGCACTCGGTGCGACAGGCAGTCACACCTGCAATCATAAACGTGGGGAGAAGACGCTGCCGCTAAGGAGAGCCGCAGAGCTCAGCCACGGCACCCGGCTTACACATAAGTACGAGCGGTAACCATAGCAACCGCAGCAGCACTACTTCTGGGAGACTCTCCTGCTGCCTACATACACACTGTCTGGCCTAGCCCTGCAGCTGCAGAGATTTATAGTTAATACTTGATCCCTGCTGAAGATTATAAGGTGGGTCACTGATGTTTAACTTTTAACTTTATACACACCATCTCCAGCAAACTTCCACGTCAGGTTCATATCAAAGGCTTCCTGAGAATACCACACTACACAGGACCAACTTCCACAGCTCATAGATACTACGCACGCTTTTTCTTACTTCTAAACCCAGTGAAATATTTTTAAAAGGATAACTCCTCATTTCCTTATCCCTATTATTACAAATGGACCGATTTCTATCTTCCAATTCTACAGCCAAAGCCCTACCTTCCTCCCTCCCTGTTCGTCAGGAAAAAAGGAGAGCTAATACCACTATGGCTCCTGGAATTACCACCCCTCCCTCATCTCCAGCTCCCAAAAAACTGATTGCTTCACAATCACTTTCATGCCCCCCTCCATTGGATCGTTCCCCTGACTCGCCTATTACATACGCTGACCTCACAGAGGCCATTACACAAGCCATGGCTCCATTGTTGTCAAAAGCAGTTGCAGACATTTCGCTTCAATTACAACATCTCTCACACAAAGTCTCTGTTAATGAGAATAGAATTGGAGGCCTCTGTCATGATATGGCTGATGTTCAGGGCTGTGTCAAACGTCTTGAAAAGGAGAATTATCAATTATGGATGAAGCTAGATGACGCAGAAAACAGGTCCAGAAGAAATAATATTCGGCTGGTAGGTCTCCCTGAAACTGTGAAGGGGGACAATCTTACTCAATTTGTCCAAACAACGCTCCCCAATCTCCTAGGTATCCCTGATATTAGTAAAGATCTGGTGATAGAGCGTGTGCACCGTGTGGGTCCTCCTCCTCGTTCTACAGAGGGTCGCCCTCGTGTCACACTGTTCAGATGCCTGAATTATTTGCACAAAGTAGCCATCTGGTCCGCCTCCAGGAAGATTCGATCCTTACAGTGGGAAAACAACCGTCTGCTCATTTTCCAAGACTTTTCTGCGGAACTAGCGAGAGCTAGGAAAGCCTTCAATCCTATTTGCTCAAAATTGGTATCCGAAAAACGAAAATTCTCTTTACTTTACCCAGCGAAGCTCCGAATCTATGATGGTGACAAGCACGTGGATTTCTCTACTCCTGAAGACGCAGCGTCATATCTCCAAGAAGGATCTTCTGAAGATCAAACTGACATCGCTGATGTTACTCCGATCCCTAACTCTTGACTTTTAGGCCTAATTAGTAATGCCCCCATTAGAGAGGCTCCCTTCCTTCTTTTGATACATTAGAGTTAACTCAACTACGTTTGAATATCCTTTCAAACTTATGATGATTACCAATGGGATGGTTTCAATCCCATTTGTTTATATTTAGGTGTGAATTTTGTTCTCAGGTGATCCTATGAGTAGTTAATGATTAGCATTATTTTTTAATCTCAGTGTTGCTCTCATTTCAATTCAACATTTAGTCTAAATGAACACTAGGTCTATAGCTGCATCTGTTGGCTTAGCTCTATTTTGTATTAGTTCATAATTCTCCCAGTTGCTGAGGTCGGGGAATCACCGGAAGCATTGTTCCGGAATAGAATTAATGTTTAGATTCATTCTGGTTATCACTATGCTTATATGGTCCCGAAGTCTGTTTGCCTGCCAAACATTCACTATTAGTTTTTGTTGGTGTCTTTTTTCTTCCCATGCCCCTCCCCACCCTATCCCCATATCCTTTTTCCACTCTCTGATCTATTTACTTGAAGTAAGGGTGCATCTCTTATTGTTCTACCCTAACTGGCCATTCACATGATAGACTTAAAAATTGGTACGCTAAATGTTGGTGGGATTAATTCTCCGGCTAAACGCCGTAAAATCCTTCTTTACCTATCCAAGTCGGACATTAATGTTGCATTCCTGCAAGAGACTCATTTAACTCAACAAGAGTCCTTGAAACTGCAAATGTCACATTGGTCCCTTATAGCAGCGGCTCCATTCAACTCTAAATCTAGAGGGGTAGTTCTATTGGCAAAACGTAACCTTAACACTACAATCATTTCCTCCGACATTGACCCTAATGGACGATTTTTGATCACTAAACTTTCAATTGATTCACATGCACTAGTTCTGTGCAATATCTATGCTCCCACTACTTACAAAAAATCATTTTTTCAGATGCTGCTAGCTAAACTTTCTCCGTTCTCCAATGATAATCTAATAGTATGCGGTGATTTCAATTTAATTTCCTCCAACTACCTAGACCGCTCTAACACCTCTAGGACCCCTCAACATCTCCCTACCCTAGGCATTCCTCTCTTTTCTGACTCTCTACAACTAATAGATATTTGGCGTGCGCTCCACCCGTTAGAAAGAGAGTTTTCCTGCCATTCCTCCGCACACAACACCTTTTCTAGGATCGACTATGTCTTTATATCTCAACACCTCTTCCCGTCGGTATCAGACTCAGCCATTGAACCCATAGTTATCTCCGACCACGCTCTGATCTGGTTCTCATACACTCTTCACCCTTCTCGGAATAAATCTCCTCAATGGAGATTTCCCTCTCACCTTAATAATTCCAAGAAGTTTTGCGACTCTTTACAAGCTACATGGGACTCTTTTTATTTTTCAAATGAACAACATTCAGAGTTAGATCCACCTTTATTCTGGCAGACTGCCAAATCAGTACTTAGAGGTAACATCATTTCCTACTCGTCAGCCCTTAAGAAAAAATACGCTCAATCTTATCTAGACATGCAACGTGCACTTTCTTCTGCTTATCAAGCTTTCAAAACGTACCCCACTCAGACTCACAAATCTTCATACTTAACATTAAAACTTCAGTTTAATGAATTTCTTTCTCTGATGGGAGACAAATATAAATTTAAAGTTGATTCTAGGTTTCATAATTTTGGAAATAAAGTAGGTAAATTATTAACAAACATTCTGAAAGGTACCTCACCTCCTATGTTAGTGCATCCTCAAAAGCTTCCCGATGGTTCTCTAACCAATGACCCCCAACAAATCACTTCTCTCATGAGACAATTTTATGAAACATTATACACAGGTCAACCTTCCACATCCGAAGATAATCATCATTCCTGGTCATTTCCTATACTACCTCAACTCCCTACTGAATTAACCGAATCGCTAGCTAACCCCATTACTTTGGAAGAAGTTCGCTATACTATTAGCCACCTGAAACTTAATAAAGCTCCAGGCCCTGATGGCTTTTCTAACGAGTTCTACAAACTCTTAATAGATAAAATAGATAAACATCTTATGGCCCTGTTTAACTCAATAATTGACTCCAAATCTATCCCCCTTTATTTTAATAGTGCCATAATCAAAATCTTATTGAAACCAGGCAGGGACCCCTCCCTCCCTGGTTCTTACCGCCCAATCTCTCTATTGAATTCAGATTATAAAATTTTTGCCAAAATCTTAGCCGACCGACTAAAGTACACCCTCCCCCACATAATCCACCCGGACCAATCTGGGTTCATTTGGGGAAGACATTCGGTGACTAATGTACGCAAGGTTCTCTCTGTAATCCAACATCTCAAATTTTACCCCTCCTCATCTCACACCATTGTCTTAGCCTTAGATGCAGAAAAGGCGTTTGACCTTCTAGAATGGCCCCACCTTTTCAAATCCATGCAACATTTCGGTTATCCGCCCTCTTTCATTTCCTTCATCCAGACCCTATACACTTCTCCGTCCTCTCAGCTATATTGTAATGGCCACCTGTCCACGCCATTCGCAGTTTCTCGAGGCACACGCCAAGGATGCCCCCTTTCCCCGTTACTTTTCGCCATTGCCATTGAACCACTCGCAATTTCTATTAGAAATTCTTCTTCTATTCAGGGTATCTCAATAGGGTCTTCCACGCTGAAACTAGCTCTATACGCAGATGACCTTCTACTTTTTCTATCCAACCCTACTACCTCTTTACCCTCTTTGTTTTCTTTGATCTCTAATTTTGGCACCCAATCGGGGTTCAAGATAAATAAGTCTAAGTCAGATATTCTGACGTTAGAAGATCCCAAACCTCATCCACAAACCCCCTCACCTCCTTTCTTAGTAGCCACCTCGAAAACAGAAATCAAATATCTAGGATTAAATATCCCATCAGATATGTCCTCATTATACAAACTCAACTTCACCCCGGCTCTCGCTAAAATAACTTCTCTATACGATTCATGGCTTAACTTACCATTATCCATTATTGGAAGAATAGCGGTAGTCAAATCTATCATATTCCCTAAAATTTTCTATCTAATTCAAATGTTACCAATCAATCTCTCTGCACTGGACATGAAACGTTTTGACCACATCACCTCACGATTTATCTGGCAAAATAAACGCCCTCGAATCGCCTTCCATAAACTCCAGACTCATAAATCACATGGAGGATTCTCCCTCCCAAATTTAAGATTATATTCACTAGCTACGCATTTCAGATATATCTCAGATTGGCTTCTTTCTAAATCTACATTCACTTCTAATTCTCTTGACACCGCTCTATTCAATCCCTACTCTCCTGGCGCCCTTCTTCATTCCAAAAAATCAGACATTCCCTCAAATATTTTCCATCATATAATGTTTCATGACACTTATCTAGCCTGGGTCTCCATAAACAAAAAACTGATGAGAAACCCGACTTCCTCCCCATACAATACCCTCTGGGGCAACCCTTCCTTCTCTCCCTCGATAACCAATCCATCCTTCTACACGTGGAAAGATAAAGGTCTTTCACTTACCTCACAGGTCTTTGACCCTGGAGGACAAATATTGGCTTTTTCCACTCTCCAATCACGATTTTCACTGCACACCTCTAATTTTTTCATGTATTTACAAGCACGGCACTTTGCTTTTTCACTAGATCCTCAAACCAGACATCAAAATTCGACTGATCCCATTAACTCCCTACTGCGACTAATAAATGCTGTATCTTACCGTATAAAATATCTCTATACTATTCTACTACCGATCTCTAACACGAAATCATGGCACACACTTGCATCTACATGGCAAACTGATATCCCTGATATAACTTCCCCTTTGATCTTAACTCAACATTGCTCTAAAATCTTAAAGTTCCTAAAATCCTCATACCTTCAAGAGGTGCACTGGAGAACTATACATAGGGCCTACATATCTCCTGCTCAGAGAAAACATATGAATCCAGACACTTCAGGATCCTGTCCCAAATGTCACTGTTCGCATGCTAACTTTTACCACTGTTTCTGGGAATGTGGGAAAATAAAACGCTTTTGGAATAAGGTAACGGTATATATAAATTATTTATTCTCCATTCATGTCTTTCCTGATCCACTAGCCTACCTGTGTGCGAATTTTAAAAATTGGCTCCCCAACAAGCAACTCTCCTCCCATATTCCACTGCTGGCCACCATTGTGACACTTGCAAAGAAAATAATTCTTATCCATTGGATCTCCCCTTCCTCTCCTTCCTTACAAGAACTAAAAATAAAACTCCTACAAATCCTTTATTTCGATAGGAATAATACATTTCCAGACTTGGATAGACATGTAGATCGGTTTTATGCCAAATGGTCCCCATTTATTGTTTCTCTAGACTCATCTACTCAAGATAAAGTTATGAAAGTGTTTGAAAACACAGACTGGCATCATCTACGGGTCGTCGCTAACTCTTAATCCCAAACAACACTAGCTTTCTAGTACACTTCGTCTAAATCCTTGTACATAGCAGAGACCCTTGTCTTTTATTTTATTTCATAATAACTATGATCTCGTCCCCCCCCTCCTCCTTCCCCCTTCCACCCCCTCCCCTTGTCTTTTATTTCTCACGATTTTTTATTTTCTTGGTTTTTTTTTTCCTTTTCTTTTATTTCTTCTTCCTTTCTTTTCATATTATTCTCTTCATATACTCTCATTTTTTATTATTTCTCCACTTTATTCTCGTCATAATCTCAAGTAGATAAATCCTACAGAATCCTAAATCCGCATTCCAATCTGTAGTAATCTAGCTGAAGCTTTTGATTATGTTAGCAAGCTGCATTCTTGGTTAATCTTTCATATCACTGTCTCTGTATTAAAAGTTCACCGCATTATATGTATGTGACGAACATCTTTATCTGTTCTTTCATGTATGCCTTTAAATAATAATAAAAATTGTGTTATTAAAAAAAAAATCACAAATCCCCAAGGAGAGTCCAATTGTGTTGGTTGCGATGCCTGACCTTCCCAACACTGGACGGGAAGAGCTTGCGCCTTCCACCATTTGCACGCCCCCTGCAAGTGCTGGAAGGAGCACCCGCAGTCCAGTTCCTGTTAGTCAAATTGAAGATGTCACTGTTGAAGTACACCAGGATGAGGATATGGGTGTTGCTGGCGCTGGGGAGGAAATTGACAAGGAGGATTCTGATGGTGAGGTGGTTTGTTTAAGTCAGGCACCCGGGGAGACACCTTTTGTCCGTGGGATGAATATGGCCATTGACATGCCTGGTCAAATTACAAAAAAAATCAGCTCTTCGGTGTGGAATTATTTCAACACAAATGCGGACAACAGGTGTCAAGCCGTGTGTTGCCTTTGTCAAGCTGTAATAAGTAGGGGTAAGGACGTTATCCACCTCGGAACATCCTCCCTTATACGTCACCTGCAGCGAATTCATCATAAGTCAGTGACAAGTTCAAAAACTTTGGGTGACAGCGGAAGCAGTCCACTGACCACTAAATCCCTTCCTCTTGTAACCAAGCTCCTGCAAACCACACCACCAACTCCCTCAGTGTCAATTTCCTCCTTACCCAGGAAAGCCAATAGTCCTGCAGGCCATGTCACTGTCAAGTCTGACGAGTCCTCTCCTGCCTGGGTTTCCTCCGATGCATCCTTGAGTGTAACGCCTACTGCTGCTGGCGCTGCTGTCGTTGCTGCTGGGAGTCGATCGTCATCCAAGAGGGGAAGTCGGAAGACCACTTGTACTACTTCAAGTAAGCAATTGACTGTCCAACAGTCCTTTGCGAGGAAGATGAAATATCACAGCAGTCATCCTGCTGCAAAGCAGATAACTCAGGCCTTGGCAGCCTGGGCGGTGAGAAACGTGGTTCCGGTATCCATCGTTAATTCAGAGGCAACTATAGACTTGATTGAGGTACTGTGTCCCCGGTACCAAATACCATCTAGGTTCCATTTCTCTAGGCAGGCGATACCGAAAATGTACACAGACCTCAGAAAAAGACTCACCAGTGACCTAAAAAATGCAGTTGTACCCAATGTCCACTTAACCACGGACATGTGGACAAGTGGAGCAGGGCAGACTCAGGACTATATGACTGTGACAGCCCACTGGGTAGATGTATTGCCTCCCGCAGCAAGAACAGCAGCGGCGGCACCAGTAGCAGCATCTCGCAAACGCCAACTCGCTCCTAGGCAGGCTACGCTTTGTATCACCGCTTTCCAGAATACACACACAGCTGAAAACCTCTTACGGCAACTGAGGAAGATCATCGCAGAATGGCTTACCCCAATTGGACTCTCCTGGGGATTTGTGACATCGGACAACGCCAGCAATATTGTGCGTGCATTACATCTGGGCAAATTCCAGCACGTCCCATGTTTTGCACATACATTGAATTTGGTGGTGCAGAATTATTTAAAAAACGACAGGGGCGTGCAAGAGATGCTGTCGGTGGCCCGAAGAATTGCGGGCCACTTTCGGCATTCAGGTACTGCGTACAGAAGACTGGAGCACCACCAAACATTCCTGAACCTGCCCTGCCATCATCTGAAGCAAGAGGTGGTAACGAGGTAGAATTCAACCCTCTATATGCTTCAGAGGATGGAGGAGCAGCAAAAGGCCATTCAAGCCTATACATCTGCCCACGATATAGGCAAAGGAGGGGGAATGCACCTGACTCAAGCGCAGTGGAGAATGATTTCAACGTTGTGCAAGGTTCTGCAACCCTTTGAACTTGCCACACGTGAAGTCAGTTCAGACACTGCCAGCCTGAGTAAGGTCATTCCCCTCATCAGGCTTTTGCAGAAGAAGCTGGAGACATTGAAGTAGGAGCTAAAACAGAGCGATTCCGCTAGGCATGTGGGACTTGTGGATGGAGCCCTTAATTCGCTTAACAAGGATTCACGGGTGGTCAATCTGTTGAAATCAGAGCACTACATTTTGGCCACCGTGCTCGATCCTAGATTTAAAGCCTACCTGGGATCTCTCTTTCCGGCAGACACAAGTCTGCTGGGGTTGAAAGACCTGCTGGTGAGAAAATTGTCAAGTCAAGCGGAACGCGACCTGTCAACATCTCCTCCTTCACATTCTCCCGCAACTGGGGGTGCGAGGAAAAGGCTCAGAATTCCGAGCCCACCCGCTGGCGGTGATGCAGGGCAGTCTGGAGCGACTGCTGATGCTGACATCTGGTCCGGACTGAAGGACCTGACAACGATTACGGACATGTCGTCTACTGTCACTGCATATGATTCTCTCACCATTGAAAGAATGGTGGAGGATTATATGAGTGACCGCATCCAAGTAGGCACGTCACACAGTCCATACTTATACTGGCAGGAAAAAGAGGCAATTTGGAGGCCATTGCACAAACTGGCTTTATTCTACCTAAGTTGCCCTCCCACAAGTGTGTACTCCGAAAGAGTGTTTAGTGCCGCCGCTCACCTTGTCAGCAATCGGCGTACGAGGTTACATCCAGAAAATGTGGAGAAGATGATGTTCATTAAAATGAATTATAATCAATTCCTCCGCGGAGACATTGACCAGCAGCAATTGCCTCCACAAAGTACACAGGGAGCTGAGATGGTGGATTCCAGTGGGGACGAATTGATAATCTGTGAGGAGGGGGATGTACACGGTGATATATCGGAGGATGATGATGAGGTGGACATCTTGCCTCTGTAGAGCCAGTTTGTGCAAGGAGAGATTAATTGCTTCTTTTTTGGGGGGGGTCCAAACCAACCCGTCATATCAGTCACAGTCGTGTGGCAGACCCTGTCACTGAAATGATGGGTTGGTTAAAGTGTGCATGTCCTGTTTATACAACATAAGGGTGGGTGGGAGGGCCCAAGGACAATTCCATCTTGCACCTATTTTTTCTTTAATTTTTCTTTGCGTCATGTGCTGTTTGGGGAGTGTTTTTTGGAAGGGCCATCCTGCGTGACACTGCAGTGCCACTCCTAGATGGGCCCGGTGTTTGTGTCGGCCACTAGGGTCGCTCATCTTACTCACACAGCTACCTCATTGCGCCTCTTTTTTTCTTTGCGTCATGTGCTGTTTGGGGAGTGTTTTTTGGAAGGGCCATCCTGCGTGACACTGCAGTGCCACTCCTAGATGGGCCCGGTGTTTGTGTCGGCCACTAGGGTCGCTAATCTTACTCACACAGCTACCTCATTGCGCCTCTTTTTTTCTTTGCGTCATGTGCTGTTTGGGGAGGGTTTTTTGGAAGGGACATCCTGCGTGACACTGCAGTGCCACTCCTAGATGGGCCCGGTGTTTGTGTCGGCCACTAGGGTCGCTAATCTTACTCACACAGCTACCTCATTGCGCCTCTTATTTTCTTTGCGTCATGTGCTGTTTGGGGAGGGTTTTTTGGAAGGGACATCCTGCGTGACACTGCAGTGACACTCCTAAATGGGCCCGGTGTTTGTGTCGGCCACTAGGGTCGCTTATCTTACTCACACAGTCAGCTACCTCATTGCGCCTCTTTTTTTCTTTGCGTCATGTGCTGTTTGGGGAGGGTTTTTTGGAAGGGCCATCCTGCGTGACACTGCAGTGCCACTCCTAGATGGGCCCGGTGTTTGTGTCGGCCACTAGGGTCGCTTATCTTACTCACACAGTCAGCTACCTCATTGCGCCTCTTTTTTTCTTTGCGTCATGTGCTGTTTGGGGAGGGTTTTTTGGAAGGGACATCCTGCGTGACACTGCAGTGCCACTCCTAGATGGGCCAGGTGTTTGTGTCGGCCACTAGGGTCGCTTAGCTTAGTCATCCAGCGACCTCGGTGCAAATTTTAGGACTAAAAATAATATTGTGAGGTGTGAGGTATTCAGAATAGACTGAAAATGAGTGGAAATTATGGTTTTTGAGGTTAATAATAATATGGGATCAAAATGACCCCCAAATTCTATGATTTAAGCTGTTTTTTAGGGTTTTTTGAAAAAAACACCCGAATCCAAAACACACCCGAATCCGACAAAAAAAATTCGGTGAGGTTTTGCCAAAACGCGGTCGAACCCAAAACACGGCCGCGGAACCGAACCCAAAACCAAAACACAAAACCCGAAAAATTTCAGGCGCTCATCTCGTCACAGTCGTGTGGCAGACCCTGTCGCTGAAATGATGGGTTCGTTAAAGTGTGCATGTCCTGTTTACTTTATACAACATAAGGGTGGGTGGGAGGGCCCAAGGACAATTCCATCTTGCACCTCTTTTTACTTTCATTTTTCTTTGCATCATGTGCTGTTTGGGGACAATTTTTTGGAAGTGCCATCCTGTCTTGATTGACACTGCAGTGCCACTCCTAGATGGGCCAGGTGTTTGTGTCGGCCACTTGTGTCGCTTAGCTTAGTCACACAGCGACCTTGGTGCGCCTCTTTTTTTCTTTGCATCATGTGCTGTTTGGGGACAATTTTTTTGAAGGGCCATCCTGCCTGACACTGCAGTGCCACTCCTAGATGGGCCAGGTGTTTGTGTCGGCCACTTGTGTTGCTTAGCTTAGTCACACAGCCACCTTGGTGCGCCTCTTTTTTTCTTTGCATCATGTGCTGTTTGGGGACAATTTTTTGGAAGTGCCATCCTGTCTTGATTGACACTGCAGTGCCACTCCTAGATGGGCCAGGTGTTTGTGTCGGCCACTTGTGTCGCTTAGCTTAGTCACACAGCCACCTTGGTGCGCTTCTTTTTTTCTTTGCATCATGTGCTGTTTGGGGACAATTTTTTTGAAGGGCCATCCTGCCTGACACAGCAGTGCCACTCCTAGATGGGCCAGGTGTTTGTGTCGGCCACTTGTGTCGCTTAGCTTAGTCACACAGCGACCTTGGTGCGCTTCTTTTTTTCTTTGCATCATGTGCTGTTTGGGGACAATTTTTTTGAAGGGCCATCCTGCCTGACACTGCAGTGCCACTCCTAAATGGGCCAGGTGTTTGTGTCGGCCACTTGTGTTGCTTAGCTTAGTCAAACAGCCACCTTGGTGCGCTTCTTTTTTTCTTTGCATCATGTGCTGTTTGGGGACAATTTTTTTGAAGGGCCATCCTGCCTGACACTGCAGTGCCACTCCTAAATGGGCCAGGTGTTTGTGTCGGCCACTTGTGTTGCTTAGCTTAGTCAAACAGCCACCTTGGTGCGCTTCTTTTTTTCTTTGCATCATGTGCTGTTTGGGGACAATTTTTTGGAAGTGCCATCCTGTCTTGATTGACACTGCAGTGCCACTCCTAGATGGGCCAGGTGTTTGTGTCGGCCACTTGTGTCGCTTAGCTTAGTCACACAGCGACCTTGGTGCGCCTCTTTTTTTCTTTGCATCATGTGCTGTTTGGGGACAATTTTTTTGAAGGGCCATCCTGCCTGACACTGCAGTGCCACTCCTAGATGGGCCAGGTGTTTGTGTCGGCCACTTGTGCCGCTTAGCTTAGTCAAACAGCCACCTTGGTGCGCCTCTTCTTTTCTTTGCATCATGTGCTGTTTGGGGACTATTTTTTAAATCGGCCATCCTGTCTGACACTGCAGTGCCACTCCTAGATGGGCCAGGTGTTTGTGTCGGCCACTTGGGTCGCTTAGCTTAGTCATCCAGCGACCTTGGTGCAAATTGTAGGACTAAAAATAATATTGTGAGGTGTGAGGTGTTCAGAATAGACTGGAAATGAGTGGAAATTATGGTTATTGAGGTTAATAATACTATGGGATCAAAATGACCCCCAAATTCTATGATTTAAGCTGTTTTTGAGGGTTTTTTGAAAAAAACACCCGAATCCAAAACACACCCGAATCCGACAAAAAAATTTCGGTGAGGTTTTGCCAAAACGCGTCCGAATCCAAAACACGGCCGCGGAACCGAACCCAAAACCAAAACACAAAACGCGAAAAATTTCCGGTGCACATCACTAGTATACTCCAAAAGCTGGGACTCTCCTCTTTTGGTGGACAATAGCAACTTGTCTCTACTATGCCCAGAACCAGAGCTATCAGCCTTCCAGCAGCCGGTCCCTGCTCCAGCTCCACACGCCTGGTATGCAGTTTTCCAGGCGGGAAGGAGGGGGGAGCCAGTGCTGCAAGCCCCTTGCAAGGCCCATGCAGGCTTGGTGGTGGCTCACCACGGGTCATATTCCCACTCTATGGGAACCCATGAGTGGAAATAGTCCCTGTTTGTTGGCATGCCGACCATCGGGATAGTGGGGGGGCAGGATGTTGGGGGAGGTCATGTGACCATCTGTCACATGAATACCACCCTCTTTCTTCGGTGGATTGCTCTTGATCCTGAGCCCTGATCTCTAAGTCCCCAGTACTTCCTGAAAGGTGGGACTCTCTAGTTTTTAATAACACTGAAAGCTAAGAAATCTGTTTCCAGCAACTGGAGATATCTGCAATCAAGCAAGCTGCCCTCCCACTGGAAAATGATGAATATTAAGCCCACTCCACTATCCACCCCTCCCCTGCATATTAAACACCCCCTACCACCCTGGAAGTCATGTACCGGGGCCCCTTCATTCAGCCCAATGCCCCCTTCTACAGTTTAGTGTTCTCCCTCCCGCCCCCATCTCTCACAATCTGTTCAGTAAAGGAGCAATTATCAGGAATTACTGCTCCAGGTCCTACATGCTGAGCGGAAGATAGAACACCCCCTACCGCCCGTGGGACATCAAAGCTGCCTCTGATAGCACCCCCAAACCTTACCGCTGGAGGGTGGGCAGGGGCCCCAGTGCATTTCTTTGTCAAAGGGCCTACACTGCTGTTAAGACGGCCCTGCTTATAAGACAAATTAAAGTTCGCTAAAATAAAGGGAAATCTGAATTTTATATATATATATATATATATATATATATATATATATACTGCTCAAAATAATAAAGGGAACACTTAAACAACACAATGTAACTCCAAGTCAATCACACTTCTGTGAAATCAAACTGTCCACTTAGGAAGCAACACTGATTGACAATCAATTTCACATGCTGTTGTGCAAATGGAATAGACAACAGGTGGAAATTATAGGCAATTAGCAAGACACCCCCAATACAGGAGTTGTTCTGCAGGTGGTGACCACAGACCACTTCTCAGCTCCTATGCTTTCTGGCTGATGTTTTGGTCACTTTTGAAAGCTGGCGGTGCTTTCACTCTAGTGGTAGCATGAGACGGAGTCTACAACCCACACAAGTGGCTCAGGTAGTGCAGCTCATCCAGGATGTCACATCAATGCGAGCTGTGGCAAGAAGGTTTGCTGTGTCTGTCAGCGTAGAGTCCAGAGCATGGAGGTGCTACCAGGAGACAGGCCAGTACATCAGGAGATGTGGAGGAGGCCGTAGGAGGGCAACAACCCAGCAGCAGGACCGCTACCTCCGCCTTTGTGCAAGGAGGAACAGGAGGAGCACTGCCAGAGCCCTGCAAAATGACCTCCAGCAAGCCACAAATGTGCATGTGTCTACTCAGACGATCAGAAACAGACTCCATGAGGGTGGTATGAGGGCCAGACGTCCACAGGTGGGGGTTGTGCTTACAGCCCAACACCGTGCAGGGCGTTTGGCATTTACCAGAGAACACCAAGATTGGCAAATTCGCCACTGGTGCCTTGTGCTCTTCACAGATGAAAGCAGGTTCTCACTGAGCACATGTGACAGACGTGACGGAGTCTGGAGACGCCAAGGAAAACGTTCTGCTGCCTGCAACATCCTCCAGCATGACCGATTTGGCAGTGGGTCAGTAATGGTGTGGGGTGGCATTTCTTTGGGGTGCCGGACAGCCCTCCATGTGCTCGCCAGAGGTAGCCTGACTGCCATTAGGTACCGAGATGAGATCCTCAGACCCCTTGTGAGACCATATGCTGGTGTGGTTGGCCCTGGGTTCCTCCTAATGCAAGACAATGCTAGACCTCATGTGGCTGGAGTGTGTCAGCAGTTCCTGCAAGACGAAGTCATTGATGCTGTGGACTGGCCCGCCCGTTCCCCAGACCTGAATCCAATTAAGCACATGTGGGACATCATGTCTCGCTCCATCCACCAACGCCACGTTGCACCACAGACTGTCCAGGAGTTGGCGGATGCTTTAGTCCGGGTCTGGGAGGAGATCCCTCAGGAGACCATCCGCCACCTCATCAGGAGCATGCCCAGGCATTGTAGGGAGGTCATACAGGCACGTGGAGGCCACACACACTACTGAGCCTCATTTTGACTTGTTTTAAGGACATTACATCAAAGTTGGATTAGCCTGTAGTGTGTTTTTCCACTTTAATTTTGAGGGTGACTCAAATCCAGACCTCCATGGGTTAATAAATTTGATTTCCATTGATAATTTTTGTGTGATTTTGTTGTCAGCACATTCAACTATGTAAAGAACAAAGTATTTAATAAGAATATTTCATTCATTCAGATCTAGGATGTGTTGTTTTAGTGTTCCCTTTATTTTTTGAGCAGTGTGTATATATATATATATATATATATATATATACGTGCAGAGGAGCGGCACTTAGGCTAGGAAAAACTTCACAAGAGTCAGTGGACTTCGATCAACGTTTCAATATTTAAACATATTGTCATCATGATCCTGCACCCCGCTTCTGGGGTGGTGAGTTCTGTGGTTTTCTAGATTTGTTTGTATATTGTGGGGTTAAGGAGTGAGAAATGACTACATAGGAATGGAAAGAGTTAAACATCCTGTGAGGGGTGGACCTAGCTGTGAGGAAAGTACAGCCTTTGGAAAAGGGGGAGGGTTAATATATATAGGGAATGCTAGGCAAGCTTGGTCTCTCTTGCTTCTGAATTGCCTTCCCGCCCTCCCGCCCTGTTGGTAGAGGTTCTGGCACGGAGTGCCTTGGCGTTGAATTGTTGGCTGGTTTTATCGTTGGCTATTTATTGGCGGAAAAGAACGGCAGGTTGTAGTTTGTCTTGTTAGCTGTAGTGATTTACAGTTTGGTGTGGTTTAGGTGCACTCACCTCCATCGACTTTTAAGGCCACTCGACCACCCGTCCGGGGGCAGCGGCAGGCACCCATCAGGGTGGGTAGTCACCGTGGGGGTTGAGTTGGGCACCTATTACCGATTTTATAGTTTGTATTTAAATTAGGATAGTTTTGAATTTTAACGTTTTTAAGGTTAGCGTCAGTTTCAATAGAGCCGTTCTTTTTTCTGCCACCATATGCCGGCTGAATCGGCATGTTAACAAAATTTTCAATTTACAGGTTTGCTAATGGTTAGGGTACAATAAATAGCTAGCAATTTTTCTGCCAAATTCAAGTCTCCGTGTCATTATTTCTTGGTATTAGAGGTAACGAATGCTTTACTTTGAATGAAGGGGTCCACAGAGTATCACTAGGAGGTTCATCTTTGGTTAACTCTTATTAACCGTGGTCACAGGCCTTTTCATGCACCCCTGTGTAATCTCACTTGTTCTAAACCTGTTTCAGCTGCTCCTTAGTAATTTATCAGCCAGGGTCAGGTGACTAGTGTACCTTTAAAAGCCGTAAGATATGTGGCAGGTATACCTTAAACCTAGTGGGCATGTGTGCAGTATATTATGTGTGATACAGTTGCCAGGTTTTAATTTTTAAGACTTTGTGATAGTGTAGGACCTGCATGAAGGTGGAGTACCTTGGCGAGCGGTTTGCAGGCTTCCGTGCATTGGCCAATGCATTAACTAAACCCCCATCATTTATTTATTGATGTTGTGAGGACAAGTGAGCTTGCTATGGTGAGTGCTGAACTTTCTGTTTGTATATATTTGGGTTGGTGGCCATGGGCGGCATGCACCCCACCCTATGAGTGGCGAGTGTGGATGCTGCACCCCGCTTCTGGGGTGGCGAGTGCTGTGGTTTTCTATATTTGTTTATATATATATATATATATATATATATATATAAAAGTGGGGGGATAGGGGTATCGGCGACCTGTGTTGTTAACATATAGTCACTATAGTTATAATTTATGAGCCAAAAAATATATATGACAATAAAAAAGTTTTAATAGTATATAAGAGTAAAATATTACATAAAGATCCTTAGCAAAAATAAAAGCATAAAATGTTAATTTTATAAAAATAGGAGACTTAACTTAAAAATAGGCAGGGGGTCAGTGAAGGAAACCCAACGCATTTCGTCACATCAGACTTCTTCAAAGGGCTTTGAAGAAGTCTGATGTGACGAAACACAGGTCGCAGATACCCCTATCCCCCCACTTTTGTACCTTTCTAGCAGTACTATACCAGCATTGCATCTTTAGGGGCTGGCAGACACCTATATTAAGGTTATGTGTGTTTTTAATATAACAGTCTGATAGCACTCTCAACGGTTGATTATATGTTTACATTCTTTACTGAGATCTCATCTCACAAGTGGCGCTGTATTTTCTCTTTATATATATATATATATATATATATATATATAAAAGAGATGAGCGGGTTCGGTTCTCAGAGAACCAAACCCCCCCAAACTTCTTAATGCTCCGAGCCCGGGTCCCGCCAGACTCGGAAAACAGAACGAGACAAAACTTCATCGTCCTGCAGTCGGATTCTCACAGGGTTTGGATTTCATATAAACAGCCGGACTTGGAGAGTAAGGGAGACAGAACTCTGTCTCTCTGTCGGTGGTGGCGTCAGTGTGTGCTCAGCAGGGCAGCCATCGGGGGGACTGCGGGGACTGGTGTTCCGGGCCCTTACATAGAGAGGGGCCCACCCCTGGCTCCTACAGCAGAGACTTGAAGAGCTTCACCAGGTGTATACAACAACAGCAGGCTGATGTGCAGGGAGGACTTCTTAAATCAAGCCTTCCCTGTGCATCAGCAGGTCTGTAATACTCTTCCCATATGTAACTTCACGATGTATGACATCACACATCACATAGGGGTGGAGCGGTTCAGCAGATTTTTTTTTGGTGGGGGAGGGCACTGTCTCTTCTGTCAGTCCTGGTGCTCAGTAGGGGTGCTGTCCTGTCAGTGTGGTGTACCTGTGCTGTGTTAGGGGTGCTGTCCTGGCTGTCATTGTGTTGTATAGGGGGCAATGTCCTCCTGTATGGTGTAAAAAATATGGGTTGCAGTGAAAATAAATGTACACTGGCCCGGTCTTTTATACTGTAAATATTCAGGGGTGATGCTGTTAAAATAAATGTACAATGTTCCTGTATGCTGTAAAAATACAGGGGTACTGTTGTTAAAATAAAAGTACACTGGTCCTGTATGCTGTAAAATCACAGGGGTCTTGTGAAAATAAAGGGGTGCTGGCACTGTCTGCGGTTGCGATGTCTAGGCCTGACCTTCACAACACAGTATGGGAAGAGGAGCATGCTGGGAGGATCACCGCCAGTCCAGTTGCTGATATTGAGATTGAGGATGTCACTGTAGAAGTACACCTTGATGAGGAGGATATGGGTGTAGCTGGTGCTGAGGAGGAGTTGACGATGAGGATTCTGATGGTGATGTGGTTTGTTTGAATAAGGCACCAGTGGAGACAGTTTTTGGCCATGGGATGACAAAGCCCATTGTGATGCCTGGGCGAAATACCAAAAAAGCCACCTCTTCAGTGTGGAATTATTTCTCCACAAATCTGGACAACAGGTGTCAAGCCATCTGTTGCCTTTGTCAATCCATAATAAATAGGGGTAAGGACGTTTACCACCTATGAACATCCTCCCTTATACGTCACCTGCAGCGCATTCATCAGAAGTCATTGTCAAGTTCAGAAACTTTGGGTAATAGTGTAAGCAGTCCACTGACACCTAAATTATGTTGTTTGTTTGAATATTATTTCTCTGTGAGGATGAGGATGAGGATGTAAACACTGAATGGGAAGGGGGTCTGAAAATGCTGACAACATCTTGCCACTGTAGAGCCAGTTTGTGCAAGGAGAGATTAATTGATTATTTTTTTTTTTTTGGTGTGGGCCCAAACAAACCAATAATTTCAGCCACAGTCGTGTGGCAGACGCTGTCACTGAAATTATTGGTTTGTTAAAGTATGCATGTCCTGTTTATACAACATAAGGTTGGGTGGGAGGGCCCAAGGACAATTCCATGTTGCACATGTTTTCTTTGCCACATCATTCCAGGGGTGCTGCCCTATATGGAATGCTGCTCCTCTGCCCTATCAGTCCAGGGGTGCTGCCCCACTGCCGTTTAAGTCCAGGGGTGCGGTTGCCTGTCTGCTGTGCTGTGTAATTCTCATGGGGCACTGCCGTTTAATTCCAGGGGTGCTGCTGTACTTGATCCTAGGTTTAAATGAAATCCTAGAGCATATGAAACAAGCTTCAACATCACAAACAGATTTGTGAAAACATATAGCCGCAAAGGTGGAAATGGAAATTGCTATTTTGACGAAGTGTTTTTAAATAAAGTGGGGAGAGTCCACATTTGTGGTCAAAGTCAGTGTGACTCAGAAGATACCGAATCATAACCCAGAGCAGCTGTTGGAGAGGTAAAAGTAAGATTTTCTGCAGGAGCAGTAGAGAGTGGTTCTTCTCAATTATTTCATGTTAGAGACTCACTCAAATGAATGGCTCCAATTGTCACACGCCATAGGCGGCGTTCACCGCGCTTACCCTTGCGTGCCTGCTGGTCTGTGTTGCGGCCTCCGCCTTCGATGGTCCATGGGCTCCGGCGTCTGGCTGGCGCGGCTCCCGGCGGTTCCCCGGGGCAGGGGCGCCGCCATGACACCCGGCATCACGTGAGCGGGGAGCGGGTGACGTCATCGGACTGTTCCGCCAATCCAGCGGAGGCGGGAGATTCAAAGGCAGATGCCGGGCAGAGCCTCGGCGCCTGAGTATCGTCTTTTCCCCTGAAGTGGATGCCAGTGCTCTTGTTCCCGGCGAATCTCTCTGCAGTCGTACCCCAGTGTCTCCGGCACTTCCAGGTGCCAGTTGCTGCACAGTTCCAGCGTATACAGCGGCTGCTGTGTTTCTCTGCAATCCAGTCACCAGTGCTTCTTGGAGTCAGCGTGGGCTGCGGGCTAAACGCCGCTCTCAAGTTCTACAAGTCATCAGTATCTTTAAACACCGCTTACAAGTTCTACAAGTCATCAGTGTCTTTAAACACCACTCTCAAGTTCTACAAGTCATCAGTGTCTTTAAACACCGTTCTCAAATTCTACAAGTCATCAGTGTCTTTAACCACCGCTCCGAACTTTTGCAAGTTACCAGTGTCTTTAACCACTGCTCCCAAGTTTTGCAAGTTACTAGTGTCTTTAACCACCGCTCTCAAGTCATACAAATCATCAGTGTCTTTAACCACCGTTCACAAGTTCTACAGTGTCTTTAACCACCGCTCACAAGTGTTTCAAATCATCAGAGTCTTTAATCACCGTTCACCAGTTCTTCAAATCATCAGTATCTTTAAAAACATCACTCACAAGTTCTTCAGTCACTATTATCTTGTACCAACACTCACAAGTACTTCTTTTCCTAGAATCTTTAACATTGCTTACAAGTTCTCCTATAGGCCTGGACATTACCCCATACGTTCCTTCTCTGCTATGTGACATTGTGTTGCTCCCTTCCTGCAATAAAGTTCTTTAATATTTTCACCAAGCTTTACTGTCAGAGTCCTGTATGAGGAAGACCTATATCAAGCTATCCCTGTTCCGACCCAACTGTGGTTCCTCTCCCCTACCATCGGGAGAACCCCCGAGTTCACAACACCCCCAACCTAGGTCAGTGACACCAATTAGTCAACATTAATTTTGATTTAATATTGATGTTCCACATTTTGGGATTATTTATATACAAGATGCGCATTTGTTGTACAGGTATCTCCTTTTCCTAAGGGCTGCGTAGGGTTATCCCAAGACCTTGCGGTGTTAGAAGAACAGAGTTTCAGTGATCTTGCATTGCATCAGCTTTCCATTGCACTACAGCACTAGATGGGCCAGGAGCTCCTGTGAGGCACAAACAGTTACTGAATAAGGCCCAGTATCGAGTCTCATGATGGCTTATAGCCAGGAAGATGTCTGGCTTGCCAGGCTAAGGCATGCTGTGGGCACAGAGGTTAGCATTGCGTCCTCCCACAGTCCTACTTATAGTATAAAATGATTTTTGACTGTAGAGTGGTAAACTCCACTAAGGCAGGGGCTCCATAACAAAAAAATCACTGCACAGTCCTGCTTAGTACTGTACCGAACTCAACTTGTCCAAGCCGGGGCTGCTGTGGGGGCTCAGGAGGTGCTGCTAAAACATCTAAGGGGCTGCTTTATTTAAAACATAAATATGAATAAAATAAACAAGACACACAGGTATGCTCACATGCGTGTAACTGGGAAACACAGGTATGCTCACACGCGTGTAACTGGGAGCTGTGAAAAACAAAAATAAGGCATCTGCCACAAAATATGTAACTAAAAATGCAATAAAAAAATGGAAAAAAGGAAACCCACAAGATTTTCACAAAATAAGTCTCCAGACTCCGTGGAGGGGAAAATATCCAATATTGGTACTGTGGTATAAACCAGTTTATTTGTATCCCAGCATTAAATCCGAGATTATCTTAAACCCTGAAAATGGAGAAGGGGTACAAATTTGGAGGCTTTGGCCACTAGTTTTTCAGTTTGTCCAGTAATGTGGTAATTACTAATTATATATTTTCTTGGTTGAAGTCCTTTCTGTTCCCCACCAATATAGGAGTGGGGGTGAAAGCCTGTGTGTTGTTCCTGATTGCGTGTGCCTCTCTAATTTTTAATCACCTTCTTGACACTGTCCTCTTCTTCTTGCCTCTTGTCATAATGTGAAAAGTCATCAAATATGGAGGTGGTATGTATGTAGCTAGCTATGATTCGGAGAACTTGGCAAGCTTTTTCCAGGGGGACCACCTGTCGCTGTAATGATGGGTTTATTAAACTGTGCATGCCCTGTTTAAACAACATAAGGGTGGGTCGGAGAGCCCAAGACAATTACATCTTGCACCTCTTTTTTTTCTTTGTATTATGTGCTGTTTGGGGACTATTTTTTATATCTGCCCTCCTGTCTGACACTGCAGTGCCACTCCTAGATGGGCCAGGTGTTTGTGCCGCACACTTGGGTCACTTAGCTTAGCCATCCAGCGACCATGGTGCAACCTTTTGGCCTAAAAACAATATTGTGAGGTGTGAGGTGTTCAGAATAGACTGGAAATGAGTGGAAATGAATGTTATTGAGGTTAATAATACAGTAGGATCAAAATTACCCCGAAATTCTGTGATTTTAGCTGTTTTTATGTTTTAATTCATAAATCATCCAGATCCAAACCCAAAATCCGAAAGCGTGGTTTTGACAAAACCAATCCAGATCCAAAATACGAGCGGGAATCCAGATCCAAAACACGAGCGGGAATCCAGATCCAAAACACGAGCGGGAATCCAGATCCAAAACACGAGCGGGAATCCAGATCCAAAACCAAAACACAAAACATGAAGAGTATCCGCCGCATATCTCTTTCGTCTCTTGTCAAGACTTCATCAGGGGTACATCTTCTAAAGGCCAAAGGTTTAATCATCAATTGTAGATATGAATAACATACGGATTCTTTGAGTCGATTAAAAAGACCTTTGGTTCTTTATCCATACCATAATAACCTGGCTTCTTAATTGAATTAGTATATAGGGGATAATTTTGAGTTGATCGCAGCAGCAAGTTTGTTAGCAATTGGGCAAAACCATGTGCACTGCAGGGGGGGGGGCAGATATAACATTTGCAGAGAGAGTTAGATTTGGGTGGGTTATATTGTTTCTGTGCAAGGTAAATACTGGCTGCTTCAGTGGCGGAACTAGCGAGCGGTGGGCCCAGGTGTGACAAAATGCTTTGCCCCACCCCCCCATCCAAGTCCACCCCCTCAACCCTGGAGAGGATCTGTTGATGGGGACCTGCTCAGGGCCAGAGAAATGGATACCTAGCAACAGTGCCGTAACTAGACATTTTAGCACTGTGTGCAAGAAACGGCATCGGAGCCCCACCCCTGCATGCAAAGCAGGGGCAGTGCGCGGCGCAGGCGCGCACAAAAAATATAGGGGCGTGGCTTTGTGGGGAAGGGGTGTGGCCACAAAATAATATCAAGTCATATAACGGTGCACAGTAGTCTCCATTATTCAAATTACGCCGCACAGTAGCACCACTACAACAGGTAGAGCTCATTTAACACATTACGGCAGACAGCGTCCTCCTTTTTACACGTTACGGCAGACAGTATCCCCCTTTTTACACATAACAGCAGACAGCGTCCCCTTTTTACACATTACGGCAGACAGCGTCCCAATTTTTACACATAACGGCAGACAGTGTACACTTTTTACACATAACGGCAGATAGCGTGCCCTTGTTAAACATAGCGGCAGACAGCGTCCCCTTTTTACACATTACGGCAGACAGCGTCCCAATTTTTACACATAACGGCAGACATCGTACACTTTTTACACATAACGGCAGACAGCGTACACTTTTTACACAAAACGGCAGACAGTGTCCCCTTTTTACACATTACGGCAGACAGCGTCCCCTTTTTACACATTACGGCAGACAGCGTCCCAATTTTTACACATAACGGCAGACAGCGTACACTTTTTACACATAACGGCAGATAGCGTGCCCTTGTTAAACATAGCAGCAGACAGCGTCCCCTTTTTACACATTACGGCAGGCAGCGTCCCAATTTTTACACATAACGGCAGACAGCGTACACTTTTTACACATAACGGTAGATAGCGTGCCCTTGTTAAACATAGCGGCAGACAGCGTCCCCTTTTTACACATTACGGCAGACAGCGTCCCAATTTTTACACATAACGGCAGACAGCGTACACTTTTTACACATAACGGCAGACAGCGTCCCCTTTTTACACATTACGGCAGACAGCGTACCCTTTTTACACATTACGGCAGACAGCGTACCCATGTTTCACATTACGGCAGACAGCGTACCCTTTTTACACATTACGGCAGACAGCGTACACTTTTTACACATAACGGCAGACAGCGTCCCCTTTTTACACATAACGGCAGACAGCGTCCCCTTTTTACACATTACGGCAGACAGCGTCCCAATTTTTACACATAACGGCAGACAGCGTACACTTTTTACACATAACGGCAGATAGCGTGCCCTTGTTAAACATAGCGGCAGACAGCGTCCCCTTTTTACACATAACGGCAGACAGCGTCCCCTTTTTACACATTACGGCAGACAGCGTACCCTTGTTTCACATTACAGCAGACAGCGTGCCCTTGTTACACATCACGGCAGGCAGCGTCCCCCTTTTTACACATTACGGCAGGCAGATTCCCCCTTTTTACACACTGCGGCAGGCAGATTCCCCCTTTTTACACATCACGTCAGGCAGATTCCCCATTTTTACACATTGCGGCAAAGATTTCCCCTTTTTACACATTACGGCAAAGATTCCCCCTTTTTACACATTACATCAGGCAGATTCCCTCTTTTTACACATTACATCAGGCAGATTCCCCCTTTTTACACATTACGGCAGGCAGATTCCCCCTTTTTACACATTGCGGCAGGCAGATTCCCCCTTTTTACACATTGCGGCTGTTAGGGTCTCCTGCCCTGTGCTGCCACGTCGTCATGGCAACCGGGAGACAAGTGCTAGCGGAGTAACCTGAGAGCAGCTGATACTCCGGTTCGGGTCTTTTGCTGTGCAGTGGTTACAGGCTCTGTGCACGGCAGGGGATCCGGTGCTGGTTTTTGTGCTCACAGTCTGTGAGGTCTGAGTGGGGCGTGGACAGCACCTGCTATATAAGGCCTCTTCTCAGGTTAAGCAGATGCTGCTGAATCTTTGTTGGTTAGTTAGTTCCTGAAAGTTAGCCAGTACTGTGTAGCTTTGTATTTGTTGTTGCTTACTGCATATAGGCCTTGGGATTTGGTACTACACTCTGCCAATCCAGACCTAGCAGTAAGACTGGAGTCAGTTGTTTACTTGCTGGGGTTCTTTTGCTACTCTGTGAACTTAGCAAGTTTGCGGCTGTATTATCAGATTTACCTGCCTAAAACCTGTCTCACTGTGCAAGGTGTTCAGGTGTCAGTTTAGTGGCAGTAAGCTAAACCTGTGCACTGCAAGTGAGGATTAGGATTGTGGAGACTCTCCTTGTGTCTATCATTCCATCTCTGACCAAGGAGTTTACTGCCACACCCGTTGGTAACCCTTTAGGGTTTTGCTGTTGCCCTTAGCAACAGCATTTCGGGTTCTCTACGTATTAAAACACAACATCTTGCTTTTTCCATCTGAGCATTCTTAATACTAGGGAGACACCCAGTTTCTTAGCCTCTGGGCTTCTCTGTTCACTTTGTGTTTATTTTGTTACCCTATCACCTTCTGTGTACGTAATGTCATATTCCCCAGTCTGTCTGTGAGTTCATTTGTTTTGCATCCCTATCTGTTCAGACACCAGTACATTCCAGCAGGCACTGGTGTGCATAACAGTTCAGACACCAGTACACTCCTGCAGGCACTGGTGTGCATAACATATTCAGCAGCCTAATACTCCTGTTGAAATTTTGTGGGAATATGGAGCATACCCCTCAAAATACGTTGCAACAGGTGGTCGATCAGGTGCAGGTCCTGACTCGACAATTTAATGATTTGTCCATTAAAATGCACATTTCCCAGGCCGCTGGCGGAGCTCCCGCAGCAGCAGCACCTTCAGGGGTTAAGGAGCCGAAAGTAAATCTCCCGGATCGTTTTTCTGGAGATCGCTCGCAGTTCTTTTGTTTCAAGGAGAGCTGCAAGCTATACTTCCGGCTTAGGCCTCAGTCTTCTGGGTCAGAGATTCAGCGGGTGGGCATAGTGATTTCCTTGCAACAAGGAGACCCACAGGTCTGGGCATATGGGTTGCAGCCTGACTGTCCGTCGCTTAAAAGTGTTGATGTTTTTTTTACGGCACTGGGCATGTTGTATGATGACCCTGACAAGACGGCCTCAGCCGAGGCTCAGATTTCGATCCTTAAGCAAGGGCGAAGGCCAGTTGAGGTTTACTGTACGGAGTTTCGGAGGTTGGCCCATGATACCCAGTGGAATGACCCAGCCCTGAGACACCAGTACCGAAGAGGTCTTTCTAACCAGATAAAAGACCAACTGGTACAATATCCCTTGCCTGATAGCTTGGATCAGCTCATGCAGTTATCCATCCGGGTGGATAGACGGCTGAGAGAGCGTAGGCTTGAAAGGGAGACCGAGGTTTCCTTCTTTCCCAAGGGAACCTCAGACTCTGAGGAATTTTCCGAGGCGCCTATGCAGATTGGGGCTACCCGCCTCTCCTCGCGTGAGAAGACGCGGAGGAGACAGCAGGGGTTGTGTTTGTACTGTGGGAATAAAGGTCATGTGGTAGTATCATGCCCAGAAAAGCCGGAAAACTTCAGGGCCTGAGGGTGATGGGAAATATCCTGTCAGGCCAGAAGTCAGAATTTCCCAAGAAGACTTTTATCATTCCGGTGACCTTGAAGATCCTCGGTCAAACTGTCAAGACTGAGGCCTTTGTGGACAGTGGGGCCGACGGGGTTTTTATGGACCGCCAATTCGCCCTGAAACACTCTGTTCCCTTAGTACCCTTGGCATCGGAAATTGAGATTTGTGGGTTAAACGGGGAACCATTATCCCAAGGTAAAATTACCTCTTGCACTAGCAAGATTTCTTTGTTTATTGGAGCCACACACTCTGAAAAATTGTCCTTTTATGTGACTGTCTGTACTTTTGCCCCATTGGTGTTGGGGTTACCCTGGTTAAGGGCCCACAATCCTCAATTTGACTGGGTCTCTGGGGAGATTCTTAGTTGGGGTACTGATTGTTTCAGGAGTTGCTTGAGCCTTCCAGTCAGGCTCTCGCAGCTAAGTTTGCCAGGATTGCCAGGGTGTTATGCAGATTTTGCGGACGTGTTCTCCAAAAAAATTGCAGAGGTACTACCTCCCCATCGCCCCTATGACTGTGCCATTGATTTGTTGCCAAATGCTAAACTTCCCAAGAGCAGGTTGTACTCCCTGTCACGTCCTGAGACTCAGGCTATGGCAGAGTACATTCAGGAGAACTTGGCTAAGGGATTTATCAGACCTTCACAGTCTCCAGTTGGGTCGGGGTTCTTCTTCGTGGGTAAAAAGGACGGTTCATTGCGACCCTGGGAATTGAACCGTATCACAATTAAAAACTCATACCCACTGCCTCTCATTTCGGTCTTGTTTGACCAGCTTCGTACTGCCACCATTTTTTCTAAGATTGACCTACGCGGGGCGTACAATCTAATCCGAATAAGAGAGGGGGATGAATGGAAGACTGCCTTTAATACCCACTCAGGGCATTATGAATATTTGGTGATGCCTTTTGGGCTCTGTAATGCCCCGGCAGTCTTCCAGGATTTCATGAACGATGTACTCAGGGAATATTTAAATAGATTCTTAGTTGTATACTTAGATGACATCCTAATCTTCTCCCATTCCCTGGAGGAACATCGGAAGCATGTACGCTTAGTCCTCCAGAAACTCAGAGACCACCGGCTTGGGGCGAAGCTGGAGAAGTGCGAATTTGAAGTTCAGCAAATCGCATTTCTAGGATATATTATCTCCCCAGAAGGTTTCCAAATGGAGGGTTCCAAGGTACAGGCAGTCCTGGATTGGGTGCAGCCCACTAGTTTGAAGGCGCTTCAGCGTTTCCTGGGCTTTGCGAATTTTTATAGACGATTTATCGCTGGATTTTCGTCTATAGTGGCGCCCTTGGTGGCACTCACTAAGAAAGGGGCGGATGTTGCTCACTGGTCTTGTGAGGCTAAAGCGGCTTTTGCCCGTCTCAAAAGGGCATTTTTATCGGCCAAGGTGCTGCGACACCCAGATCCAGAGCGTCCTTTTGTGGTGGAGGTGGATGCCTCTGAGATGGGTATTTGGGCAGTGCTCTCTCAGATGGGAGTGTCTGATAATCGCCTTCATCCCTGTGCTTACTTTTCCCGTAAATTTTCGCCTGCCGAGATGAATTATGACGTGGGTAACCGGGAATTGTTGGCTATTAAGGATGCACTCGAGGAGTGGAGACACTGACTTGAGGGGGCTAAGTTTGTGGTCTCAATTCTCACCGTCCATAAGAATCTGGCATATTTAGAGTCAGCGAAGCGTCTCAATGCCAGGCAGGCACGATGGGCTTTGTTTTTTGCTCGCTTTAATTTTTTGATAACATATCGCCCTGGGTCAAAAAACATCAAGGCTGATGCGCTCTCGCGGAGTTTTGCTCCAATACAGGAGACCACCGAGGAGCCATTGCCCATTGTGTCCCCATCATGTATTAAAGTGGGCATTACCCAGGACCTCTTATCATTAGTCCTTAGAGCACAGGAGCAGGCTCCTCCAGACCTTCCGGTAGGTCTTTTGTTTGTGCCTCCTAGGTTAAGACAGCGAGTGTTCCTGGAATTCCATGCCAAGAAGTCAGCAGGTCACCCGGGTATTGCCAGAACTCGGGAGTTGCTATTTAGGGCGGTGTGGTGGCCCTCGGTGGCTAAGGATGTGGATCAGTGGGTTCGGGCATGTGACATCTGTGCCCGAAATAAGACTCCTAGAGGGGTTCCTGTTGGCCCATTACATCCACTCTCTATCCCATCTAAGCCATGGACCCACATTTCAATGGATTTTGTGGTGGACTTGCCCAAATCCTCGGGGATGACAGCCATCTGGGTTGTCGTTGACAGGTTTTCGAAGATGGCGCACTTCGTTCCACTGGTTGGGCTGCCATCGGCCAGACGCCTGTCTGAATTATTTATGCTGCATGTTGTGCGTCTCCACGGGTTGCCACTTGATGTGGTCTCTGACCGCGGATCCCAGTTTGTGGCCAAATTCTGGAGGGCATTTTGTTCCGATCTCCAGATTTCTGTCAGCTTGTCGTCAGGCTACCATCCGCAGTCTAATGGGCAGACTGAAAGGGTGAACCAGTCCTTGGAGCAGTTCCTCAGGTGTTATGTCTCCAAGTGTCAGACTGACTGGGTTGCTCATCTGTCCATGGCGGAGTGTGCCTATAACAACGCGGCTCACTCTGCTACAGGGATCTCTCCCTTCCTTTGTGTGTATGGGCATCATCCTAAGGCCAATTCTTTTGACCCCCTGGACTCCACGCCTGGTGGTTCCTCGGTGGTTTCGGTCCCTAGAGGTATTTGGCGGAAAGTGAAGAAAGCCCTTGTGTCTGTGTCATTAGTGACCAAAAGGGTTTTTGATAAGCGGAAAAGACCCTGCAGCTTCAAATTAGGAGACTTCGTCTGGTTGTCTACCAAGAATTTGAAGTTGAGACAGCCATCTCATAAGTTAGGCCCCCGGTTCATCGGCCCTTATAAGATCACCAGGGTTATCAATCCGGTGGCATTTCAGTTAGATCTGCCCCGTTCTTTGGGTATCAATAAAACATTTCATTGTTCCCTTTTAAAACGGGCGATTAGTAATCCTTCTTCCAGTGGAAGACCTTCCCCTCTTCGTATACGTGGCCAGAGGGAGTTTGTTGTTGAAAGGATTCTTGACTCCAAGATGGTTCGGGGTCGGCTGTCATTTTTGGTGCACTGGAAGGGGTATGGCCCGGAGGAGCGGTCGTGGGTGCGCAGTTGTGATCTTCATGCCCCCAGACTGATACGCTCTTTCTTCTCGCAGTTCCCCGATAAACCCGGTGGTAGGGGTTCTTTGACCCCTCGTCAGAGGGGGGGTACTGTTAGGGTCTCCTGCCCTGTGCTGCCACGTCGTCATGGCAACCGGGAGACAAGTGCTAGCGGAGTAACCTGAGAGCAGCTGATACTCCGGTTCGGGTCTTTTGCTGTGCAGTGGTTACAGGCTCTGTGCACGGCAGGGGATCCGGTGCTGGTTTTTGTGCTCACAGTCTGTGAGGTCTGAGTGGGGCGTGGACAGCACCTGCTATATAAGGCCTCTTCTCAGGTTAAGCAGATGCTGCTGAATCTTTGTTGGTTAGTTAGTTCCTGAAAGTTAGCCAGTACTGTGTAGCTTTGTATTTGTTGTTGCTTACTGCATATAGGCCTTGGGATTTGGTACTACACTCTGCCAATCCAGACCTAGCAGTAAGACTGGAGTCAGTCGTTTAACTTGCTGGGGTTCTTTTGCTACTCTGTGAACTTAGCAAGTTTGCGGCTGTATTATCAGATTTGCCTGCCTAAATCCGGTCTCACTGTGCAAGGTGTTCAGGTGTCAGTTTAGTGGCAGTAAGCTAAACCTGTGCACTGCAAGTGAGGATTAGGATTGTGGAGACTGTCCTTGTATCTATCATTCCATCTCTGACCAAGGAGTTTACTGCCACATCCGTTGGTAACCCTTTAGGGTTTTGCTGTTGCCCTTAGCAACAGCATTTCGGGTTCTCTACGTATTAAAACACAACATCTTGCTTTTTCCATCTGAGCATTCTTAATACTAGGGAGACACCCAGTTTCTTAGCCTCTGGGCTTCTCTGTTCACTTTGTGTTTATTTTGTTACCCTATCACCTTCTGTGTACGTAATGTCATATTCCCCAGTCTGTCTGTGAGTTCATTTGTTTTGCATCCCTATCTGTTCAGACACCAGTACATTCCTGCAGGCACTGGTGTGCATAACAGTTCAGACACCAGTACATTCCTGCAGGCACTGGTGTGCATAACAGCGGCACGCAGATTCCCCATTTTTACACATTGCGGCAGGCAGATTACCCCTTTTTACACATTGCGGCAAGCAGATTACCCATTTTTACACATTGCGGTAGGCAGATTCCCCGTTTTTACACATTGCGGCAGGCAGATTCCCCCTTTTTACACATTGCGGCAGGCAGATTCCCCATTTTTACACATTGCGGCAGGCAGATTCCCCATTTTTACACATTACGGCAGGCAGCATCCCCCTTTTTACACATTGCGGCAGGCAGATTCTCCATTTTTACACATGGCGGCAGCCAGATTCCCCATTTATACACATTGCGGCAGACAGTCCCAAGAAAGAAAGAAAGAAAGAAAGAAAGAAAGAAAGAAAGAAAGAAAGAAAGAAAGAAAGAAAGAAAGAAAGAAAGAAAGAAAAGAAAAGAATTATACTTACCCTCTCCGCTGGCTCAGGCTCCTCGGTGCAGCTTCTGACGATTCCCGGGCAGGAGAGAAGGAGGAGGAGGGAGGTGGAGGAGGGAGCTGCAGCAGCGCTGTGTCATTGGTGGAGGTGCTGCTGCCCCTATGCTTCACTATAGGCTGTTCTCGGAAGACAGCCTATAGTGAAGCAGAGGGAGGGACAGCAGCAGCAGCGCCTCAACCCGTAACAAAGTGCTGCTGCGGCTCCCTCCTCCATCTCCCTCCTTCTCCCCCGTGCCGCTGCAGTGCGATCCTCTCCTCTCTAGTCGGCTGTGTGCTGCGGGCAGCGGTTGCCCGCAGCACACAGCGGCATGTAATGAGTCAGTTTGACTCATTACATGCTTTAGGCCCCTGGACAGAGGCGGGCCCCAGTGCAACGCACTGGTTGCACTGGCAGTTGTTCCGCCTCTGGGCTGCTTTATTTTTACACTGCAAATTAGATTGCAGATTGAACACACCCCACCCAAATCTAACTCTCTCTGCACATGTTACATCTGCCCCCCTGCAGTGCACATGGGGGGTCATTCCGAGTTGTTCGCTCGGTAAAAATCTTCGCATCGCAGCGATTTTCCGCTTAATGCGCATGCGCAATGTCCGCACTGCGACTGCGCCAAGTAAATTTGCTATGCAGTTAGGATTTTTACTCACGGCTTTTTCATCGTTCTGGCGATCGTAATGTGATTGACAGGAAATGGGTGTTACTGGGCGGAAACAGGCCGTTTTATGGGCGTGTGGGAAAAAACGCTACCGTTTCCGGAAAAAACGCAGGAGTGGCCGGAGAAACGGAGGAGTGTCTGGGTGAACGCTGGGTGTGTTTGTGACGTCAAACCAGGAACGACAAGCACTGAACTGATCGCAGATGCCGAGTAAGTCTGGAGCTACTCAGAAACTGCTACGAGGTGTGTATTCGCAATATTGCGAATACATCGTTCGCAATTTTAAGATGCTAAGATTCACTCCCAGTAGGCGGCGGCTTAGCATGAGCAAATCTGCTAAAATCCGCTTGCGAGCGAACAACTCGGAATGACCCCCATGGTTTTGCCCAACTGCTAACAAATTTGCTGCTGCGATCAACTCTGAATTACCCCCATAGACAGATCAGTCAGATAATTGGACAATCTGGTTCAGGTGGAGTTCCAGATAAAGTGGATTCAACCCTTGTTCACTATGTGGTGCGCCTCTGGTGGTTTCCAAAAATCTGGTGATCATGTACCGGGGCCCCTTCGTTCAGCACAATGCCCCCTTCTACAGTGCAGTAAAGGAGTAATTAGCAGAAATTACTGCTCCAGGTCCTACATGCTGAGCGGAAGATAGAATACCCCATACCGCCTGTGGAACATCAGAGCTGCTGCTGATAGCACCCCCTACCGCTGGAGGATGGGTAGGGGCCCCAGTGCATTGCTATACCCAGGGGTCTACATTGCTGTTAAGATGGCCCTGATCTTCGGTCCATGTAGAATTCAGCTTCAGTCGAGGACACTGTGCATAAGAATACATAGGGCTGTGCTGATTGGTCGGCGTGCACCGAGTCCCCCTTGCTCTCAGTCCCCTGTGCTTGTGATGGGGATACAACTGGGGCTGTGCTGATTGGTCAGCGTGCACCGAGTCCCCCTTGCTCTCAGTCCTCTGTGCTTGTGATGGTGATACAGCTGGGGCTGTGCTGATTGGTCAGCGTGCACCGAGTCCCCCTTGCTCTCAGTCCCCTGTGCTTGTGATGGGGATACAGCTGGGGCTGTGCTGATTGGTCAGTGTGCACCGAGTCCCCCTTGCTCTCAGTCCCCTGTGCTTGTGATGGGGGTACATCTGGGGCTGTGCTGATTGGTCAGCGTGCACCGAGTCCCCCTTGCTCTCAGTCCCCTGTGCTTGTGATGGGGATACAGCTGGGGCTGTGCTGATTGGTCAGCGTGCACCGAGTCCCCCTTGCTCTCAGTCCCCTTTGCTTGTGATGGGGAGACAGCTGGGGTTGTGCTGATTGGTCAGCGTGCACCGAGTCCCCCTTGCTCTCTGTCCCCTTTGCTTGTGATGGGGGTACAGCTGGGGCTGTGCTGATTGGTCAGCGTGCACCGAGTCCACCTTGCTCTCAGTCCTCTGTGCTTGTGATGGGGACACATCTGGGGCTGTGCTGATTGGTCAGCGTGCACCGAGTCCCCCTTGCTCTCAGTCCCCTGTGCTTGTGATGGGGATACAGCTGGGGCTGTGCTGATTGGTCAGTGTGTACCGAGTCCCCCTTGCTCTCAGTCCCCTGTGCTTGTGATGGGGGTACATCTGGGGCTGTGCTGATTGGTCAGCGTGCACCGAGTCCCCCTTGCTCTCAGTCCCCTGTGCTTGTGATGGGGATACAGCTGGGGCTGTGCTGATTGGTCAGCGTGCACCGAGTCCCCCTTGCTCTCAGTCCCCTTTGCTTGTGATGGGGAGACAGCTGGGGTTGTGCTGATTGGTCAGCGTGCACCGAGTCCCCCTTGCTCTCAGTCCCCTTTGATTGTGATGGGGGTACAGCTGGGGCTGTGCTGATTGGTCAGCGTGCACCGAGTCCACCTTGCTCTCAGTCCTCTGTGCTTGTGATGGGGACACATCTGGGGCTGTGCTGATTGGTCAGCGTGCACCGAGTCCCCCTTGCTCTCAGTCCTCTGTGCTTGTGATGGGGATACAGCTTGGTCTGTGCTGATTGGTCAGAGTTCACCGAGTCCCCCATGCTCTCAGTCCCCTGTGCTTGTGATGGGGGTACATCTGGGGCTGTGGGGGCCCATCCTTAATAACTTGCTCACCAATGGTGCATACCCTGCATAATAGTGCCCCTTGTCAGCATGTATCCTCCCTCAATGTGTCTGCCCCGTGGTACCACTGCTCTACGCTCATCCTCATGCTCCAAGACCCCTGTACCTGTGCAGCTCCAAGCCATGAGGACTCCTCCCCCTGAGATGAATGGTACACTTTGGTGTCCGCCATGCTTGGGCAGTAGGTCTCTGCCTCCACTACAACCTCTGTACTCCCTTTTCTCCGCTGCTCTGACCAGGCACTCACAATGGTTCTTCCACAGCCGGCTCCCACGTGTCTTTGGCGTGCAGTGTTAGACTGGTGCATGGAGGGCCCACCAGGGAAAGGCAGTGGTATGGGCCCATGCTTTGGGGTGTGCCCATACAACACAGAGGCTCAGCTAACCATTAGAGAGTGCATGGTCTGGGCCCTTTTATAAATTTATTCCATGCATGATAATTTACCAGATTAATGCAGTGTAGAAAATACACCACAGTCCTATAGTCTTGCCTACCCTGAGCCCACCAGCTACAGGGTGTGGACCCCTGGGCTTCCCTTGCAGCCACTGCACCACCCTGTCCTCTTCTCTGTTCTAGCCTGAAGTGTTCATTGCTGGTGCTCCAGTGACTGCATTTCTTCCCCAGGGCTATCACCACAGTATATGTCTGCACCAAATGCAGATGCGTCAGCTTGTGTCCTTGCCTCTACCCCAGGCCTCAGCTTCAGTTCTGTGGGGGTCTTGCAGTGATTCTGATAGGCTGTCCCATGTACGGCCATCAGGGTGGTATCATCGCCAGTCTTGGAATTCAGCTTTGCCACATTGTTTATTAAGAGTGATGGTGTAGGAGCTTCCGCAGTATAGCAAATATATTGATTCACGCTTTTTCGCATTGATTAAGATATTTACTGTTAATCACAAAATGTGTTCATGTATCCTTAAATATATTGTACAGATATTCAGAAAACTATATACTCCGAATATCTTGTTTAAAGCATGAATTGTTCAAGGACAAGGCAACACCAGATGTATCCAAGGCTAATTGGGAAGAATGTTGAAGAATGTTTTGAGTTTATGTCCGAAAATAGGATTTTGGTACTTACCAGGTAAATCCTTTTCTTTGAATCCATAGGGGGCACTGGAGTACTCTTGGGGATATGGACGGGCTTCCGCAGGAAACAGCACTGAATATTCAAATTAGTAACACTCCACCCCTCCATATCCCTGAGCACTTACTCAGTGTTTTTTACTGAGCCGAACAGGAATTAAGAGAGGTTAATAATGGAGTATTACATATAACATAACTGACAATAACGAAGTTAACACATAACGTTACTGACAACTAACAGTTGACACCCTAACCAGCACTTGTAACTTGAACCAGCCGGTGAAAGTGTGTTACCATAAGATCCTCAGAACTAACCACAAGTAGGTAAAACTGCTCTGGGTGGGCGTCCAGTGCCCCCTATGGATTCAAAGAAAAGGATTTACCTGGTAAGTACCAAAATCCTATTTTCTTTATCATCCACTAGGGGTCACTGGAGTACTCTTGGGACGTACCAAAGCTTCCCCCGTGGGCGGGAGAGCTGTTTGGCACTTGTAAAACTAGGCGGCCAAAGCTAGATGCTGATGCCGCAAAAGTATCAAACTTGTAAAAGCGCACAAACGTGTGCACGGAAGACCATGTAGCCGCCCGGCAAAGCTGCGTCGCAGAAGCCCCACGACCAGCTGCCCATGAAGTTCCCACAGAACGTGTGGAATGAGCGGTTACTGACGTAGGCGGTTGTAACCTAGCATGAAGGTAAGCCTGGCGTATGGTCAGTTTTATCCATCTGGATAAAGTTGTTTAGATGCTGGCCAACCCATCTTGGCAGCATCATAGAGAACAAATAACGTATCCGTCTTACGAACTGAAGACGTTCGGGATACATAAACGCGTAATGCGCGAACCACATCCAGAGTTCCAGAATGTGCTGTCAACACAGGAACTACTATTGGTTGATTGATGTGAAAAGATGACACTACCTTTGGTAAGAAGGCGGGATTCGTCCGAAGTTCCGCTCTGTCATCATGAAACACCAAATACGGTGGCTTGCATGACAAGGCACCCAAATCCGAAACACGCCTTGCGGAAGCTAAGGCTAAGAGAAAAATTGTTTTCCAAGTGAGAAACTTTATATCCACTTGTTGTAAGGGTTCAAAATATGAAGACTGTAAGAACTCCAAAACCAGATTCAAGTCCCATGGCGCTGTAGGTGGTATGAATGGAGGCTGTACCCTGAGTACACCTTGGAGAAAAGTGCGTATAGACGGCAATAGAGCCAATCGTCTTTGAAAGTAAATTGACAAAGCAGATACCTGCACCTTTAGTGTAGATAAACGCAATCCTCCATCTAAGCCTGTTTGTAGAAACAACAAAAGGCGGCATAACTTGAAAGCTGATGTCGGAAATTTCCGAGCTTCACACCAACCTATATAGGCACGCCATATTCTGTAATAATGAGCTGCCGTAACCGGCTTTCTAGCTCGTAACATGGTTGGTATAACTGAATCTGGAATGCCCTCTCTTCTTAAGAGGGCGGTCTCAACAGCCACCCCGTCAAACGCAGCCGCGCTAAATCGGGGTAAAGAAACGGACCCTGTTGTAACAGGTCTGGACGTATCGGGAGCGGCCACGGATCGTCTGCGAGTAATCCTCGAAGATCCGAGAACCAAGCTCTCCGAGGCCAATGAGGCGCCACTAGTATGACTGTGAGCGACTCTCTTTTGATCCGTTTTAGCACCAGAGGGAGCAGCGGAAACGGTGGAAACAGATACACAAGACTGTACGGCCACGCGACAGTGAGAGCATCCACCGCGACTGCCTTTGGATCTCTTGTTCTGGACACATACTGGGGCGTTTGATGATTGTGTCGAGATGCCATCAGGTCCACCTGAGGATAACCCCATCGCTGAACCAACATGTGAAACACTTCTGGATTTAATGACCATTCGCCTGGGTGAAAATCCCGACGACTGAGATAATCCGCTTCCCAGTTGTCCACTCCCGGAATGAACACGGCCGACAATATCACCTGGTGGCATTCCGCCCAATTGAGGATTCGAGCTACTTCCCGCATTGCCATGCGGCTTCTCGTTCCTCCTTGTTTGTTGATGTATGCGACCGCCGTCGCATTGTCTGACTGCACTTGGACAGGCTGAGAGCGAATCATGTGCACTGCTTGTCGTAGCGCATTGTAAATTGTGCGGAGTTCTAGAACATTTATAGACAGCAATTTCTCGTGATCCGCCCAGAGACCCTGGAGCTGACAATTTTGAATTACCGCTCCCCAACCTCTGAGACTGGCGTCCGTAGTTAGAATTATCCAATTGCAAACTCCGAACCGTCTTCCTGCGGTTAAATTGTGTTCCTTGAGCCACCATAGCAGAGAAACTCTTGCTATTGGTGACAACCTCACTCTGTGGTGAATCTGCAGATGCGAGCCCGACCACTGGGCAAGCACGTTCAGCTGAAATGGACGAGAGTGAAATCTTCCGAACTGAAGCGCCTCGAAAGCTGCCACCATTGTGCCTAACAGGCGAATGCACAAGTGTACCGACACTGTGCGTGGTTTGAGTACTAATTGTACTAGATGGCGTAGCATTTGTACTTTTTGTTGTGGTAGGTAAATCCTTTGATTGACCGTATCGAGAATCATACCTAGGAACTGAAGGCGTTGAGACGGAATCAGATGTGATTTCTTGAAATTTACAATCCAACCGTGGTGAACCAGTACATTGTAAGTTAGCAGCGCATGTTGGGTAAGTATCTGTGGAGACGGAGCTTTGATGAGCAGATCGTCTAAATACGGAACTATTGTCACTCCCAGGGATCTGAGGTGAGCTATCATCACAGACATTACTTTGGTGAATACCCGAGGCGCTGATGACAGGCCAAACGGCAGAGCCTGAAACTGGTAATGGTTCTGGCGTATTGCAACTCGTAAGAATTTCTGATGAGGCTGCCAAATTGGAATGTGTAAGTACGCATCCTTGAGGTCTAGCGCAATCATAAATTCCTTGGTCTCTAACCCCGCAATCACCGACCGTAGAGACTCCATTTTGAATCTGTAGTAAGTTACGTACTGATTGAGGCCCTTTAAGTTCAATATTGGTCTGACTGAGCCATCCGGCTTCGGGACCACAAATAGACTTGAATAATAACCCTGACCCTGTTGGTGTACAGGGACCGGAATCAACACTGCCGAATCCAGTAAGGACTGAATGGCAATTTGCAAAACTGTCCTCTTGTCGTCCGACAGAGGCAAGCCTGTCTTGAAAAACCGCAGAGGCGGCAGACAGTCGAACTCTATTTTGTAACCTTTTAACACTAAATTGCGAATCCAGCCCTCCGCGGATGTGTGGAACCACGCCCCATGGAACGTCTGAAGGCGTGCTCCCACAGTTGGAGAACCGAGATGGGCTGGTAGGCCGTCATGCCACTGGCTTGTCGGTAACCTTAGCGTCTTGGCGAGTTGTGTTGGTTTGATGGAAACCACGTCCTCGACCACGTCTAGCAGGCGTGGCTGATCCTCTGCCACGTCCTCGAAAGGGCTGAGATCTAAAGGATTTGAACGAAGGTCCAGCGTACCGTCTTCTTGGCGCAGGTGGAGGCACTGGTAAGAACACAGACTTACCTCCCGTAGCCTCCTTAATCCATGCGTCCAATTCTGGACCAAACAACTTCTTGCCATCGTAAGGCAACGCCTCTATACTTCGTTTGACCTCTGCCTCCGCTTGATAAGTACGCAGGTAGAGTGCTCTTCGTGCCGTAACTAGCGAAGATGAAATACGAGAAGTGAGCTGACAGACGTCAGTAGACGCTGTACAGAGATACTCTACAGCCTCAATCATTTGATTTACCTGAATTATCAGGTTTTCGTCATGTAAAGCAGATTTGAGTTCTGTAAGCCATATTATGAGCGCCTTAGTGACCCAAATGCCAACCAATCCAGGTCTTAGCATCACACCTGCTGCTACATACATGGATTTTAGCATAGTTTCTATCTTACGATCTGAAGGATCTTTAAGCGTAGTAGCTGATGGCACTGGTATGGTTAATTTCTTGGTAAGCTTTGACACTGAAGAATCAACTATTGGTGGATTCTCCCATGTACACGTTACCGAGTCTGGAAACGGATAACTAGACTTAAATCTGCGAGGTATAGAAAACCGTTTATCTGGATTCTGTCTTGTTTCTACTAACATCTGATTTAGAGAATCCGACACAGGAAAACTTACTGGCGTCTTCCGTCGTTTAGTAAATACGACCTGATCATTGGTGAGAGGCTGCTCAGCTTCAGGAAACCTTAGCGACTGCCGTACCGCTCTGATGAGATCATCAATGCCGGAACTGTTAACATCCTCGCCATCTGACTCCACTTCGCCCTCCTCCCCCTCATCGTGTTCCGTGAGGTCTGGGATGGAATCGTCAGAATGCAACATAGCAGACACTGGAAAATCATAAGACATATGAAAATTATCCCGTTTGCCCAAAATGGATTTGGACCGTACGCAAGGCTGAGACGCCTCCGGTAGTTCTGGCGGTCTCACCCTAGACTCAGATCTTAACGTTTCTCGCTCCAGACGAGCAGCGGTCATTTCTGTCTGAAATTTCTCCAGTACATTTACTAACATACCCCACGGAGGGTCCGGTGAGGAAATTGGTTGCAAAACCGGAGCAGAAATGGTATTCTGAACGGAATCCACAAAACATACGTTACATGTGGTAGATGCATCCGGTAACACACTGCCACATACTTTGCAAATATGCTTTTTAGTTTTTGCTGGTGCCTTACTCATGGCGACAGACAATACAATACACAAAAAACAGACACCTGCACGACTCAGTAAAATAGCAATAAGGTGGCTCTGTATATATATCTGGCCCAGTGCAATACACGTGGCCAGTACTAAGAAATTTGATCCCAAATTCCCACTAACACCCCTGCGCCTTCCGGTGGTGTAGAGATGTAAGGCAGGAACGTTCTGGAATCACAGCAGGAAAACACAGGAAGCATGTTAAAAATGTCTGCCCTGCTAACTTATACATATAATCACCGTGCTGGTACAACTTTCACTGATTATACTGTAACAATCTCCTCTGCTGCTGCAGTATTTCTCTGCGACATTATTATTGTCCCCCCTGTAATGGCTGCCTGCTCTTTTAGCTTATTACAGCGGCAGCGCAGCGTGTGGGCCCCCAGCGGGTATCGTAGAGCGCTATGTGCCTCGTGTGTCCCAGCGGTGGCCTCGTGTATAATAGCGGCGTCAGCTAATCAAGGTAGCGCTGCGGCGGGCGGCGGCCTGTAAGAATCGATCAGCGGTGCCTGCACGGAGGTCTGTGGCCGAACGTGCGGGCGCCTGAGCGGGGAGAGCCGCGGTGCCCGCACGGAGGTCTGTGGCCGACCGTGCGGGCGCCTGAACGGGGAGAGCCGCGGTGCCTGCACGGAGGTCTGTGGCCGACCGTGCGGGCGCCTGAGCGGGGAGAACCGCGGTCGAACGTGCGGGCGCCTGAGCGGGGAGAGCCGCGGTACCTGCCGGAGGCTGAGAGGGGAGAGCCGCGTAACAATCCCTCTGCCGTCACCAAGCACTATGTCCCCACACGTCGGGGCGGCAGCGGGAGCTGACCGCCCCGTTTCACATACCTTACTCCCGCAGACGTGCGGAGGCTCCGACGGGGCTTTTCAGTAAGCGCCGGCTAGCCAGTGCAGGAGGATGTGAGGGCTGTGAGGGAGCTCTTTCAGAGAGGCCCGACACGCCCGTGCTGCTATCAGCAGCTGCACGATCCCTGACCCTGCCTTTTGGAAGGGGGAAAGGGATGTGTACAAATAGTAGAAAAAATAAAAATAAAAATAAAAGTTTCTTCAACAAAACCGTGACTTCAGGTATTAAGCTGCTACCACGTTCAGCACAGAAAAAACACTGAGTAAGTGCTCAGGGATATGGAGGGGTGGAGTGTTACTAATTTGAATATTCAGTGCTGTTTCCTGCGGAAGCCCGTCCATATCCCCAAGAGTACTCCAGTGACCCCTAGTGGATGATAAAGAAAGACTGATAATCACAAAACAATAACCATTTTCAAGAATGTTCTAATTGCTAATTAGAATCTTGTATGACAATTGATGTATTTCAAGTTCTGAGACATACATGGTGTATTCTGATTGGCTAAATGTATTGGCAAGCATGATTCCTTTTTGTCTTTAAGCTATAAAAATAAACCTGTGACGGCCCCTAGCAGGTCAGCTTATGGTCTGCTTAGGTTACACATAATCCTGTGTCATCTTTTGATTCACTGACCTCCAACCGGTTGCTAAAGGAACAGAATTCTGACTGATTACTGAAGAGAGTTTATAGACCAGACCAGAAGAGGTTAAAATACCCTAACATTTTGGGAGCATCGTCCGGTATATTTCAGCATCTCCTCCAATGGCAACAAATCCTCTGATCTTTCAGGAACCGCTGATAAAAAAAAAACGGTAAGTGAGATTTAATGTGTAGATTTCTACCTGCTCACTTGACTCAGCGCTTCTTGAATGGATCTGGGGAAGTCCAGTTGGGAAGATCAGAGGATATCTTAAAGAGCCCAGTGTCAGTCAGAAGAAATTTTTTTTAAGGTACCATACATGTATGTTATATTGTTGAATTGTGAGTAAATATCTTCAGCTAATTTGTCACAAGTGTACAGGGGGAATTAATCAAATATCCAGGAAACTTTTACATAAAAAAAGGTGGCGTATGGCCAAGGTGTATTCTAATGCTGATAAACAGTTTGAATTGATAAATAACCAAAGAGGTGTATGCAAATCTTGTACCTGTGTTGTTGTGTTAAGAAAATACAAAGGATCTGTAGCACCGAGATTGGTGGCAATTACAAGCACTGAAGTCTCATTTGGTTATGTGGAAAATGATGATGAATTTTATTGTACAATAGGTTGTCATTTAAAAAGGGAATTGTTGGAACATTACATTGAGAATGATTGGTCTAACATCATAACCTATTGGCCTAGGAACCACATAATCCCAGGTCTAAGACCCATTTGCCCGTACAGCCTCAAACAGCTGCCGTGCACACAGATAACAGACATAGCAGTGAGAGGGTATCCAGAAGACAGAGAAACCAGATATAAGAAGTGGTCGTCTGTCAGAAGATAGCACTTATTGTCATCCTTGTTTTTGGATCCTTGCACTGTTGTATGTACTCTGCCAATATGCTTTTGAAAAGGTGGGGGGAGTCGGGTGTCTGCTAAACAGTGAAACCAGTGTCAGTAACTAGATTCTCCTGCACACATTGTACTGTATATATTGTATGTCCCTATGCAAGACAGTTAAGGGGTAGGATTGGGTCAGTAACAAAGAACAGCTACTGTCTGAAAGGAAACAAGGGATAAACTTAAATGGTAAAACCAATAGCAAGGAGACTCAGGTATGATTGCCCAAGGTGCACAGTACACATAATTCTCCAGACACAAGGTGAACGTATTCCAAGAATAGTGGGGAGTTTACCAAGAACACAAGGAACAACAGGGGTACTGGTACAAGCAGGAGTCTATATAGGCAGGGGGATAGACCCTTGGAGTGACTTAACAATAATATTAGGGACGCATCTCAGTGATCCAGAAGAAATAATCTATTATGCAGGTCTCACTTGGGAAGCAGTACTAATAGATTTTCCACCAATACAGGGAGGAAGGGGCAACACTACAACCCCAGTCATTTGTCCACAGACGGATTTAAGGAGCTCTTTAGGTACAAGGATAGAAGAGATTCTTCAGAGTCAGCGTCTCACAAGGAGATTTTAAGTCCCTCATAAGGAGTTACTAAAATACCACATCAGGAGGGGTTCCACGCACGTTCACCCAGGCATGGGAGCGCGGTCTGTAAAGATGTCAGGGCCCGACAAACCCGTGGATATTGTTAGTAACAGGGAGGGGAGGAAAGCTCTGAAAGGAATAAGTAAAATTTTCAAAAGAGCAGGTTTTCCGTCAGAAGGGACACTAGACTTAGAGAAATGGGAAAAATTTGCCTCCTGTAACAAGAGTTGGATAATTAAGCATACTTGTAGAGATCAAGTATCCATCTGGATCACTGTAGCAAAAGAATTAGAAGCAGAAAATAGAAGAAGAGATGAGGAAAATGATTTCCCCATTGTACCAGAGTACCCAATAGCACCACAACCAGCGTTAAACTCACTGCCTGTGATTCCAGCAACAGCACCTCCACACCATACCCCACCCCTATACTCAGACATGCATGCACACCCAGGTACCCCTAGTATGAACAGAATTGGATCATCTGCAAGCTCACTAACAGTGAAATTGAAAAGAGATGAACCAGAGTGGCGAATAATCAGCCCTATCTTGAAAGGATCTGTGGTTAAAAACCCGAATGATTTACCTGAGCTATGTGTACAGAGTATGCCCCAGTGTCCTGATACTTTATCACAAGAAACCCCAACAAGATCAAACCAAAGAAACTGGCCACCTAAAGCTCCCCTCATGTTTAAACGAGTGGTGGACACCTGGAATCAAGCTATGAGTCCAGTAAACAATAGTCCACAATCAGGAACTATAGGCGAAAGGGTGCAAATCAGGCGGAGAGGAGAAGCAAGGGGTCAAGACACAGCCTCTACAGCTTTTCATGCCCAGGTACATAATGTACAGAATAAAGTGATATATTTTCCAGAAAGATTGTGTCCGGTATGTCAGTTTTGCGTTCCAGAAGGATATGAACATTGCCCAAATTGTGGAAACTGGATTTTACCCCATGAACCGCCATGCCAAGATAACTTTGCAACTAGAAATGCTGAAAGACGGTCATCATTGCCTATTTCTCTGTATCCAGTACAAGTGCAGAGAATACGCAACACAAATGATGCAACCAGGGTGGATGAACCATACATCGTACAGAGCCAACACTACAAACCATGGTATGGCAACGACCTCGCAAATATAGTTGCAGAGTCCCCAGATCCTAGAAAAAACCCAGCAGCATTTTATGCCTATATGGAAAGAATTAAAACCATATGGACACCAGCATGGGTCGACTATCACCAGTTGTGTGAGGCTATACTAGGACCAGGAACAGCTCAAGCAGTGAGCACCATGGCAGTAGCAATTGCAGCAAACGATTGCCCAGCCATAGAGGCCACCCCGGCAGAGGAAAATAGAACAACGTTCGAAAGTGGAAAGATGTACATGACAAGACTTAAGAGATGGTGTCATGCACAGACACTCAGGGCACCAGCAGCCCCAGACTTGAAACAGGAGAAGACTGAGTCCATTTGAACTTACTATGATAAAGTCACTATACGACACACTGATGAAGGATATGCCACAGATAACCCTCAACACAAAAGACTGTTAAAAACTAAATTCCTAAAAGGGTTGTCAGAAGCCTATAGAACTCATACAAATAAACAAATAAAATAGCAGCGCTAAATGGAATAAATATAACTATGAAGGATTGAGTGAAAAAATTTATCACAATTTATTTATACATATTTCTAAAAACACATAAAAAATAAGATTTTACTCACCGGTAAATCTATTTCTCGTAGTCCGTAGTGGATGCTGGGAACTCCGTAAGGACCATGGGGAATAGCGGCTCCGCAGGAGACTGGGCACAACTAAAGAAAGCTTTAGGTCACCTGGTGTGCACTGTCTCCTCCCACTATGACCCTCCTCCAAGCCTCAGTTAGGACACTGTGCCCGGACGAGCTGACATAATAAGGAAGGATTTTGAATCCCGGGTAAGACTCATACCAGCCACACCAATCACACCGTATAACTTGTGATACTATACCCAGTTAACAGTATGAATATAACTGAGCCTCTCAACAGATGGCTCAACAATAACCCTTTAGTTAGGCAATAACTATATACAAGTATTGCAGACAATCCGCACTTGGGATGGGCGCCCAGCATCCACTACGGACTACGAGAAATAGATTTACCGGTGAGTAAAATCTTATTTTCTCTGACGTCCTAGTGGATGCTGGGAACTCCGTAAGGACCATGGGGATTATACCAAAGCTCCCAAACGGGCGGGAGAGTGCGGATGACTCTGCAGCACCGAATGAGAGAACTCCAGGTCCTCCTCAGCCAGGGTATCAATTTTGTAGAATTTAGCAAACGTGTTTGCCCCTGACCAAGTTGCAGCTCGGCAAAGTTGGAAAGCCGAGACCCCTCGGGCAGCTGCCCAATATGAGCCAACCTTCCTTGTGGAATGGGCTTTTACAGATTTTGGCTGCGGTAGTCCAGTTGCAGAATGCGCCAGCTGAATTGTGCTACAAATCCAGCGAGCAATAGTCTGCTTAGAAGCAGGAGCACCCAGTTTGCTGGGTGCATACAGGATAAACAGCGAGTCAGTTCTCCTGACTCTAGCCGTCCTGGAAACATAATTTTTCAAGGCCCTGACTACGTCCAGTAACTTGGAATCCTCCAAGTCCCTAGTAGCCGCAGGCACTACAATAGGTTGGTTCAAGTGAAAAGCTGATATCACCTTAGGGAGAAACTGGGGACGAGTCCTCACTTCTGCCCTATCCATATGGAAAATCAGATAAGGACTTTTATATGACAAAGCTGCCAATTCTGATACACGCCTGGCCGAAGCCAAGGCCAATAACATGACCACTTTCCGCGTGAGATATTTTAGATCCACGGTTTTTAGTGGCTCACACCAATGGGATTTTAAGAAACTCAACACCACGTTGAGAACCCAAGGTGCCACTGGAGGCACAACCGGGGGCTGAATATGCAGCACTCCTTTTACAATGTCTGAACTTCAGGTACTGAAGCTAGTTCTTTCTGGAAGAAAATCGACAGAGCCGAGATCTGTACCTTAATGGAGCCTAATTTTAGGCCCATAGACACTCCTGCTGGTAGGAAATGCAGAAATCGACCTAGTTGAAATTCCTCTGTTGGGGCCTTTTTTGGCCTCACACCAAGCAACATATTTTCGCCATATGCAGTGATAATGTTTTGCAGTTACATCTTTCCTGGCTTGAATCAGCGTAGGAATGACTTCCTCCGGAATGCCCTTTTCCTTTAGGATCCGGCGTTCAACCGCCATGCCGTCAAAACGTAGCCGCGGTAAGTCTTGGAACAGACAGGGCCCCTGCTGCCGCAGGTCCTGTCTGAGCGGCAGAGGCCATGGGTCCTCTGATATAATTTCTTGAAGTTCTGGGTACCAAGCTCGTCTTGGCCAATCCGGAACCACGAGTATCGTTCTTACTCCTCGCCTTCCTATTATTCTCAGTACCTTTTGTATGAGAGGCAGAGGGGGGAACACATAAACCGACTGGAACACCCACGGTGTTACCAGAGCGTCCACAGCTATCGCCTGAGAGTCCTTTGACCTGGCGCAATATCTTTTATAGCTTTTTGTTGAGGCGGGACGCCATCATGTCCACCTGTGGCCTTTCCCAATGGTGTACAATCCTTTGGAAGACTTCTGGATGAAATCCCCACTCTCCCGGGTGGAGGTCGTGTCCACTGAGAAGATCTGCTTCCCAGTCGTCCACTCCGGGAATGAACACTGCTGACAGTGTTAACACATGATTTTCCGCCCATTTGAGAATCCTTGTGGCTTCTGCCATCGCCATCCTGCTTCTTGTGCCGCCCCGTTGGTTTACATGGGCGACTGCCGTGATGTTGTCTGATTGGATCAGTACCGGCTGGTTTTGAAGCAGAGGCCTTGCCTGACTCAGGGCATTGTAATGACTTGACCAAGTCCCTGGAAGTTTTTTTTCCCTGTGTGACTGCCCCCCAGCCTCAAAGGCTGGCATCCATGGTCACTAGGACCTAGTCCTGTATGCCGAACCTGCGGCCCTCTTGAAGATGGGCACTCTGCAGCCACCACAGTAGAGATACCCTGGTCCTTGAAGACAGGGTTATCAGCCGATGCATCTGAAGCTGTGATCCGGACCACTTGTCCAACAGGTCCCACTGAAAAGTTATTGCATGGAACCTGCCGAATGGGATTGCTTCGTAGGAAGCTACCATTTCGGCCATTACCTTGGTAAACACCCTCGGTGCCATGTACAGTCCAAACGGCAGTGTCTGGACTTGGTAATGGTAATCCTGTACCACAAATCTGAGGTACTCCTGGTGAGGATGGTAAATGGGGACATGCAGGTAAGCATCCTTGATGTCCCGGGATCCCATGTAATCCCCCTCGTCCAGGCTTGCAATAACCGCCCTGAGCGATTCCATCTTGAACTTGAATTTTTTTATGTATGTGTTCAAGGATTTTAAATATAAATTGGGTCACACCGAACCATGCGGTTTCGGTACCCCAAACCGTGTGGAATAGTAACCCCGTCCTTGTTGAAGTAGGGGCACCTTGAGTATTACCTGCTGGGAATACAGCTTATTAATTGCCTCTAGCGCAGCCTCCCTGCCTGAGGGAGTTGTCGGTAAGGCATATTTGAGGAAACGGCAGGGGGGGAGACATCTCGAATTCCAGCTTGTACCCCTGAAATACTACTTGAATGAAACAGGGATCCACCTGTGAGCGAGCCCACTGATCGCTGAAATTTTTGAGACGGCCCCCCACCGTACCTGGCTACAGCTGTGGAGCCCCCGCGTCATGCTGTGGACTCAGAGGAAGCGAGAGAAGAATTTTGATTCTGGGAACAGGCTGACTGGTGCAGCTTTTTCCCTCTTCTCATGTCTCTGTACAGAAAGGAAGCGCTTTTCTGAAGCCGAAAGGACTGTACCTGATAATACAGTGCTTTCTTAGTCTGTGAGGAAACCTGAGGTAATGGATACGAGGTCCCAGAGACCATCCCCAAATAATTCCTCACCCTTATAAGGCAGAGTCTCTATGCGCCTTTTAAAGTCAGCATCACCTGTCCAGTGACAGGTCTCTAATACCCTCCTGACAGAATGGACATTACATTCATTTTGGATGCCAGCCGGCAAAATATCCCTCTGTGCATCCCTCATATATAAGACGACGTCTTTAATATGTTCTCATGTTTGACAGGGTCACCGACCACGCTGCAGCAGCACGATCTGCAGGTCTCAGTCTAGTACCTGAGTGTGTAAATACAGACTTCAGGATAGCCCCTGCTTTTTATCAACAGGTACCTTCAAAGTGGCCGTTCCTAAAACGGCAGTGCCACCTTTTTTGACAACCGTGTGAGCGCCTTATCCACCCTAGGGGATATCTCCCAGCGTAACTTATCCTCTGGCGGGAAAGATACGCCATCAGTAACTTTTTAGAAATTACCAGTTTCTTATCGGGGGGAACCCACGCTTTTCACACACTTTATTCATTCATCTGATGGGGGAACAAAACACTGCCTGCTTTTTCTCCCCAAACATAAAACCCTTTTTTAGTGGTACTTGGGTTAATGTCAGAAATGTGTAACACATTTTTTATTGCCGGGATCAAGTCACGGATGTTCCTAGTGGATTGTGTATATGTCTCAACCTTGTCGACACTGGAGTCAGACTCCGTGTCGACATCTGTGTCTGCCATCTGAGTGAGCGGGCGTTTTTGAGCCCCTGATGGCCTTTGAGACGCCTGGGCAGGCACGGGCTGAGAAGCCGGCTGTCCCATAGCTGTTACGTCATCCAGCCTTTTATGTAAGGAGTTGACACTGTCGGTTAATACCTTTCACCTAACCATCCACTCTGGTGTCGGCCCCACAGGGGGCGACATCACATTTATCGGCATCTGCTCCGTCACCATATAAGCCTCCTCATTAAACATGTTGACACAGCTGTACCGACACACCACACACACACAGGGAATGCTCTGACTGAGGACAGGACCCCACAAAGCCCTTTGGGGAGACAGAGAGAGAGTATGCCAGCACACACCAGAGCGCTATATAATGTGGGGATTAACACTATAACTGAGTGAAATTTCCCCAATAGCTGCTTGTATATATAATATTGCGCCTAAATTTAGTGCCCCCCCTCTCTTTTTAACCCTTTGAGCCTGAAAACTACAGGGGAGAGCCTGGGGAGCTTTCTTCCAGCTGCACTGTGAAGAGAAAATGGCTCCCGCTTTTTTCTGGATTCTGGCAGGGGTATTTACCACATATATAGCCTCTGGGGCTATATATTGTGGTATTTTTGCCAGCCAAGGTGTTTTTATTGCTGCTCAGGGCGCCCCCCCCAAGCGCCCTGCACCCTCAGTGACCGGAGTGTGAAGTGTGTATGAGGAGCAATGGCGCACAGCTGCAGTGCTGTGCGCTACCTTGGTGAAGACTGATGTCTTCTGCCGCCGATTTTCCGGACCTCTTCTTGCTTCTGGCTCTGTAAGGGGGACGGCGGCGCGGCTCCGGGACCGAACACCAAGGCTGGGCCTGCGGTCGATCCCTCTGGAGCTAATGGTGTCCAGTAGCCTAAGAAGCCCAAGCTGGCTGCAAGCAGGCAGGTTCGCTTCTTCTCCCCTTAGTCCCTCGCTGCAGTGAGCCTGTTGCCAGCAGGTCTCACTGAAAATAAAAAACCTAATTCTATACTTTCTTTCTAGAAGCTCAGGAGAGCCCCTAGTGTGCATCCAACCTCGGCCGGGCACAAAATCTAACTGAGGCTTGGAGGAGGGTCATAGTGGGAGGAGCCGGACACACCAAGGCAGCTGAAATAGCAGGAAATAGTGGCCTGGCAAGCCTCCTGACGCGTTTCACTGCAAGGCACTGCAGCTTTATCTTACCCTTGATAAAGCTGCAGTGCCTTGCAGTAAAATGCGTCAGGAGGCTTGCCAGGCCACTATTTCCTGCTATTTCAGCTGCCTTGGTGTGTCCGGACCAGGACTGGAGCGCAAAACTTACAAAGAATCAATTCATCTGGAAAACCAGCCATCCTTTGTACAACAGGAGGATAACGCAATGCAGTGAGGATCCCTCAAAACCCTTGCCTGGGTCTGAGTCCAACAAAAGGACAATTTCAAGGGACTACACCTCCAGCGGCTCATTGTGGTAATAACCTATGTGGGACTACACCTTTGGTTTATTTCCAGTGTTTTATCATCAAAGTCTTTACCAGTCCATGTAATATTAGGAACGGACTACACCAAAAAGGCAGCGGCCATTTTAATTGGTCAATCCTATAAGTGGCCATATTATGGTTTTTTATGTGTTTTTAGAAATATGTATAAATAAATTGTGATTAATTTTTTCACTCAATCCTTCATAGTTATATTTATTCCATTTAGCGCTGCTATTTTATTTGTTTATTTGTATGTGGTTTTGGGTTTGACTACCCCATTTTGTAGCAGCAGCATTAGAAACGCAACATCCTTAAAGCGCCCGAACCCCTTTTTTTACCTTGGTAGAAAAAAATTTGCCTATAGAACTCAGTTGTTCCAGGTTAGGCCAGAAACTTCTTATATGGAACTTAACGCAATAGTTCAGGTGCTAGAAGGAATGGAGGAAAGGGAGAATGAAAAAATAAGATAAGCCAAAGAAAAGAATGTAATACCGAAGGTAACAGTACACGTTGTATAGAAACAAAGCAAGTGGAAGACCAGAAGCCCATCATAAGGGGCCACCGGAAGGAACTCAAAAGAAGGAACCAAGCAAGGTGACAGAAAGTGTTATTTCTGCAAGCAAGAAGGACATTTAAAAAAAAAATTGCAGGAAATACAAAGAATGGTGTGAAAACCAGCAAGAAAAACCTAAAGCATGAAAAAGTGGCTTCCCGAGGTACCTCCCTGCCAAAACACCATCTGAACAAGAAAATGATCAAGCGACTCTTCTACTGCCAACAGGTCACCAATATCAATGCATTATAGACTCTGGAGCAAGCCGAACTATTTTACAGCAACAGGAGGTACCAAGTGAATTAATGACCACTAAGACACTTCTAGCAACTGGTTTAGAAGGAACTACAGTGAAATTAAAGGAAAGTAAACCTATGGTATTAACCATTGAAGACTTGAAACTCCCATTCCGGTCCAATTTCTCACCTCTAGTACTTGTCCAGTAAACTTATTAGGAGCAGATGTTCTAAAGTTGATTCAAGCCTGCATACAGTACACACCAAAAGGAATTACATTTTCCTGTAAAATTACCAGAGAAGGTTCATCAACAGATGGAAGCAGCCATACAGATATATCATATAAGACAAGATTCCAACCCAGCACCAAAACAAGATTTGGCTGATGTACCTGACTGGTTAAAGGCAGTACAAGAAAAACTCTGGTCCAAAGGAAAGAATGATGTTGGACACATGCGGGTATAGCCAGTACAGCTACAGCTGAAACCAGGAACGCAACCAGTATCAATCAGACAATATCCTCTTACAGAAGCACAATCAAAAGCCATAACACTGCACTTTACAGACACCCAGTTAGTTCAATATGTCGATGATCTGCTTATTGCTGCACAGACAGAAGAGAAGTGCAAAAAGGAAACAGCATCACTACTCATCTTTTTGGCAGAAGAAGATTGCAGAGTGTCAAAAGACAAACTACAGCTAGTACAGAAAAAAGTTATCTTTTTAGGACACTGCATATCCCAAGGAACAAGGCATCTTACTGATGAAAGAACAAAAGCAATAACTCAAGCGAAAACCCCAAGAATATTAAAAGAAATCAAAGCTTTCCTGGGCCTTATTGGATACTGCAGAGAATGGATACCCTCAGCCTCATTACTGATGCAACCTCTATATGAATTAACAAAAAAGGAGGCGTCATCAGAAAACAGGGACACCATTGAAGAAGCAGTAAGAAAACTAAAGCAAGCCATAATAACAGCCCCAGCATTGGGATTGCCTGACTATAAAAAACCTTTTAACCTATTCTGCCATGAAAACAGAGGGCATTCTTTAGGGGTGCTCACCCAGAAATACGGACCAAAACAAAGACCAGTGGCATACTATTCAGCCCAGCTGGATCCGATTATCAGAGGAGCACCATCCTGTGTCCGAGCAGTGGCAGCAGCAGCGATACTCAAGGAAAAGGTGGCAGACATTGTGCTCGATCATCCACTATGTATACAAGTACCTCACGCTGTAACAGAAATACTAAGTCAAGCAAAAACCAAGCATCTTTCTGCAGCCAGACTTACCAAATATGAAGTAGCGCTATTAAGCGCCTCCCATGTAACCATCACAAGATGCACTGTACTAAACCCAGCTACACTCCTTCCCATCAACGATTCAAAAGAGGGGAGGAGAGGGGGAAATGGTAATGATGGTAAATCGTCAGATGAGGAGGAAAATGCTGCTACAGATGCAGAAAATACAACACAAACATCTCCACATGATTGCCTAGCCCTCATGGAATTAGAGACTTTACCTCTTCCTAATGTCCAAGATACACCACTGGACAATCCAGACATGAACCTGTTCGTCGATGGATCAAGATATTATGATAATGGATCCCCAAGGACAGGATATGCAGTAACAACTGAAACTGAAGTCATAGATTCTGGACCATTGCCACCAAGCATGTCAGCACAAGAAGCAGAACTCATAGCAATGACCAAAGCCTGCATACATGCTGAAAACATGACAGCTAACATCTACACGGATTCACGCTATGCTTGGGGGGTGTCCCAGGATTACGCTGTTATTTGGAAAAGTAGGGACTTCAAAGGTGCAAATGGAAAACCCATCAAACATGCCAGTTTGATTATGGAACTCTTCAGAGCATTGGAACTACCTAAAAGGATTGGCATAATCAAGGTACAAGCATATACTAAGAGCCAAACCATGGAAGCTAAAGGAAATGCATTTGCAGATGCAGAAGCCAAGAGAATTGCCTTACAATCAAAAGAACCTGAGCAAGTCTTAGTAGCTCAAGATGTGAAGCAAATGCCCAGTGAAGAGGAGTTGATCAAAATTCAACAACAAGCATCACAAGGAGAAAAGGAGAAATGGACACGATTGGGGGCAGAAGAAGATGAACATGGACTTTGGAAGTCAAGAGAATTAAAGTACTGTCTACCAGCAGCTCTATTTCCACCTATGTTACAAGTAGCTCATGGACAAGTACATCATTCAAAGGAAACCATGCTGAATAGAGTACAAGAGCATTGGATAGCTCCAGGCTTCAATAAAGCTGCAACAAACTTTGTAGCAGGATGCTGGATCTGTGGAATCAGCAATCCAGGACAAAGAACCAAGACACCTCTAGGAACCATACCCAAAGCCTCTTATCCATTTCAAAGACTACAAATCGACTATATACACTTGCCACGAAGCGGTCCATATGAATATGTACTAGTAGCAACGGACATGTTTAGTCACTGGGCCGAAGCCTGGCCAGTAAGCAAAGCCACAGCAAAAACCACTGCAAAGAAACTGATAGCAGAAGTAGTATGTAGATTTGGGGTACCTGAGGTTATAGAATCAGATAGAGGTACACATTTCACAGGAGAAGTCATGCAGCATATAATGAAAGATTTGGGGGTACAGCAGGCCTTCCACGTGCCTTACCGTCCCCAGGCGAGTGGGAGGGGGGAACATCTGAACTTTGACCTTAAGCTAAAACTACAGAAAATGATGACAGAAACCAAAAGAACTTGGCAAGAATGCCTACCTATAGTCTTGTTCAATATTAGGACCACACCTATGAGACCTAGTAAGCTGACTCCATATAAAATATTGTTTGGGTCAGCTCCACGAACAGGTTGTTATTATCCACAACAGTTACAACATAATCATGGTGATTTAACAGGTTATGTACAGGAGGTCTGTAAAACATTGACTAACCTCCATTGCCGAGTGTTTTCTTCCATTCCAGACCCAGAAGGATCAGCTACGCATAAGCTAAATCCTGGAGATTGGGTCTATTTAAAGAGACATGTGAGAAAGACCTTTGAACCAAGATATGATGGTCCATATCAAGTGCTGCTAACCATGCCTACCTCAAATTAAGGTGTAAGGTCGTGATACCTGATTACACACCTCCCACTCGAAGAAGTTGACAGTGACTCTCCAGCCAGAAGAATGAAGTTGCTTATCCTTTGGTTGTTGTTAGGGGTAATCCCCAAGGTTTGGGCTATAAGTCCAGGGGACTGGTTTACTGAAATGATAGTTCAGGCCTAGTGTAGGTAGAATAGGGAGAAAAAGTGGAATCAAAAAGAGGGGAAATGATGGTGTAGGAGCTTCCGCAGTATAGCAAATATATTGATTCACGCTTTTTCGCATTGATTAAGATATTTACTGTTAATCACAAAATGTGTTCATGTATCCTTAAATATATTGTACAGATATTCAGAAAACTATATACTCCGAATATCTTGTTTAAAGCATGAATTGTTCAAGGACAAGGCAACACCAGATGTATCCAAGGCTAATTGGGAAGAATGTTGAAGAATGTTTTGAGTTTATGTCCGAAAGACTGATAATCACAAAACAATAACCATTTTCAAGAATGTTCTAATTGCTAATTAGAATCTTGTATGACAATTGATGTATTTCAGGTTCTGAGACATACATGGTGTATTCTGATTGGCTAAATGTATTGGCAAGCATGATTCCTTTTTGTCTTTAAGCTATAAAAATAAACCTGTGATGGCCCCTAGCAGGTCAGCTTATGGTCTGCTTAGGTTACACATAATCCTGTGTCATCTTTTCATTCACTGACCTCCAACCGGTTGCTAAAGGAACATAATTCTGACTGATTACTGAAGAGAGTTTATAGACCAGACCAGAAGAGGTTAAAATACCCTAACATTTTGGGAGCATCGTCCGGGATATTCCAGCATCTCCTCCACTGGCAACAAATTCTCTGATCTTTCAGGAACCGCTGATAAAAAAAACCGGTAAGTGAGATTTAATGTGTAGATTTCTACCTGCTCACTTGACTCAGCACTTCTTGAATGGATCTGGGGAAGTCCAGTTGGGAAGATCAGAGAATATCTTAAAGAGCCCAGTGTCAGTCAGAATTTTTTTTTTTTAAGGTACCATACATGTATGTTATATTGTTGAATTGTGAGTAAATATCTTCAGCTACTTTGTCACAAGTGTACAGGGGGAATTAATCAAATATCCAGGAAACTTTTACATAAAAAAAAGGTGGCGTATGGCCAAGGTGTATTCTAATGCTGATAAACAGTTTGAATTAATAAATAACCAAAGAGGTGTATGCAAATCTTGTACCTGTGTTGTTGTGTTAAGAAAATACAAAGGATCTGTAGCACCGAGATTGGTGGCAATTACAAGCACTGAAGTCTCATTTGGTTATGTGGAAAATGATGATGAATTTTATTGAACAATAGGTTGTCATTTAAAAAGGGAATTGTTGGAACATTACATTGAGAATGATTGGTCTAACATCATAACCTATTGGCCTAGGAACCACATAATCCCAGGTCTAAGTACAATTTGCCCGTACAGCCTCAAACAGCTGCCGTGCACACAGATAACAGACATAGCAGTGAGAGGGTATCCAGAAGACAGAGAAACTAGATATAAGAAGTGGTCGTCTGTCAGAAGATAGTACTTATTGTCATCCTTGTTTTTGGATCCTTGCACTGTTGTATGTACTCTGCCAATATGCTTTGAAAAGGTGGGGGGAGTTGGGTGTCTGCTAAACAGTGAAACCAGTGTCAGTAACTAGATTCTCCTGCACACATTGTACTGTATATATTGTATGTCCCTATGCAAGACAGTTAAGGGGTAGGATTGGGTCAGTAGCAAAGAACAGCTACTGTCTGAAAGGAAACACAAGGAACAACAGGGGTACTGGTACAAGCAGGAGTCTATATAAGCAGGGGGATAGACCCTTGGAGTGACTTAACAATAATATTAGGGACGCATCTCAGTGATCCAGAAGAAATAATCTATTATGCAGGTCTCACTTGGGGAGCAGTACTAATAGATTTTCCACCAATACAGGGAGGAAGGGGCAACACTACAACCCCAGTCATTTGTCCACAGACGGATTTAAGGAGCTCTTTAGGTACAAGGATAGAAGAGATTCTTCAGAGTCAGCGTCTCACAAGGAGATTTTAAGTCCCTCATAAGGGGTTACTAAATTACCACATCAGGAGGTGTTCCGCGCACGTTCACCCAGGCATGGGAGCGCGGTCTGTAAAGATGTCAGGGCCCGACAAACCCATGGATATTGTTAGTAACAGGGAGGGGAGGAAAGCTCTGAAAGGAGATTTTAAGTCCCTCATAAGGGGTTACTAAAATACCACATCAGGAGGGGTTCCGCGCACACACACCCAGGCATGGGAGCGCGGTCTGTAAAGATGTCTTGGCCCGACAAACCCATGGATATTGTTAGTAACAGGGAGGGGAGGAAAGCTCTGAAAGGAATAAGTAAAATTTTCAAAAGAGCAGGTTTTCCGTCAGAAGGGACACTAGACTTAGAGAAATGGGAAAAATTTGCCTCCTGTAACAAGAGTTGGATAATTAAGCATAATTGTAGAGATCAAGTATCCATCTGGATCACTGTAGCAAAAGAATTAGAAGCAGAAAATAGAAGAAGAGATGAGGAAAATGATTTCCCCATTGTACCAGAGTACCCAATAGCACCTCAACCAGCATTAAACTCACTGCCTGTGATTCCAGCAACAGCACCTCCACACCATACCCCACCCCTATACTCAGACATGCATGCACACCCAGGTACCCCTAGTGTGAACAGAATTGGATCATCTGCAAGCTCACTAACAGTGAAATTGAAAAGAGATGAACCAGGAAAAGAGTGGCGAATAATCAGCCCTATCTTGAAAGGATCTGTGGTTAAAAACCCGAATGATTTACCTGAGCTATGTGTACAGAGTATGCCCCAGTTTCCTGATACTTTATCACAAGAAACCCCAACAAGATCAAACCAAAGAAACTGGCCACCTAAAGCTCCCCTCATGTTTAAACGAGTGGTGGACACCTGGAATCAAGCTATGAGTCCAGTAAACAATAGTCCACAATCAGGAACTATAGGTGAAAGGGTGCAAATCGGGCGGAGAGGAGAAGCAAGGGGTCAAGACACAGCCTCTACAGCTTTTCATGCCCAGGTACATAATGTACAGAATAAAGTGATATATTTTCCAGAAAGATTGTGTCCGGTATGTCAGTTTTGCGTTCCAGAAGGATATGAACATTGCCTGGATTTCACCCCATGAACCGCCATGCCAAGATAACTATGCAACTAGAAATGCTGAAAGACGGTCATCATTGCCTATTTCTCTGTATCCAGTACAAGTGCAGAGAATACGCAACACAAATGATGCAACCAGGGTGGATGAACCATACATCGTACAGAGCCAACACTACAAAACATGGTATGGCAACGACCTCGCAAATATAGTTGCAGAGTCCCCAGATCCTAGAAAAAACCCAGCAGCATTTTATGCCTATATGGAAAGAATTAAAGCCATATGGACACCAGCATGGGTCGACTATCACCAGTTGTGTGAGGCTATACTAGGACCAGGAACAGCTCAAGCAGTGAGCACCATGGCAGTAGCAATTGCAGCAAATGATTGCCCAGCCATAGAGGCCACCCCGGCAGAGGAAAATAGAACAACGTTCGAAAGTGGAAAGATGTACATGACAAGACTTAAGAGATGGTGTCATGCACAGACACTCAGGGCACCAGCAGCCCCAGACTTGAAACAGGAGAAGACTGAGTCCATCAGAACTTACTATGATAAAGTCACTATACGACACACTGATGAAGGATATGCAACAGATAACCCTCAACACAAAAGACTGTTAAAAACTAAATTCCTAAAAGGGTTGTCAGAAGCCTGTAGAACTCAGTTGTTCCAGGTTAGGCCAGAAACTTCTTATATGGAACTTAACGCAATAGTTCAGGTGCTAGAAGGAATGGAGGAAAGGGAGAATGAAAAAATAAGAAAAGCCAAAGAAAAGAATGTAATACCGAAGGTAACAGTACACGTTGTATAGAAACAAAGCAAGTGGAAGACCAGAAGCCCATCATAAGGGGCCACCGGAAGGAATTTAAAAGAAGGAACCAAGCAAGGTGACAGAAAGTGTTATTTCTGCAAGCAAGAAGGACATTTAAAAAAAAATTGCAGGAAATACAAAGAATGGTGTGAAAACCAGCAAGAAAAACCTACAGCATGAAAAAGTGGCTTCCCGAGGTACCTCCCTGCCAAAACACCATCTGAACAAGAAAATGATCAAGTGACTCTTGTACTGCCAACAGGTCACCAATATCAATGCATTATAGACTCTGGAGCAAGCCGAACTATTTTACAGCAATAGGAGGTACCAAGTGAATTAATGACCACTAAGACACTTCTAGCAACTGGTTTAGAAGGAACTACAGTGAAATTAAAGGAAAGTAAACCTATGGTATTAACCATTGAAGACTTGAAACTCCCATTCCGGTCCAATTTCTCACCTCTAGTACTTGTCCAGTAAACTTATTAGGAGCAGATGTTCTAAAGTTGATTCAAGCCTGCATACAGTACACACCAAAAGGAATTAAATTCTCCAGTAAAATTACCAGAGAAGGTTCATCAACAGATGGAAGCAGCCATACAGATATATCATATAAGACAAGATTCCAACCCAGCACCAAAACAAGATTTGGCTGATGTACCTGACTGGTTAAAGGCAGTACCAGAAAAACTCTGGTCCAAAGGAAAGAATGATGTTGGACACATGCGGGTTCAGCCAGTACAGCTACAGCTGAAACCAGGAACGCAACCAGTATCAATCAGACAATATCCTCTTACAGAAGCACAATCAAAAGCCATAACACCGCACTTTACAGACACCCAGTTAGTTCAATATGTCGATGATCTGCTTATTGCTGCACAGACAGAAGAGAAGTGCAAAAAGGAAACAGCATCACTACTCATCTTTTTGGCAGAAGAAGATTGCAGAGTGTCAAAAGACAAACTACAGCTAGTACAGAAAAAAGTTATCTTTTTAGGACACTGCATATCCCAAGGAACAAGGCATCTTACTGATGAAGGAACAAAAGCAATAACTCAAGCGAAAACCCCAAGAACATTAAAAGAAATCAGAGCTTTCCTGGGCCTTATTGGTTATTGCAGAGAATGGATACCCTCAGCTTCATTACTGATGCAACCTCTATATGAATTAACAAAAAAGGAGGCATCAGCAGAAAACAGGGACACCATTGAAGAAGTAGTAAGAAAACTAAAGCAAGCCATAATAACCGCCCCAGCATTGGGATTGCCTGACTATAAAAAACCTTTTAACCTATTCTGCCATGAAAACAGAGGGCATTCTTTAGGGGTGCTCACCCAGAAATACGGACCAAAACAAAGACCAGTGGCATACTATTCAGCCCAGCTGGATCCGATTATCAGAGGAGCACCATCCTGTGTCCGAGCAGTGGCAGCAGCAGCGATACTCAAGGAAAAGGTGGCAGACATTGTGCTCGATCATCCACTATGTATACAAGTACCTCACGCTGTAACAGAAATACTAAGTCAAGCAAAAACCAAGCATCTTTCTGCAGCCAGACTTACCAAATATGAAGTAGCGCTATTAAGCGCCTCCCATGTCACCATCACAAGATGCACTGTACTAAACCCAGCTACACTCCTTCCCATCAACGATTCAAAAGAGGGGAGGAGAGGGGGAAATGGTAATGATGGTAAATCGTCAGATGAGGAGGAAAATGCTGCTACAGACGCAGAAAATACAACACAAACATCTCCACATGATTGCCTAGCCCTCATGGAATTAGAGACTTTACCTCTTCCTAATGTCCAAGATACACCACTGGACAATCCAGACATGAACCTGTTCGTCGATGGATCAAGATATTATGATAATGGATCCCCAAGGACAGGATATGCAGTAACAACTGAAACTGAAGTCATAGATTCTGGACCATTGCCACCAAGCATGTCAGCACAAGAAGCAGAACTCATAGCAATGACCAAAGCCTGCACACATGCTGAAAACATGACAGCTAACATCTACACGGATTCACGCTATGCTTGGGGGGTGTCCCAGGATTACGCTGTTATTTGGAAAAGTAGGGACTTCAAAGGTGCAAATGGAAAACCCAGCAAACATGCCAGTTTGATTATGGAACTCTATAGAGCATTGGAACTACCTAAAAGGATTGGCATAATCAAGGTACAAGCATATACTAAGAGCCAAACCATGGAAGCTAAAGGAAATGCATTTGCAGATACAGAAGCCAAGAGAATTGCCCTACAATCAAAAGAACCTGAGCAAGTCTTAGTAGCTCAAGATGTGAAGCAAATGCCCAGTGAAGAGGAGTTGATCAAAATTCAACAACAAGCATCACAAGGAGAAAAGGAGAAATGGACATGATTGGGGGCAGAAGAAGATGAACATGGACTTTGGAAGTCAAGAGAATTAAAGTACTGTCTACCAGCAGCTCTATTTCCACCTATGTTACAAGTAGCTCATGGACAAGTACATCATTCAAAGGAAACCATGCTGAATAGAGTACAAGAGCATTGGATAGCTCCAGGCTTCAATAAAGCTGCAACAAACTTTGTAGCAGGATGCTTGATCTGTGGAATCAGCAATCCAGGACAAAGAACCAAGACACCTCTAGGAACTATACCCAAAGCCTCTTATCCATTTCAAAGACTACAAATCGACTATATACACTTGCCACGAAGCGGTCCATATGAATATGTACTAGTAGCAACGGACATGTTTAGTCACTGGGCCGAAGCCTGGCCAGTAAGCAAAGCCACAGCAAAAACCACTGCAAAGAAACTGATAGCAGAAGTAGTATGTAGATTTGGGGTACCTGAGGTTATAGAATCAGATAGAGGTACACATTTCACAGGAGAAGTCATGCAGCATATAATGAAAGATTTGGGGGTACAGCAGGCCTTCCACGTGCCTTACCGTCCCCAGGCGAGTGGGAGGGGGGAACATCTGAACTTTGACCTTAAGCTAAAACTACAGATGACAGAAACCAAAAGAACTTGGCAAGAATGCCTACCTATAGTCTTGTTCAATATTTGGACCACACCTATGAGACCTAGTAAGCTGACTCCATATAAAATATTGTTTGGGTCAGCTCCAAGAACAGGTTGTTATTATCCACAACAGTTACAACATAATCATGGTGATTTAACAGGTTATGTACAGGAGGTCTGTAAAACATTGACTAACCTCCATTGCCGAGTGTTTTCTTCCATTCCAGACCCAGAAGGATCAGCTACGCATAAGCTAAATCCAGGAGATTGGGTCTATTTAAAGAGACATGTGAGAAAGACCTTTGAACCAAGATATGATGGTCCATATCAAGTGCTGCTAACCATGCCTACCTCAAATTAAGGTGAAAGGTCGTGATACCTGATTACACGCCTCCCACTCGAAGAAGTTGACAGTGACTCTCCAGCCAGAAGAATGAAGTTGCTTATCCTTTGGTTGTTGTTAGGGGTAATCCCCAAGGTTTGGGCTATAAGTCCAGGGGACTGGTTTACTGAAAGGGGATAGTTCAGGCCTAGTGTAGGTAGAATAGGGAGAAAAAGTGGAATCAAAAAGAGGGGAAATGATGGTGTAGGAGCTTCCGCAGTATAGCAAATATATTGATTCACGCTTTTTCGCATTGATTAAGATATTTACTGTTAATCACAAAATGTGTTCATGTATCCTTAAATATATTGTACAGATATTCAGAAAACTATATACTCCGAATATCTTGTTTAAAGCATGAATTGTTCAAGGACAAGGCAACACCAGATGTATCCAAGGCTAATTGGGAAGAATGTTTTGAGTTTATGTCCGAAAGACTGATAATCACAAAACAATAACAATTTTCAAGAATGTTCTAATTGCTAATTAGAATCTTGTATGACAATTGATGTATTTCAGGTTCTGAGACATACATGGTGTATTCTGATTGGCTAAATGTATTGGCAAGCATGATTCCTTTTTGTCTTTAAGCTATAAAAATAAACCTGTCACGGCCCCTAGCAGGTCAGCTTATGGTCTGCTTAGGTTACACATAATCCTGTGTCATCTTTTCATTCACTGACCTCCAACCGGTTGCTAAAGGAACAGAATTCTGACTGATTACTGAAGAGAGTTTATAGACCAGACCAGAAGAGGTTGAAATACTCTAACAAGAGTGTTCTCATACTTTGGATATTGATTATCCGGTGATTGATGCTTTGTGTCCTGCCGCACCTCAGCTTCTGGCATTGTGACACATGGGTTGAATCACGCTGGAGATCTGAGAAATGAACTAGTCCCTAAGGTTCCAGCCAGAGCTTCAGTGGCAGGAGAACATTTTACTCAGTGCCGTAACTAGGCATTTTAGTGCTGTGTGCAAGAAACGACATTGGCGCCCCCCCCCCCATGTAAGATAGGGGCAGTGCGCACCGTAGGCACGTGAAAAATATATAGAGGCGTGGCTTCATGGGGAAGGGGCGTGGCTACAAAATAATAGCAATTCATACTACGGTGCACAGTAGTCTCCATTATTCAAATTACGCTGCACAGTAGCGCCACTACACCAGGTAGAGCCCCTTTTACACATTACGGCAGACAGCGTCCCCCTTTTTACACATTACAGCAGACACTCCCCCTTTTTACACATTGCGGAAGCCAGTCCCCCTTTTTACACATTGCGGCAGACAGCGTCCCCTTTTTTATACATTACAGCAGACAGCGTCCCCTTTTTTAACATTACGGCAGACAGCGTCCCCTTTTTACACATTACAGCAGACAGCGTCCCCGTTTTTACACATTACGGCAGATGGTGTCCCCCTTTATACACATTGCGGCAGCCAGTCCCCCTTTTTACACATTACGGCAGCCAGTCCCCCTTTTTACACATTACAGCAGACAGCTTCCCAATTTTTACACATTACGGCAGATGGTGTCCCCCTTTATACACATTGCGGCAGCCAGTCCCCCTTTTTACACATAACGGCAGCCAGTCCCCCTTTTTACACATTGCGGCAGCCAGTCCCCCTTTTTACACATTGCGGCAGCCAGTCCCCATTTTTACACATTACGGCAGCCAGTCCCCCTTTTTACACATTGCGGCAGCCAGTCCCCCTTTTTACACATTACAGCAGCCAGTCCCCCTTTTTACACATTGCGGCAGGCAGATTCCCCCTTTTTACACATTACGGCAGCCAGTCCCCATTTTTACACATTGCGGCAGCCAGTCCCCCTTTTTACACATTGCGGCAGCCAGTCCCCCTTTTTACACATTACGGCAGCCAGTCCCCATTTTTACACATTGCGGCAGCCAGGCCCCCTTTTTACACATTACGGCAGCCAGTCCCCATTTTTACACATTATGGCAGACGGTGTCCCCCTGAGAGAGAGAGAGAGAGAGAGAGATACATACTTACCATCTCCCCGATGGCAGTCAGGCTCCTCGTGCAGCTCCCTCGGTGCAGGCAGGTGAGAAGGAGGAGGAGGGACGGGGACTGGACTGGAGCCGCAGCAGCGCTATCTCATTGGTAGTAAGCGCCACTGCAGCATCCCCCTCTCCTTCCGTATTGGCTGCCCGGCGCTGCTGTGGATGCTGGGATGGAGGAACCGCATCCCAGCATCCACAGCAGCGCCGGGCAGCCAATACGGAAGGACAGGGGGCTGCTGCAGCGGCGCTTACTATCAATGAAATAGCACTGCTGCGGCTCCAGTCCCCCTCCCTCCTCCTCCTTCTCCGCTGCCCGGCGCTGTAGCTCTCCTCCACAGCGCGGTGGCGGCGCACACAGCAGACTTCAGAGGCATGTAATGAGTCAATTTGACTCATTACATGCCGCTGGCCGTGCGCCCTCAGGGCAACTGCGCTGTGTGCCAAGCCCACTTGGCACACACGTAGTTACGGCCCTGATTTTACTCATTCACGTCCTGTTTATATGGTGGTTCCTTGTCTAGTGGGGACAGCACCGGGACTATGGGGGGGCTATAGGTTCGGGGGGATTTTCGGTAACAATATGCGGCAATTTAAACTAGTGATGTGCACCGGACATTTTTCGGGTTTTGTGTTTTGGTTTTGGATTTGGTTCCGCGGCCGTGTTTTGGATTCGGACACGTTTTGGCAAAACCTCAATGAAAATTTTTTGTCGGATTCGGGTGTGTTTTGGATTCGTTTTTTTTTACAAAAAACCCTAAAAAACAGCTTAAATCATAGAATTTGGGGGTCATTTTGATCCCATAGTATTATTAACCTCAATAACCATAATTTACACTCATTTTCAGTCTATTCTGAACACCTCACACCTTACAATATTATTTTTAGTCCTAAAATTTGCACCGAGGTCGCTGGATGGCTAAGCTAAGCGACACAAGTGGCCGACACAAATACCTGGCCCATCTAGGAGTGGCACTGCAGTGTCAGGCAGGATGGCACTTCAAAAAAATTGTCCCCAAACAGCACATGATGCAAAGAAAAAAAGAGGCGCACCAAGGTCGCTGTGTGACTAAGCTAAGCGACCCAAGTGGCCGACACAAACACCTGGCCCATCTAGGAGTGGCACTGCAGTGTCAGGCAGGATAGCACTTCAAAAAAATTGTCCCCAAACAGCACATGATGCAAAGAAAAAAAGAGGCGCACCAAGGTCGCTGTGTGACTAAGCTAAGCGACCCAAGTGGCCGACACAAACACCTGGCCCATCTAGGAGTGGCACTGCAGTGTCAGGCAGGATGGCACTTCAAAAAAATTGTCCCCAAACAGCACATGATGCAAAGAAAAAAAGAGGCGCACCAAGGTCGCTGTGTGACTAAGCTAAGCGACACAAGTGGCCGACACAAACACCTGGCCCATCTAGGAGTGGCACTGCAGTGTCAGGCAGGATGGCACTTCAAAAAAATAGTCCCCAAACAGCACATGATGCAAAAAATAAAAGAGGCGCACCAAGGTCGCTGTGTGACTAAGCTAAGCGACACAAGTGGCCGACACAAACACCTGGCCCATCTAGGAGTGGCACTGCAGTGTCAGGCAGGATGGCACTTCAAAAAAATTGTCCCCAAACAGCACATGATGCAAAGAAAAAAAGAGGCGCACCAAGGTCGCTGTGTGACTAAGCTAAGCGACCCAAGTGGCCGACACAAACACCTGGCCCATCTAGGAGTGGCACTGCAGTGTCAGGCAGGATGGCACTTCAAAAAAATTGTCCCCAAACAGCACATGATGCAAAGAAAAAAAGAGGCGCACCAAGGTCGCTGTGTGACTAAGCTAAGCGACACAAGTGGCCGACACAAACACCTGGCCCATCTAGGAGTGGCACTGCAGTGTCAGGCAGGATGGCACTTCAAAAAAATAGTCCCCAAACAGCACATGATGCAAAAAATAAAAGAGGCGCACCAAGGTCGCTGTGTGACTAAGCTAAGCGACACAAGTGGCCGACACAAACACCTGGCCCATCTAGGAGTGGCACTGCAGTGTCAGGCAGGATGGCACTTCAAAAAAATAGTCCCCAAACAGCACATGGTGCAAAGAAAAAAAGAGGCGCACCAAGGTCGCTGTGTGACAAAGCTAAGCGACACAAGTGGCCGACACAAACACCTGGCCCATCTAGGAGTGGCACTGCAGTGTCAGGCAGGATTGCACTTCAAAAAAATAGTCCCCAAACAGCACATGATGCAAAGAAAAAAAGAGGCGCACCAAGGTCGCTGTGTGACTAAGCTAAGCGACACAAGTGGCCGACACAAACACCTGGCCCATCTAGGAGTGGCACTGCAGTGTCAGGCAGGATGGCACTTCAAAAAAATTGTCCCCAAACAGCACATGATGCAAAGAAAAAAAGAGGCGCACCAAGGTCGCTGTGTGACTAAGCTAAGCGACACAAGTGGCCGACACAAACACCTGGCCCATCTAGGAGTGGCACTGCAGTGTCAGACAGGATGGCACTTCAAAAAAATAGTCCCCAAACAGCACATGATGCAAAGAAAAAAAAGAGGCGCACCGAGGTCGATGTGTGACTAAGCTAAGCGACACAAGTGGCTGACACAAACACCTTAGCCCATCTAGGAGTGGCACTGCAGTGTCAGGCAGGATGGCACTTCAAAAAAATAGTCCCCAAACAGCACATGATGCAAAGAAAAATAGAGGCGCAATGAGGTAGCTGTGTGACTAAGCTAAGCGACACAAGTGGCCGACACAAACACCTGGCCCATCTAGGAGTGGCACTGCAGTGTCAGGCAGGATTGCACTTCAAAAAAATTGTCCCCAAACAGCACATGATGCAAAGAAAAAAAGAGGCGCACCAATGTCGCTGTATATATACTGGTGGTCACTGTCAGCAAACTGCAAAACTAAAATGCACCACAGGTATAGAATGTAGATGGATAGTATACTTGACGACACAGAGGTAGGTACAGCAGTGGCCTTCCGTACCGTACTGCTATATATACTGGTTGTCACTGTGTCAGCAAACTGCAAAACTAAAATGCACCACAGGTATAGAATGTAGATGGATAGTATACTTAATGACGACACAGAGGTAGGTACAGCAGCGGCCTTACGTACCGTACTGCTATATATACTGGTGGTCACTGTGTCAGCAAACTGCAAAACTAAAATGCACCACAGGTATAGAATGTAGATGGATAGTATACTTAATGACGACACAGAGGTAGGTACAGCAGTGGCCTTCCATACCGTACTGCTATATATACTGGTGGTCACTGTGTCAGCAAACTGCAAAACTAAAATGCACCACAGGTATAGAATTAGAATGTAGATGGATAGTATACTTAATGACGACATAGATGTAGGTACAGCAGTGGCCTTCCATACCGTACTGCTATATATACTGGTGGTCACTGTGTCAGCAAACTGCAAAACTAAAATGCACCACAGGTATAGAATGTAGATGGATAGTATACTTAATGACGACACACAGGTAGGTACAGCAGTGGCCTTCCGTACCGTACTGCTATATATACTGGTGGTCACTGTGTCAGCAAACTGCAAAACTAAAATGCACCACAGGTATAGAATGTAGATGGATAGTATACTTAATGACGACACAGATGTAGGTACAGCAGTGGCCTTCCGTACCGTACTGCTATATATACTGGTGGTCGCTGTGTCAGCAAACTGCAAAACTAAAATGCACCACAGGTATAGAATGTAGATGAATAGTATACTTAATGACGACACAGAGGTAGGTACAGCAGTGGCCTTCCGTACTGTACTGCTAAATATACTGGTGGTCACTGTGTCAGCAAAACTCTGCACTGTACTCCTCCTATATAATATTATACTGGTGGTCCCGACTCCCCAGTCCCCACAATAAAGCAGCACACTGAGCAAAGATATGGAGTGTTTTTCAGGCAGACAACGTATACTGGTGGTCACTGTCAGCAAAACTCTGCTCTGTACTCCTGCTATATAATACAGCTGCTCCCCAGTCCCCACAATTAAGCAGTGTGAGCACAGATATATGCAGCACACTGAGCACAGATATGGAGTGTTTTTCAGGCAGACAACGTATAATACTGGTGGTCACTGTCAGCAAAACTCTGCACTGTACTCCTCCTATATTATACTGCTGCTCCCCAGTCCCCACAATGATATAAGCAAGCACAAATATTTGCATCAACTCAACAATGAATAAACGGAGAGGACGCCAGCCACGTCCTCTCCCTAACATTTCCAATGCACGAGTGAAAATGGCGGCGTCACGCGGCTGCTTATATAGAATCCGAATCTCGCGAGAATCCGACAGCGGGATGATGACGTTCGGGCGCGCTCGGGTTAACCGAGCCATAGGGGAGAATCCGAGTATGGCTCGGACCCGTGTAAAATGGGTGAAGTTCGGGGGGGTTCGGTTTCCGAGAAACCGAACCTGCTCATCACTAATTTAAACATATATTACCATGATTTAAGGTTACAGCAGTTACTAGGAATTAGAGATGTGCGGCTGGCACTTTTTGTGTTTTGGTTTTGGATCTGGAGCACCCTTCGTGTTTTGGATCTGGATTCGTTTTGCCAAAACCACCCTTTCGGGTTTTGGTTTTCGATGATTTAAAAAAAACAAAAACATAAAAACAGCTAAAATCAAAGAATTTGGGGTTTATTTTGATCCTACGGTATTATTAACCTCAATAACATTCATTTCCACTCATTTCCAGTCTATTCTGAACACCTCACACCTCACTATATTGTTTTTAGGCCAAAAGGTTGCACTGAGGTGGCTGTATGACTTTGCTAAGCGATCCAAGTGTGCGGCACAAACACCTGGCCCATCTAGGAGTGTCACACAGTGGCTGAATGTCGAAAGTGGGCAGCAATTTTTCGGGCCACCGACAGCATCTCCTGCAGGCCCCTGTCATTTAAAAAAAAATCTATACCTCCAAATTAATTGTATATGCAAAACATGGGACGTGCTGGATTTTCCAAGATGTAATGCACGCACAATATTGATGGACTTATACGGCAGTACCCCTGAACGTATACGGCAGTACCCCTGAAGTTATATGGCTGCACCACTGGCCTGGACTTATACGGCAGTACCCCTGAACTTATACGGCTGCACCACTGGACTGACTTATACGACAGTATCACTGGACTGGACGTATACGGCAGTACCCCTGGACTTATACGGCAGTACCACTGGAATTATACGGCAGTACCCCATGACTTATACAGCAGTACCCCTGGACTTATACAGCAGTACCCCTGGACTTATACGGCTGCAGCCCTGGACTTATGTGGCAGTACCCCTGGACTTATACGGCAGTACCCCTGGACTTATACTGCTGCACAACTGGACTTGTATGGCTGCACCACTGGGCTGGATTTATATGGCAGTACCACTGGACTTATACAACAGTACCCCTGAACTTATATGGCTGCACCACTGTACTGGTCTTATCTGGGAGTACCAATTGACTTATATGGCTGCACCACTGGACTGGACTTATGCGGCTGCACCACTGGACTGGACTTATACGGCAGTACCCCTGGACTTATGCGGCAGTACCCCATGACTTATACGGCAGTACCCCATGACTTATATGGCTGCCCCACTGGATTATACGGCAACACCCATGGACTTATATGGCAGTACCCCTGGACTTAGGCGGCAGTACCCCTGGACTTATATGGCTGCACCACTGGACTGAACTTATACAGCAGTACCCCGGGACTTATACGGCAGTACCCCTGGACTTATGCGGCAGTACCCCATGACTTATACGGCAGTACCCCATGACTTATATGGCTGCACCACTGGATTATACGGCAACACCCATGGATTTATATGGCAGTACCCCTGGACTTAGGCGGCAGTACCCCTGGACTTATATGGCTGCACCACTGGACTGAACTTATACAGCAGTACCCCGGGACTTATACGGCAGTACTCCTGGACTTATGCGGCAGTACCCCTGGACTTATATGGCTGCACCACTGGACTGCACTTATACAGCAGTACTCCTGGACTTATACGGCAGTGCCGCTGGACTTGTTATACGGCAGCACCACTGGATTTATGGCAGCACAGGACACCACCACTGGACTGATGCAGCACAACACAGCACCACTGCACTGGACTTATACAATAGCACTGGACATATGGCAGCACAAGACACCACCACTGGACTGATGCAGGACAAGACAGGACTGGAATGACACATAAGAGCAGGTCGCCACCCGACGCGCCACACCACTTTCCCGCACAGACACTGAGGAGACATGTCCTCTCGCTACACTCTCCAGGACTGGAGTAAAAATGGCAGCGACGATTCGGTGGGGTTCGGTTCTCATGGTACTGAACCCGTTTATCTCTACTAGGAATGTAATTGTTCTGTTTGCAGGCTGCCGGCTGTTATAAAACCATGCGCACATTTACGTAAGGCAAAGAGTATGTAGGAAGCTCCAGAATGAATGCTGGAGAACGCCATGTGCAAATTGCCGGGTATTCATGTCTCATACTGTACTATGTGTAACCTGTCACTACGGTCTGCAAGGTTATATCTTTACATACATCTGTACTATATAATATTTGATATACAGTATACGGAATATAAATAGATGTGGGGATAGTCACGGCAGCCATGTCTGGGTCAGGAAATTATTAGTGCCTGAAGGAGAACCATCCATAAAAAGCATGAAAGGGTTAAACGCCCCCTCTGCCTGTAATAATCAGAGACTAAGGTATTAATCAGCCATCTTGGGACGGGGAATGAAGCCTCCCTGGAGAAGCTACATGGAGTCTGTGCTCCACTCTTAGCACATTATAGCGTGATTATCCATTTACTGTATATTGCACTGACAATATGAAGGAGCAATTTCTCTACCCTCTAACCTACTGGACTTTATATTCATGTGATGAGTAGTATATGGATGTTCTATATACTGCTGTGATTCATGAGCAATTTATTTAATGTTTGGTTATTATTAGATGTCAATTAAATACCAACATTTTATTAGTACTGTCTTCATTCTGTAATATTTGCATTATTGCTTGTCATACAATCTATATATAATTGGCATATTGATCAGTAACATCACCATATAGCGATGTGTTCTAATTTCCATATAATACTGGGCTGTAAAAGGCGACAGGGAGGGTGAGACTGCCCCCAGCTGCCGGGTGACTGCGCTTAGGCATCTCCTGTGTGCTCATTATATTGCTGTAACACTAATGCATCATTCTCATGTGTTTACGTTATGAAGTTTCTTTTACATGAAGTGTATACAGTATATATATATATATATATATATATATAGGTATGGAAAAGAGGCGGCACTCAAACAGGCTTCTTGCAAAAGTAGATCGGTCAGTTTAATAGTACCGACATGTTTCGGGGAATATCCCGTCCTCAGGGCCTTAACAACCCAAACTGAACCACAACACATACATTTATACATAGACACAGACAAACAATCATAACATAATGTGACTCACCTGCTCCACGGCGCCAGTCTGACCGTCCGGACACCCAGCAGCGCTCCCGCGTCGCCCACCCCTGACGTCATCAGGCTGCACCAAGGTCCGTCACCATGGTAACCCCGGGCGGCACCTGCTACTCACTAGGGATTCCGCTGCGGTCTCGCTCTGCCAGCCCATGACGTCATCCAGCATCACGTCGCAGGACGGTAGCCTAGGCAACCGTATAAGCTATGAAAACACAAAGTGAAAAAACCATAAACGTGAATAATATACATAATAAGTAACATAAAAACACCTCATCATGCAGAATAAATAGTGCACAGTAAATACCGTCATATGGCACAGTTAAGCAGAACAGCGACAAAAAACAACATGATAGAAGGACAGGAGGAGACAAAAGGCATGTTATATATAACGCTTGCTGTAACTAACAACGCTCCAAGCCCATAATTACCTGAATGCCTAGAAACATCCATACCCTTTCTATGCAATAGTATAGGACTATAAGGCTACAAACATAATTTACAAAAAACTCTGAAGACCAAGGTTCTCATTCAGGCCTCGGGGGATAAAGTGCCCAATTTATAAATCCACCTGGATTCCCGCTGTAATAGTGCTCTATCCATATCGCCCCTCTTAGTGTTCTAGGGATGTGATCAATCAGGATGCCTCTAATACTAGCCACCCCATGTATCAATTCCAGACAATGTCGGACAAAGGGTTGGTCACTACTGCCCTTTTCAAATGCCTTTTTATGGCACTTCTATGTAAAGCTATACATTCTCGGAACTGCCGTATGGTCTTGCCCACATAGGCAAGACCACACGGACAGATCAGTAAATACACTACATGTGTAGAGGTACAAGTGAGGCGATGTTTAATAGCCAATTTCTTCCCTGTTAATGGATGATTGAACGTATTTCCTGTCATTAGTGTATTACATGTGGCACATCCTAGGCATCTGAAACAACCCAGTTTAGCTCTTAGAAAGTGTGATTCTTGGGTGCTGGTCATCTGAGTGACATCAAGTTTAACTATATGATCCCCAATATTTCGACCCCTGGTATGACTAGGTAGGAGTGAGGTCTGAGCCAAAGATGACAGGGCCCCCTCCGTTTGCATCAGGGGCCACAGGGCTTTAACCTTTCGTATCCTCCTATTGGTGGCTACCATATATCGGTTAACCCAAGGGAGCTTAGGGCTGTTGGCCTTATGTTGTCTATCTGAGGGATTTAGTGCCTGTACACGTGGAACCATAAGAGCCTTGTGTTTTGCTTTCTCAAGTTCACTGATGGGATAACCCCGTTCAGCGAACTTGACTAGCATTTTGTCCATAGCTATCCTGGTTTCGACTGGGTCTGAGGTAATACATTGTACCCGCATAAATTGCGAGTAGGGTAAACCCCTATGTAGTGTACCAGGGTGGAAGCTACGATAATCGAGGAGTATGTTTATGTCAGTCTTCTTAGTAAATAGGAAAGTCGATAGTTTGCCATCCTTAATAGTGATGGTAACATCTAGGTAGTTAATGCTGAGATCATCAATAGTGAATGTGAATTGTACTGCAGGTTGTGTCTTATTCTGATCCTCCCACAAAGAGGTTAAGTCCTCCCTAGACCCCTGCCAAAATACAATCAGGTCATAAATGTACCTTCTAAAATAAACCACCTTGGACATGATGACTGTGTCCAGGTAAAACATCCTTCTCTCAACCTGGTACATGTAAGAGTTGGCGTACGATGGGGCCACGGCGAACCCCATCGCACACCCCGCTAATTGAAGCATAAATCTACAATTGAATACAAAATAATTACGTCTGAGGACTTTGTCCAAAAGAGGCAAAAAGAAAGATATCTCAGGGCCTGAATAGGCTGCATTATCTTGAATGAGAGATCTCACGGCATCAATGCCTGCCACATGTGGGACGCAGGTGTATAGACTCGTAACGTCCGAGCTGCAGCTGTTACCTAGGGCCTGCAGCTGCAGCAGCAGGAATGTTGTGTCCTTCAAGTAAGAAGGAAGGGATTGTATACAGGGATTTAAAAAGGCATCAAGATACACAGATACCGGGTGGTACAGAGACCCCCTGGCAGACACAATGGGCCTGCCAGGGGGATCCACTAGAGTCTTGTGGACCTTCGGCATTGTGTAAAACAAAGGGGCCTTAGGATGATCAATAGTAAGAGCCTTAACCACTCCCGCTGGAATAATACCCTGATCCCTAGCCGCTAACAGTAGAGCATCTAACTCGCTTTTAAATTCCTTGGTCGGGTCCATCGTGAGCCTCTTGTATACCTTGGTGTCACTGAGCTGACGCTCACACTCATTGACATAATCTGTCAAATTTTGTATCACGATGGACACGCCCTTGTCGGCCTTACGGATGACAATGTCTGTTCTATGGGACAGATTTTGTAACGTAGCCATCTCAGACCTAGAAAAATTAAGGTGGACAGTATCTTTCAATTGTGCAGTGTCCTCGGTCTCTAACATGCGTAGGAAAGTCCGAATGGATGGATTGAGACTAGGAGGATTAAAATGTGACCGAGGGGCAATGTTCCGCAGTTGCACCGGAATACTAGAAACAGTGGATTCAGATACCTGTGCATTAAAATGTTCCTGTCGCCTCAATGATCTACCCAAACGGTGTACCTCCACCTTCCATTCCAAAGGGTCTGGAAGGACCGTGGGGACAAAGGACAATCCCCTGGCCAATAGATGGTATTCCTGGTCAGTTGAAGGGACAGAAGATAGATTAAATACCAGTTCTTTTAAGCTTGCGGCGGTTTTTGTGCGGATGATCCTTTGGTTCTGCCTCACCCTCCGCGCCTTCTCCCTCTTACTGACTGGGGGGTGCGATTGGAGCGGGTATGATCTCCCTGCGAGCCTTGGCCTAAAGGGAAAGTGCCCTCAGACTGTGACGTAGTGCCGTAAATTCCTTCTGAGTCACTAGTTGACGTGCTGGCCCCTGCCTGTTTTTCTCTCTGCCGACGTGAGCTGGAGCGCCAATTGGACTGCTTATAGTCATGTGATGTCCGGGTGCCACCTAGCCACGGGTACACCAGTCTTTGTTGGTAATCTCTCTGTACCATTGCCAATTTGTCTTTTTTTAAAGTGCACCAGATCTTGGCGGTACTGTTCAATCTGGTTACCCAATTTAGTAACCCATTCGGTCTGGGTATCAAGCTGTAAGGTTGGTTTATGTTCTCCTTCAAACTGTTGAAGTTGATCCCTCACCAGGTTGAGCTCCCTGGTCGACTCCTCCACTACCAACAAAAGAAGGTCCATGGAGCACATGTTTAGGATCGCAACCCACCGCCGGCGGAATGCTGTGTTGAACCGACCTAAGGTTGGTGAGTTGCGAATCCTAAACCCCCGCGGTATAAGGTTATTCCGATAGCAGTCAGATAGGGAAATGCCGTAATCGAGGAAATCGACCTCCTTCTGCTTCATTCTCAGCCATTTCTTATATAATTCATCGCTAGTATTCTTAACCGGTTCATCATCCAGTTGTCTCTCCACTAGGATGGCATTGGCCTCTATATCTGAGAAACTGAGGCGTTCACTGGCATCCCTCTGCATCAAGTCCAGTGCTGATTCCATTGCGGCATTGTCATCCATCATAGTAAATGCCTGTGGTTCTCCTATGCACCAAATTCTGCTGGCAAGGTGTAGGGAATGACGTGCTCAATCACCAAATAAAATAGAGTCAAGCAGCTTACAAAAACGGCTTATGAAAGTTACAGTCCTGTTTTTGCAATAAAAGGAGATGGTGCCTTGGCATGGAGAGGCGTCACTGTATGGTGAACAACCAACCTGGCGACTGTCCAAATAAATGTATACAATTATCCCGACATTCCTCTTTAAATGTATAGTGCTGCGGTGCCCTCCCAGAGGTATTGCTCCTCAGTACATAGGTATGGAAAAGAGGCGGCACTCAAACAGGCTTCTTTCAAAAGTAGATAGGTCAGTTTAATAGTACCGACATGTTTCGGGGAATAGACAGGAAAACAATAAGCACTTCCCTGCGCTGGACGTATTACAGCTGCAGATATAGATATATTCCGGAGTTATCTACCGGAAAAACAACAATGTCACAATGTAAAGGGTTATATCATATGCGCTACAATACTTGATGGGTATATACACACAAAATGTCAGACCGGTTTATTTTCGAGTGTCCCAAAGATCGCAATTGCAGTCTCAATACGATTTCTCCATGAACAGGTACATGTGAAGGAAAAACAAAAACAAAAATCTCCAATGTGTAATAGTTCTTTTCACAATGTGAGAAATATGGCGTGACTGAAGGGTATCAATTATCCACTCCTTTGTGTCTTTATATGGTATTATGGGACCACCCGGAGAGTGTTTTGATTAAAAACACAGAATGCTCACTTTCTTGCTTACTTTATAATACATGAACGAACTCCTATAAAGGTTTCTTTCGATTTTTCCAAAGAGCACCCTCTTCACTTGCTATTATAGATGTATCTCTCGACAATGGTATATAAAGGAAAAGAAAAAAATTCCAATCTGTAATGGTTCTCCTGAACCTTGTATTATAGATGAATGGGATATACGGGTGATATTCTGACCCTTTCCCCTTTGTGTCTTATGAGTTTTTTAAAGGACCACCCGAATTGTGTGATGGATCACAAATACAGAAAAAGCTTACTTTTGCTTACATAAACACATGCAGGTATACACATATAAAGGTATCTTTCAGACTTGTGTGAAATCCACAAGAAACAGGTATCTTCTAACATGACATGCTTACACGTATGCTTACTTGAAGTGTGCAGGGTATGTTCCTATAGCGGTTTCTTTCAATCACCTCCGTCTGTTATCTCCACCAAAAACCAGCCGTTTTGTGGTAAAAAACGGATTTATTGTATACAAAATACAAATTAAAACAAAAACACAAAAAACTAAAAATGAGAGCGAGGGTCACCCTATTTAGGCAGAATAACCCGTCCTCAGGGCCTTAACAACCCAAACTGAACCACAAAACATACATTTATACATAAACACAGACAAACAATCATAACATAATGTGATTCACCTGCTCCACGGCGCCAGTCTAACCATCCGGACGCCCAGCAGCACTCCCACGTCGCCCATTCCTGACGTCATCAGGCTGCACCAAGGTCTGTCACCATGGTAACCCCGGGCGGCACCTGCTACTCACTAGGGATTCCGCTGCGGTCTCGCTCTGCCGGCCCATGACGTCATCGCAGGACGGTAGCCTAGGCAACCGTATAAGCTATGAAAACATAATGTGAAAAAAACATAAACGTGAATAATATACATAATGTTAGAATATTATTCACGTTTATGGTTGTTTGAGTTCCGCCTCTTTTCCATACCTATGTACTGAGGACCAATACCTCTGGGAGGGCACCGCAGCACCATACATTTAAAGAGGAGTGAAAATCCGTGGAGTGCCGCCCGTTTTGCTCTCTCTGTATTTGCTCTGCATGGACCGTGGGAGGGCACCCAGGTATTTAATAGAGATGAGCGGGTTCGGTTTCTCTGAATCCGAACCCGCACGAACTTCATGTTTTTTTTCACGGGTCCGAGCGACTCGGATCTTCCCGCCTTGCTCGGTTAACCCGAGCGCGCCCGAACGTCATCATGACGCTGTCGGATTCTCGCGAGACTCGGATTCTATATAAGGAGCCGCGCGTCGCCGCGCGTCGCCGCCATTTTCACACGTGCATTGAGATTGATAGGGAGAGGACGTGGCTGGCGTCCTCTCCATTTAGATTAGGAGAGAGAGAGAGAGATTGACCTGAGGCTGATACTGTAGAAGAGAGTGCAGAGTTTAGTGACTGACCACAGTGACCACCAGCAGTGCAGTTGTTTTATTTAATATATCCGTTCTCTGCCTGAAAAAAACGGTACACACAGTGACTCAGTCACATACCATATCTGTGTGCACTGCTCAGCCCAGTGTGCTGCATCAATGTATATATATATCTGACTGTGCTCAGCTCACACAGCTTATAATTGTGGGGGAGACTGGGGAGCACTGCAGTGCCAGTTATAGGTTATAGCAGGAGCCAGGAGTACAAGACAGTCACATACCATATCTGTGTGCACTGCTCAGCCCAGTGTGCTGCATCATCTATGTATATATTATATATCAGACTGTGCTCAGCTCACACAGCTTATAATTGTGGGGGAGACTGGGGAGCACTGCAGTGCCAGTTATAGGTTATAGCAGGAGCCAGGAGTACATATTATATTAAAATTAAACAGTGCACACTTTTGCTGCAGGAGTGCCACTGCCAGTGTGACTGACCAGTGACCTGACCACACTGACCACCAGTATAGTTAGTAGTATACTATATTGTGATTGCCTGAAAAAGTTAAACACTCGTCGTGTGACTTCACTTGTGTGGTGTTTTTTTTTTTATTCTATAAAAAACTCATTCTGCTGACAGACAGTGTCCAGCAGGTCCGTCATTATATAATATATATACCTGTCCGGCTGCAGTAGTGATATATATATATTTTTTATATCATTATTTATCATCCAGTCGCAGCAGACACAGTACGGTAGTTCACGGCTGTAGCTACCTCTGTGTCGGCACTCGGCAGTCCATCCATAATTGTATACCACCTACCCGTGGTTTTTTTTTCTTTCTTCTTTATACATACATACTACTACATCTCTTTATCAACCAGTCTATATTAGCAGCAGATACAGTACAGTACGGTAGTTCACGGCTGTGGCTACCTCTGTGTCGGCACTCGGCAGTCCGTCCATAATTGTATACCACCTAACCGTGGTTTTTTTTTCTTCTTTATACATACATACTACGACATCTCTTTATCAACCAGTCTATATTAGCAGCAGACACAGTACAGTACGGTAGTTCACGGCTGTGGCTACCTCTGTGTCGGCACTCGGCAGTCCGTCCATAATTGTATACCACCTAACCGTGGTTTTTTTTTCTTTCTTCTTCATACATACATACTACGACATCTCTTTATCAACCAGTCTATATTAGCAGCAGACACAGTACAGTACGGTAGTTCACGGCTGTGGCTACCTCTGTGTCGGCACTCGGCAGTCCATCCATAATTGTATACCACCTAACCGTGGTTTTTTTTTCTTTCTTCTTTATACATACATACTACGACATCTCTTTATCAACCAGTCTATATTAGCAGCAGACACAGTACAGTACGGTAGTTCACGGCTGTGGCTACCTCTGTGTCGGCACTCGGCAGTCCGTCCATAATTGTATACCACCTAACCGTGGTTTTTTTTTCTTTCTTCTTCATACATACATACTACGACATCTCTTTATCAACCAGTCTATATTAGCAGCAGACACAGTACAGTACGGTAGTTCACGGCTGTGGCTACCTCTGTGTCGGCACTCGGCAGTCCGTCCATAATTGTATACCACCTACCCGTGGTTTTTTTTTTCTTTCTTCTTTATACATACATACTACTACATCTCTTTATCAACCAGTCTATATTAGCAGCAGACACAGTACAGTACGGTAGTTCACGGCTGTGGCTACCTCTGTGTCGGCACTCGGCAGTCCGTCCATAATTGTATACCACCTACCCGTGTTTTTTTTTTCTTTCTTCTTCATACATACATACTACGACATCTCTTTATCAACCAGTCTATATTAGCAGCAGACACAGTACAGTACGGTAGTTCACGGCTGTGGCTACCTCTGTGTCGGCACTCGGCAGTCCGTCCATAATTGTATACCACCTAACCGTGTTTTTTTTTTCTTTCTTCTTCATACATACATACTACGACATCTCTTTATCAACCAGTCTATATTAGCAGCAGACACAGTACGGTAGTTCACGGCTGTAGCTACCTCTGTGTCGGCACTCGGCAGTCCGTCCATAATTGTATACTAGTATCCATCCATCTCCATTGTTTACCTGAGGTGCCTTTTAGTTGTGCCTATTAAAATATGGAGAACAAAAATGTTGAGGTTCCAAAATTAGGGAAAGATCAAGATCCACTTCCACCTCGTGCTGAAGCTGCTGCCACTAGTCATGGCCGAGACGATGAAATGCCAGCAACGTCGTCTGCCAAGGCCGATGCCCAATGTCATAGTACAGAGCATGTCAAATCCAAAACACCAAATATCAGTAAAAAAAGGACTCCAAAACCTAAAATAAAATTGTCGGAGGAGAAGCGTAAACTTGCCAATATGCCATTTACCACACGGAGTGGCAAGGAACGGCTGAGGCCCTGGCCTATGTTCATGGCTAGTGGTTCAGCTTCACATGAGGATGGAGGCACTCAGCCTCTCGCTAGAAAAATGAAAAGACTCAAGCTGGCAAAAGCAGTAGCACCGCAAAGAACTGTGCGTTCTTCGAAATCCCAAATCCACAAGGAGAGTCCAATTGTGTCGGTTGCGATGCCTGACCTTCCCAACACTGGACGTGAAGAGCATGCGCCTTCCACCATTTGCACGCCCCCTGCAAGTGCTGGAAGGAGCACCCGCAGTCCAGTTCCTGATAGTCAGATTGAAGATGTCAGTGTTGAAGTACACCAGGATGAGGAGGATATGGGTGTTGCTGGCGCTGGGGAGGAAATTGACCAGGAGGATTCTGATGGTGAGGTGGTTTGTTTAAGTCAGGCACCCGGGGAGACACCTGTTGTCCGTGGGAGGAATATGGCCGTTGACATGCCTGGTGAAAATACCAAAAAAATCAGCTCTTCGGTGTGGAATTATTTCAACAGAAATGCGGACAACAGGTGTCAAGCCGTGTGTTCCCTTTGTCAAGCTGTAATAAGTAGTGGTAAGGACGTTAACCACCTCGGAACATCCTCCCTTATACGTCACCTGCAGCGCATTCATAATAAGTCAGTGACAAGTTCAAAAACTTTGGGTGACAGCGGAAGCAGTCCACTGACCAGTAAATCCCTTCCTCTTGTAACCAAGCTCACGCAAACCACCCCACCAACTCCCTCAGTGTCAATTTCCTCCTTCCCCAGGAATGCCAATAGTCCTGCAGGCAATGTCACTGGCAATTCTGACGAGTCCTCTCCTGCCTGGGATTCCTCCGATGCATCCTTGCGTGTAATGCCTACTGCTGCTGGCGCTGCTGTTGTTGCTGCTGGGAGTCGATGGTCATCCCAGAGGGGAAGTCGTAAGCCCACTAGTACTACTTCCAGTAAGCAATTGACTGTTCACCAGTCCTTTGCGAGGAAGATGAAATATCACAGCAGTCATCCTGCTGCAAAGCGGATAACTGAGGCCTTGACAACTATGTTGGTGTTAGACGTGCGTCCGGTATCCGCCGTTAGTTCACAGGGAACTAGACAATTTATTGAGGCAGTGTGCCCCCGTTACCAAATACCATCTAGGTTCCACTTCTCTAGGCAGGCGATACCGAGAATGTACACGGACGTCAGAAAAAGACTCACCAGTGTCCTAAAAAATGCAGTTGTACCCAATGTCCACTTAACCACGGACATGTGGACAAGTGGAGCAGGGCAGGGTCAGGACTATATGACTGTGACAGCCCACTGGGTAGATGTATGGACTCCCGCCGCAAGAACAGCAGCGGCGGCACCAGTAGCAGCATCTCGCAAACGCCAACTCTTTCCTAGGCAGGCTACGCTTTGTATCACAGGTTTCCAGAATACGCACACAGCTGAAAACCTCTTACGGCAACTGAGGAAGATCATCGCGGAATGGCTTACCCCAATTGGACTCTCCTGTGGATTTGTGGCATCGGACAACGCCAGCAATATTGTGTGTGCATTAAATATGGGCAAATTCCAGCATGTCCCATGTTTTGCACATACCTTGAATTTGGTGGTGCAGAATTATTTAAAAAACGACAGGGGCGTGCAAGAGATGCTGTCGGTGGCCAGAAGAATTGCGGGACACTTTCAGCGTACAGGCACCACGTACAGAAGACTGGTGCACCACCAAAAACTACTGAACCTGCCCTGCCATCATCTGAAGCAAGAAGTGGTAACGAGGTGGAATTCAACCCTCTATATGCTTCAGTGGTTGGAGGAGCAGCAAAAGGCCATTCAAGCCTATACAATTGAGCACGATATAGGAGGTGGAATGCACCTGTCTCAAGCGCAGTGGAGAATGATTTCAACGTTGTGCAAGGTTCTGATGCCCTTTGAACTTGCCACACGTGAAGTCAGTTCAGACACTGCCAGCCTGAGTCAGGTCATTCCCCTCATCAGGCTTTTGCAGAAGAAGCTGGAGACATTGAAGGAGGAGCTAACACGGAGCGATTCCGCTAGGCATGTGGGACTTGTGGATGGAGCCCTTAATTCGCTTAACAAGGATTCACGGGTGGTCAATCTGTTGAAATCAGAGCACTACATTTTGGCCACCGTGCTCGATCCTAGATTTAAAGCCTACCTTGGATCTCTCTTTCCGGCAGACACAAGTCTGCTGGGGTTGAAAGACCTGCTGGTGAGAAAATTGTCAAGTCAAGCGGAACGCGACCTGTCAACATCTCCTCCTTCACATTCTCCCGCAACTGGGGGTGCGAGGAAAAGGCTCAGAATTCCGAGCCCACCCGCTGGCGGTGATGCAGGGCAGTCTGGAGCGACTGCTGATGCTGACATCTGGTCCGGACTGAAGGACCTGACAACGATTACGGACATGTCGTCTACTGTCACTGCATATGATTCTCTCACCATTGAAAGAATGGTGGAGGATTATATGAGTGACCGCATCCAAGTAGGCACGTCACACAGTCCATACTTATACTGGCAGGAAAAAGAGGCAATTTGGAGGCCATTGCACAAACTGGCTTTATTCTACATAAATTGCCCTCCCACAAGTGTGTACTCCGAAAGAGTGTTTAGTGCCGCCGCTCACCTTGTCAGCAATCGGCGTACGAGGTTACATCCAGAAAATGTGGAGAAGATGATGTTCATTAAAATGAATTATAATCAATTCCTCCGCGGAGACATTGACCAGCAGCAATTGCCTCCACAAAGTACACAGGGAGCTGAGATGGTGGATTCCAGTGGGGACGAATTGATAATCTGTGAGGAGGGGGATGTACACGGTGATATATCGGAGGGTGATGATGAGGTGGACATCTTGCCTCTGTAGAGCCAGTTTGTGCAAGGAGAGATTAATTGCTTCTTTTTTTGGGGGGGGTCCAAACCAACCCGTCATATCAGTCACAGTCGTGTGGCAGACCCTGTCACTGAAATGATGGGTTGGTTAAAGTGTGCATGTCCTGTTTTGTTTATACAACATAAGGGTGGGTGGGAGGGCCCAAGGACAATTCCATCTTGCACCTCTTTTTTCTTTTATTTTTCTTTGCGTCATGTGCTGTTTGGGGAGGGTTTTTTGGAAGGGACATCCTGCGTGACACTGCAGTGCCACTCCTAAATGGGCCCGGTGTTTGTGTCGGCCACTAGGGTCGCTAATCTTACTCACACAGTCAGCTACCTCATTGCGCCTCTTTTTTTCTTTGCGTCATGTGCTGATTGGGGAGGGTTTTTTGGAAGGGACATCCTGCGTGACACTGCAGTGCCACTCCTAAATGGGCCCGGTGTTTGTGTCGGCCACTAGGGTCGCTAATCTTACTCACACAGTCAGCTACCTCATTGCGCCTCTTTTTTTCTTTGCGTCATGTGCTGATTGGGGAGGGTTTTTTGGAAGGGACATCCTGCGTGACACTGCAGTGCCACTCCTAAATGGGCCCGGTGTTTGTGTCGGCCACTAGGGTCGCTAATCTTACTCACACAGTCAGCTACCTCATTGCGCCTCTTTTTTTCTTTGCGTCATGTGCTGATTGGGGAGGGTTTTTTGGAAGGGACATCCTGCGTGACACTGCAGTGCCACTCCTAAATGGGCCCGGTGTTTGTGTCGGCCACTAGGGTCGCTAATCTTACTCACACAGTCAGCTACCTCATTGCGCCTCTTTTTTTCTTTGCGTCATGTGCTGATTGGGGAGGGTTTTTTGGAAGGGACATCCTGCGTGACACTGCAGTGCCACTCCTAAATGGTCCCGGTGTTTGTGTCGGCCACTAGGGTCGCTAATCTTACTCACACAGTCAGCTACCTCATTGCGCCTCTTTTTTTCTTTGCGTCATGTGCTGATTGGGGAGGGTTTTTTGGAAGGGACATCCTGCGTGACACTGCAGTGCCACTCCTAAATGGGCCCGGTGTTTGTGTCGGCCACTAGGGTCGCTTATCTTACTCACACAGTCAGCTACCTCATTGCGCCTCTTTTTTTTTTTGCGTCATGTGCTGATTGGGGAGGGTTTTTTGGAAGGGACATCCTGCGTGACACTGCAGTGCCACTCCTAGATGGGCCAGGTGTTTGTGTCGGCCACTAGTGTCGCTTAGCTTAGTCATCCAGCGACCTTGGTGCAAATTTTAGGACTAAAAATAATATTGTGAGGTGTGAGGTATTCAGAATAGACTGAAAATGAGTGGAAATTATGGTTTTTGAGGTTAATAATAATATGGGATCAAAATGACCCCCAAATTCTATGATTTAAGCTGTTTTTTAGTGTTTTTTAAAAAAAAAACACCCGAATCCAAAACACACCCGAATCCGAAAAAAAAAAATTCGGTGAGGTTTTGCCAAAACGCGGTCGAACCCAAAACACGGCCGCGGAACCGAACCCAAAACCAAAACACAAAACCCGAAAAATTTCAGGCGCTCATCTCTAGTATTTAACCAATTTGTTTGGAGTGCCGGTCATACTGGAACTGTATATATATATATACATATATATATATATACTGCTCCCAGGTCTGGCACTACATGCTTCATGCTTAGCTGCGTCGGTGCCCTCACAAAGATAAATCTAAAATTGTGCAGAGGTGCGGCACTCAGGATCCCGATGACAATATGTTTAAATATTGAAACGTTGATCGAAGTCCTTGTGAAGTTTTTCCTAGCCTGAGTGCCGCTCCTCTGTACGTGTGTATATATATATATATATATATACTGCAATGAATGTCCGGCACTCAGCTGTGAGTAAATAATGCCACAGTGCCCCGGTTTTCAAATAGCATAGAATTCCAAATAACTGGCACTCGTGGACCCAGAAATAGACGATACACAGGGACGTGTTCAACGTTTCGGGATGTTAATCCCTTTATCAAGACCACAGAAACCATTAAAATACATACCTTATAAAGTGTGCACCTTCACCATCTCCACGAGTCCCGTCGGAGTCCCGGTGACGTCATCATAGCGCATCCACGCCGACGTGCCGGGTACTCACTGGGAAGTGGATCTCACCTCTGTGCAAACAAACAATGTAACAAAAA